>NC_092052.1:0-300000 GCF_003086295.3 Arachis hypogaea | reverse complement strand
TTAACAATCGCAGCTATGGACTCCAAACTAGCATCTCGCTGGCTTAGAGAACCATACAGAAGGCTGATGAGTTTGTCCAACACACCAGCATAGCATAAGATATTCTGTTCTTCACCTGTCTCGCATGAATGAATAATAATGCTCGCACCCAGTGCAGAAAGACTTTCATTCTCGCTTTTCAACAGTAAAAGCAGGAACTCCAAGTTCTCTTCCTCGAAAAAATCATATTTTGGGGCCAATTTTGATTGATAAATCATTCGTAGAGAACGTGCAGCTGCATCCACAACCTGAAATCAAGTCTACAAAGGCCAATCAGATGGCATTGGAGATTAAAATATTAATAATCGCACTCGAAATATTTCTAATAGCTATAGAAGTAACAAGAACAATTAAAGGAGAAACTGAATCACTAAATACCATAAGAACACTCCAGAAGCTAAATTGAGTTCAAAATATGCAATTCACTATTCTCACACAAGCTATTTCATTCCTACTATCAATGCATTATCATGATAAAAAAAAAAAAATAACGGTCCAAATCAGCATAACCGAGCAAGTACCATCACTAATCGCAACCTAACGATCAACCTAACAATTCAGAGCATTGCAATTTCATCGCAATCTACAATATCTGGCAAAACAAATGATAAGGAAAGAAGAGAGAGAGAAATTGACCTTGTCATCGGAGGCAGAGAGGAGCCTGATCAAGTGAGGGAAAGCTCCGGCGTCGAGGACAGCACGGACACCGGCGTCAAGGCCACAGGCGAAGCTGCCAAGCGCGGCGGCGGACTGTACAATGAGGTTGGGGTCGGAATCAAAGTCTAGATAAGAAATAAGTATAATCACAAAGCTAGTTCGAATATATAAATCTAGGTAAGCTTTTGATTATCTACTACTACATCAAACAAAAGTATTTGCTTGTCCATGTTATAGCGACAAATCAAGTACAAGGATCATCACCTCCTTAGAAAAATACGATTTCAGCCTCCTTGGTTGTTTGGCCCTAGTTCACACGTAGCTTTGATGGCATCTGGCATCTGCAAGCAGCCAATTTTAATATTTAACAGGAGCATGAGACCATGCACAACATACCACATTAGGTCAAAATAAGATTCTTGACATGGTAGCCACCCACTCTTGTCAGCGAGTAATGCAGATAGGAGAAATAAAATTATATGTACCTTGCATTGAAGATCTGTTATTGTGGTCCTCAAGAGAGTATCCCCAACTATCAACCTCAAGTTCTTGACAAACTCATCGCGGGTTATCTTCTTTGACTGGTGATAACAGAATACGAATGTATAATATGTTAAGAGATATTCCATCAAGGAAGACACCGGCATCTATTTAGTGTAACTATACATACCCTGAATTGTTGATATTGCATATTGATAGCTTCCATGTCTTTGGGAGGAACCTTATTTGTGATAGCAGCAAAAAGCATAGGGAAAGGCATCCATGGGGATTTAGGAGCCTTTGGCGCACTTGCAGCTTTCTCCTGATGCATAGCACATTCCGGAATTGGTTGTAAGATTTAAAATCAGTCAATAAAGTGTAAATATTCAATTGTAAAATTGACACATGGAAAGAAAAATGATCAAAAGTGAACTTGTTCCATGTAATATAGAGAGATACCAATGAGATTCCCCTAATCAAGAAAATATGCAACATCCAAAATAGAATTTTATAAATGGTCGTTTGAACTTTCAAGTATTAAAACATACATTAATAGAGAAAATCAAACGTAACATCACCAGAGGCAGATTGTCATATGTACAAAATGGATATGCAAATTAAAAGGTAGAAGCAAATTCAATAAACCAGTGCCTACTACATCAAATCTTTTGCAGTGACTATTCACAGTACTTAAAGCATCGTACTTTTAGAGTTGAATATATCCTATGACTCGCAAACTACTTATACTAGACAAATCTCATGAAGCTTTCAGTTCCACAATATTCATGTACTTAGTCCACTAGGTATTGACAGTCATCATCTACTTTCAGCCAGCAAACACAAAGCTAACAACAGCTTGATGATTGACTCAGAAGTCCGCCGCCACTAGGTATTTACAATCGCTTTGGAGGTCTTCCTGGTCCTTGTACTCGAACCTTTGGAGGTCTTCCTGGTCCTCGTCCTCTAGATGTACTTCCTGGTCCTCTTCCTCTAGATGTAACTGCCCTGCCCTGGGTAGAAGTTGAGAAGCTAGCTTCTGCAGTTGCAAAAGACTCCCCATCACTAACTTCACTGGAGTCACTAGCTCCAGGGGATTCAGATCCCTCACCAATTGCAATCGATGCGAGGTCCAGGAACTTCTGCTGTAAAGAGGAGCAGTTGTTCATGGCATCGATGACCACAGCCTTTGAGCGGGCCCAGAGCATGTCAAGCTCCTGGGCCGCTTCGGCTGTGGCCTTTCTTTGCCACTCTTGTTCCTTCAACTGCAACAAAACAAAGTCTGTGTTATATAATATAACAATTTGCAAACGTACAATTCATGCAAGAACATAAAAAGTTACCTGCTGACGAAGCATAGCTGAGCTCTGTTCCTGCGCTTTTAAGTTTTTTCTCGAGCTCCTTCATCTGAATAATGAACATAAAAATCGTTACATACCCGGGAGAGAGAGAATGCTGAGTAACAAGTGACAATAAATTCCAGTGTAACATATATTCAACAGAAACTAAATTTGTAAGAAAAATACCTTTTCTTCCTGCTTTCTGCAGGTTTCTTCTTTTATTTTCAATTTCTCAGACAACTGAGAAATTTGTTTTTCTGACTGGTTTTGCATGGATGTCTTCAACTCAATCTGGCCTTCAAGTTCTTCAAGCTATACCAAAGTGTAAAAGCAAGAAAGAAAACATTATCTGCATATAACCGTGAAATAATAAATTATTTTTGAGGTATTACACCAGCAACTTACCATTGCTTTTGTCTTTTGAAGTTCACTTGTGTCAACTTGCATCTTACCGGAACCTAACACAACACCCCTCACTCTAGTTGCGAAATTAAGTGAGCTAAGGGTTTCATCTAAGTCCTTGTCCGATGGACTGATTTGCAGGAACATCAAAGCTTTAGAGTCATCCCCTAAATATGTTAGGAAAGAGCATTATCAATACATGCCTGAAGAAGCTGGGTGTTCTCATATGCACATAAAAAACAAAATGAAAAGAAGTAGACATACCTAAAGAGTCTTCAAGTAAATGTGTCAATTTTGAGTTCCTGAAACTCCCAGAAGAAAATATCACTAAATATTTATTAAGAATAGTGAAAGGTAAAGATAATGGTGTTATACCTATAGGGAATGTGCCTACTCTTCGCTGCTAAAGCAGATATAACAGTGCCAAGAGCCGAAAGAGATAGGTTGATATTTTGCGTTTCCTTAAGCCGCTCCCCTTGCACATCTGTCTTTGGAAGTCTCTCACTAGCCGCCAAATCCACAAGGCAAAGCTTGCTCTTGGTACACTCACCATTCAGCAAATTTTTAGCCATTACCATTATACAAAGTATGCTGGAAAAGGAAGTAAGAAACAAGCAATCATTACAAGTATTCAAAGAAGAAATTTCATTTTGATGAAGAGAAGACATATATACTAGAGAGCTTCTTATAGAATGCAAAAGCTTGGTACCAGTGAGATCTACTACTATGCTTATTAACATTATTACTTCCCACTGCTCTAGCTTTGCTTCCAGCTTGCAGTACATCCCAGGCCTCCTTAACGTTTTCAAGCTTAGCTTCTACGACACCAGGAACGTGATGAGATCCTTTAGAGCCTTGTCTTATCTCCAACCTGAACACCAATTCAGGAGAAACAGTTATCAATGTTATGGCAGTTTATCATACTTGCACAGCATTATTATAGAGCAGTTAATTTACCTTTTTGTTGTTGAAGAGGTAGCCAATAGGTCTCTGATTTGTTCATTATAAACCTCAAGTACACTAACAGATATGTCATAAGAAAATGTATCACTCCTTTTTTTTCTCAGGTCGAACAAGAGCTCAAGAGTCCTATAATTTACTCCTCTATTCAGCTCTGTTCCCTCCATGGTAAATGTCTTTCCTGCTCCTGTTGGCCCATAAGCAAATATGCATACATTGTAGCCGTCCAACACAGATGTTACCATTGATGAGGCATCAGCAAAAACATCAACTGTAGAAACAAAGCAACACTGTCCATTTACGAACCACCAAATTCCAGATCTTGCACAATAAAATAAAATATATAAAATAGTACTAATAAAATAAAGCTTTATATATATACCTTGATCATCTTTTGGTGTATAAACTCTGTCAAATCTGAATTGTTTTTTTGGCATAATAGTTGTCAAAATTCCATCCTTTGCTGCACCAAAATCCAAAACTGTAGTACAGCCAGCGGAGATCTCGTCCTTATTTAAGGGACGGCAACGGCAGAAAACCCTAATGTTCCCTGATATTCTTAACAGAAATGCGTTAGTGCCTTTGGCTTAGAATACTCTTCAAATCAAAACAACTTTTGCTTATAGAACATGTAAGATGTACCTTTAGACTCTTGAAGTTCATTGAAGAGCTTTTTTCTCTCTTTCATCTCTTCATTGTACTTCACTTTGAGATCTTCACACTGCTTAACTGCAAGAAGTTTAGTCCCTTAAATATTTTTGTAATATTTCAAAACCAAAAAAGTTAAGTGCAACTTAACTCTTTGAATAAAGAAAAAAAGAGAACAAGTGTATTACTCAAGCATACCCAATTCCTGAATTGCAAATACCATCTTATTTAATTCTGGGATTGAATCAACGCATTCATGCGCTTCAAGAGAAAGTTGACAATAATCACTCTTCATCAACTGCAGGGCAAATTATGTGCATGTACACTTAGAATGCAATTCTGATCATGATAAAAATAATCTCTCTTCAATATAAATGTTTCCTAGATTTTCATAACATACCTTTACTTTCTCCTGTAAATTGCTAATTGCTTCTGTCCATTTCTTCTTATCAACTTCATACCTGCTAGAAATGCTTCCCACAGTTTGATCTACAAGGACAATGAAAATAAAATTAGGAAATGCTACCAAGAAACCCAAAGCACTTCAACGATATACAAGTACTTTAACAACCAGTATCAAGATAACTGAGAAAAAACACCAATGGAACAGTGAGCTCTCCCAACTTAGTGTATCACATCATGGAAATAAGAGAAAATAACATTGGCAGAGGGATTCAAGAGCCCTGACTCTATCCTAGCCTGAGTATATCTTCCAATTTCTCAATGCCCTCCCTCACCCTCACTCACTCCCTTAAATACCCACTCTTACACCCTCGCGCTCTCACGCCCACTATTTTAAAACCATGAGCTATCCATGGATGAAAAAAAAAAGCCCAGATCCTCATGTTCCTACATATTCATGTGAATTAATCCCATTAACCAAGTTAAATAAATTTCATAGACTCCAATATAAGAAAATCAATATAATTCATATACCATTAGTTAGGAACTTTAATTTGAAATGATCAAAGGCAATATCCATTGCTTGCAGTTGCTCCATCGTTGCAGATAGTGACCTACAATCCTGATGGATTTTTTTGTTGAGAAGCTCATATTGCGTGTCCATTTTATTTATTTTGTCCATCTGAATAAGAAAGCTCACCAAAGCATAGTTATCAGAACCGAACCGGTAATCAAACATCAAGTTGAAGCTACAACAGGATTACTGATTATCACAGCATTCATAACATCAAATCAAACACTTCAAACCACAAGCTACAAAGGACAACTGAATCCAAGTACATAGTAGTATCATCACTCTAAAGCATAAAAATAGCCTACTTCCAACTGAATCCGATGTGTCTATGCATGAAACCATAGAACCAACAATTTCTAAGTGGAGTACAAGGGTTTGCTCTGTCCAGCATTCATTTAAAAGCAGCAGACAAAACCAAATGAAGCACATATACTCGGCTATGATTCATTAGAGATAGACCTATTTTTACAAAGCATTTATTCTTTCTACCAAAACAACTTTATTACTAGTTCATAAGCTTGAACAATAATAATATACATAACTAATTATCCATACTAGCCATACCAAAACTCTTTTTTAAAACCTTTTAGGTAATATTAATATATAATTCCTCTTGTTTGAGAATTTGGATTAGCAATTACTAAGAACTCGATTTACTCTTGCGTTCTTCCTATTCAACCAACCTTATTTTAACTCTCTAAGAACCAAGGTTGCGAGAACCGGACCGGTTAATAAACCGGTAAGGTTACTGATTTATTGGTTCACTGGTTCGACCGAGGTTCAATCGGGGTTCAACCGGTTTTAATTAAATATTAAAAAAATTTAAAAATTATATATAATTTTAAACATATATATTCATCCTATAATTTTTTACCAGTAGAACTGAAATGTTCTGGGTTTCATGCTTTGTAAAACCAAAATCAGTTGAAAAATCAGTTGAAACAAGCAAACAATTATTCAATCAATTATTCAATCACTATATCAGTTCACACTTCACAGTTCACGTAAAAACAATTATTCAATCACTATATCACTATATCAGTTCACAGTTGAATGCCTTGAATCAGAGTTCACAAAACTTCACTATATCAGTAAACCACATATCAGATATCACTATAAAAGAGACAATGGTTGCAGAAGGGGACAGAGACACCGACAGACAGAGACAAAGACACCGAGAGAAGCAAGTATGTATACCTCAAAAACCTCTCATGTAAACAATGGAAACAATGTTTATTCACGATGAGTTGCTTGCAAGAAATTAAAATGTGCATATACACAGATAGAGTAGGTAGAAAGAGATGTAGAGAGTAGACTAAGAGTTTAATTTGGTGATTAAACTGCAGAATTCAACAAAGTAGCAATACCTCTTCTGCAATTAAGCTCATCGTAATCACTGAGCTAAACTTTCTCAAAACATAACAATTATCAAAATTTATCACAATCTAAACTCATATCTAACAAATAGCTCAAAACTTCAGGCCATCAACACACAAACACAGGCAACAAAGATCAAACAAATCATCAAATTGCTGTGTGTAATAGTAACAATGCATGTTGCAATTGCTCAGATACATTCTTTTAACTTTGACAAAAACTTCATTCAACTCAAGAGAGGGATAATAAATCTTGAATCTTCCTCAACAAATCCAAATCAGCCATAATAGTAATACTAAATTGTACCTTCTGATTTGGCAACTAATAAAAAAAACAGAACAAAAAATTCAAAGTAAAAAAAATAAAATTAACAACCCAACCAAAGAATCAAGAACAACCCAACCAAAGAACAAATCAGAATCAACAATAGGGACTAGGGAGGACGACGGAAGAATAAAAATAAATCAGAATCAAACCAACAATCAAAATAAAAAAGTTCAGAATAAAAACAGATCAGAATCAAAATCAAACAGAGGCTCCATTACAGATTCAAATGCAAGGAAGGATGACGGCGCTGGAAACGGAGAGCTGGCGACGGTGGAACAAAGCTTCGCGACGGAGGCAGGAGGCGAACCCGGCGACTATGCTTCCACTGCTGAGAGTCTGAGACGTTAGCTGAGTGAGGGACCGAGTGAGCTTCGAAGCTCCAACCAGCGACTCAGCTCAGAATCTTCAAAATTAGTTGGAAAAAAGATGAATGGCGAAGACAGAATGAGCTAGGAGAGTGTGAGACAGAGTTACCTAAAATCAGAGGAGAAGAGAAGGGACGACAGTCAAAATGGCGAGGAGGGAGCAGCGAGAGGGCGACGAGGCGAAGGCGAAGGCGACGGCGACGGCAACAGGACGATCGCGAGCAGGACGAATCTTATGGAGGATGGGCGCCGAGCGAGGAAGAACAGAGAACGGGGGTTCGACTTGGATAACGCCGACAGTACGAAGAGAGACTCCTCGAATGGCCACGGACGGCGGCAGTGGGTCACTGAGTTCAGCGGCGGTGGAAGAACGAATGAAAGTAAGAAAGGAACGAAAACTCGAAAAGACACTACGCGGGTTCTTCTTTCTTTCTTTTTTCTCTCAAAACGACGTAGCCTTAGGCAGATGTAGCATTAGTAATTAAAACTTATTAAAATTTAAAAAATTGAAATTTTTTAAAATTAAAGTCTCTAGTAACAAAATTTTTTAGAATTGAGTTGGACTATTATTCTATAATAATTATATTAAATATATATTAAAATTATTTATCAAAATTAGTTATTAGTATAAAATATATATTAAAATATAAAAATATATTAAAAATAAATTAAATTATATATAAATACATAATAGCTTATTTGATATTTGATTTTTTAAAATACATAATGATTTTTTATTCTATAAATATTTAACTTTTCTTTCAAGTGGTACAAACTATACAAGTATACAACACTTGAAATAAGGAACTGGTTTACTTGGATGACAAGTTAACATTGATTTGTGGATATCTCAAAGCTATATTATATTACTTTACAACCGATGGATCTAAACCACAAATATATAATATATAGTAATAAATAATCTACATGTACACTACAAGTCTCCAAGACATAGATGGCACGCAGGCCTTATTATGCATAGCATTGTATACCATAAAACTAAAAAAGCAAGAGAGATGTTGAAGAGCAAGGTGCTTATTGTAGGGGGGAATAGGAAAAAGGTTGGTGAAGGCAAGTTTAGATGAAGGGCATGAAACATATGTTCTTTGTAGAAAGTTCAGCTTCTTTTGTCATTCAAGGAACAAGGTGCTAACCTTGTAACAGCTTCCTTTCATGATCATCACTCACCTTGTCAATTCAACTTAAGCTCGTTCATGCTATCAAGGAAGCCGGAAATATCAAGGTATACCATTCAATTTAATTTTTATATATAAATTATTAATAATATTAGGAAAAAAAGCCATTATATCAAAACATTCGATATGATAAAGTTTTAATAGAAAACACGCGTTGAACGAGGGCGCCTCTTATTTAAGGAGCACTACTTTACTAAGGTTATTCCTTTTATTTGCTATTTGGGTCAAAAGCTATTAAAGCCCAATCGAAAGTCTCTTTTTTTTTTTTCTTTTTCCTTATTTATGAATTGTTTCCTTTTTTTAAATAAAAAATTCATTTATTTATTTTTTATTATAAATTATATTTATCTTTAAAACTAATATAATAGATCTATTTTTTTTTAAAGATACATGTTACGGTGGGTAACCGGAGATTGATGGTTTAGACGACGTTGGTTGGCCCAAATGTGTGAAGGAGGAGGATTCCGAATGAGTGTGCAACTCGGGGGGACTCCGTCCGACTTGTTTGTATGAGGAGATGGGGGTGGTACCTGCAAAGACACTCTGATGCCTAAGTTAGCAAGGGTGTGAGCAGGTCTAGAGAGTATTGGGCTTAGAGATACCTGAGGGGTGTCAGTGTATTTATAGTGGTGAGCCAATAACCACCGTTGGAGTAGTGCCATATCTTTAGGGTGTTAACCGTCCCATTATCTTAGGGAGGTTAAGATATGGCTTGATGAAGCGGTTAGAGAGATTTTAGGGGCGGTTACTCATTTGAATGAGTGTTTATCTGCTAGCTAATCTCGTGCCCGACTTCTTTAGGACAAATCGTAGTCAACACCGACTTCTTGACACCAGGTCGATGCGTAGTAAGGCTCAATCCTCTGGACTAAGCCTTTCTTTTGGACCTGAGCCTTTATTATTGGGGCAGGGTATGAACAGTGCCCCTACTTGAGTCCAAGATCTCTTTAAGGCTTGGGTTCAAGTATTTAACTCGGGTTCGAAGCCGACTTTCTTGGAGGAAACACGGGTTTTTAAACCGACGTGATTTTTGTGACCTTTTGTTTCTGACAGTTACGTCTATTCAAGCGTCGTGTCCGTTAGGGATGCACTTAGGGATTGATGGCTTTGGTAACGGTGCACTCTCATTAATGACTACTCCGTTTTTACCATGATGCCCCTTAGCATGTTTATAAATACTTTCCCTCTCTTTCATTTTTCCGTTTCTGCAATCTTTCAAATTTCTTCTTTCTTTGTTCGTGCTGCATTCTTGCGTTTGGAGACTTCTGCTTCTTCCAACCTTCACTTTTGGATAAATGTTAGCTTTTCTTCTTTCATGACATGCTTTGTGTTTGCATGCTTTTATTTTGTGGGTAGATAGGTTGGTTTGTAGTTTTGGCTCCGTATCTCCTCCCTTTAGAGACCATGTTTTTTTATTTTTCTTTTCTTTTTTCTTTTGTAGGTTTTTGTCACCTTTATAAGAAAAAAGAAATGGCTTCCGTAGATGTTCTTTCTCAGTGGGTTGATGTCACGGTCCTAGGGGAGGAACCCTTGGTCGACGCTGAGTTTATTACTCATCTTCGTACTCACCACAGGATTTGTACTTCGGAGAAGGACGAGCCAAAATATGAGTTGGTAATCCCGGGTCCGGAAGACCGGGTTTGTTTTGGGAGGGCCAATGAGGCGGCCCCTCATTTTTTCTTTATGTATGAATGTATGATCACCCGTTTGGGTGTTTTTCTTCCTTTTTTGGATTTTGAAATATCTGTTTTGCACCACTGTCGAGTTGCCCCTACCCAACTTCACCCCAATTCTTGGGGTTTTCTGAAAATTTATCAATTTATTAGTCACGCTTTGGATTTTCTGACCTCTTTGAGGATTTTCTTCTTTCTTTTTCACATGACTAAGCCTTTTAGTGGGCTAAATAATAAGCAGCAGTGGGTGTCTTTCCGAGCCATACAAGGTCGGAGAATTTTCACCCTCTTTGACGAATCTTTCCATGACTTCAAAAATTATTTTTTCAAAGTGCAAGCCGTAGAGGGTCACCACCCCTTTTTCCTGGATGAGAATTCTTCCCCTCGCTTTCCCCTCTATTGGTTGGAGGCCTCCCCTTGCGAGAAGTACGGTCTAGACGACCTGGACGAGGTGGAAGCGGCCATTGTGGGGTTTTTCCGAGAAGTGTGGGGGAGGACCCCATACTTGGACACTAGGAAATTCCTCCAGGGATCGCCGACCTTTGTTCGGTCACAACTAGGTAGTATATACATTTCTTATTTCCGACTTGTATCTGCCGACTTAAAGTTTGCCGACTTGTAATTTTTGCTAATTATTTCTTTTGCAGACATGGCAAGGAAGAATGCTCAGGAATCTTACCAGAGAGTTCAGGAGGCTAAAGCAAAGTCCCGGGCCAGGGCTGGTGGTGCCAGGGCGATCATCTCTCCTCCTCCTCCTCCTCCTCCTCCTCCTCAGAACGTGGGGACTCCCTCTCAGCCCATTGTGATTTCTTCTTCAGCCTTATCCCGGCCACTCCCCTCCGCCCGACTTCTTTTTGAGCCAGAGAAGAAGAAGCGCAAGACTTTAGAGTCTGGCTCTTCTTTTGATGGTGGGGTTAAGGCGGATGCTCTTGCATTCGTCCGAAAGAACATCTATCCTCATATAAGTATGGATTATGTTTCTGTTCGAAACCATCTCACCATTCTGGCTGAGGAGAGTTTTAGGGCGGCGGGTGTTTGTGGCAAGCTTTTGGATATTTTTGAGAAGACTCCTCTCAGCTCTTTGGGGGTAACCTCGAAGGTTGAGGAGCTGGAGGGGAGGCTTCTTTCTTACCAGGAGCATGAGAGGGAGTTGAAGGAGGAGGTCGCCAAGTTGAGGGCAGAGAGAGATAGCCTTCGGGAGAAGGAGAGCACGTTGCGGGCCCAATGCAACATGGAGGCAAGTTTGAGGAAGACAGCACAGGAGAGCTATCAGAGTTTATTTCAAGATCTTGTGTCTGTGAAAAAGGATTTGCTGAATTCTCGGAATGCGTATGCCGAGTTGGAGGACTCTATCGCTGATGGTGCCGAGGAGTCTTGGAGGATTTTCCTGGAGCAAGTCAGAGTTATTGCTCCCGACTTGGATCTTTCTCCTTTGCATCCTGACAAAATTGTTATTGATGGTGCTATCGTGGATCCTCCTGCCCCCATAATCGTTTCCGAGTCAGAATTGAAGACTCGGGGGCAGAGGATCATTGAGTCACCTCCTCGTTCTAAGGACGCTCCGAGTTCTTCAGTTGTTCCTCCGACTTCCTCTTCATCTCCTGTGGATGCCTCTCTTCCCTGTCCTGGTGGCGCTCCTCCTGATTCTGGTAGTAGTGATCCGTCTACTCCTCTGCAGAAATAATTTTTTATGGCTATATGGGGGCTCGACCTGTGAGTCCCCCCTTTTTTAAACTCTTTATATGTTGTTTGGTGACGTTTGAACAATTTCTTTTGGCCTTTTAAGGCCGTAAACAAAATATTTTAGCAAGTGCCCTTTTTGAATAAGGGTTTTTAAATTAACAAAATAAATACCCTTTTTTGGATAAGGGTTTAAGTTACTTTATGCGTGCATGCTTTTCTGATTTTGATTTTTCAAAGTCCCCTTGATCTTTTTTCCGAAAACCTTTCCCATTGGCTCGTCTGTTTTTCTAAACCTTTTTGTTTAAGGACTTTTAGGCAGCCTTTAAACTTTTTCCTAGGTTTTTCAATCTCTTTTTTGTTATTCCTTACGCCCAACCATGTTTTATTGAGTTTTTATGACTTAGGTTATTTTTGCGATGCGTTTTTCTTCTGCTCGATTTTTCACTCCGACTTCTGAGTCGAAGTGTTTTCGAGCTTTTCTACTCGGAGTCTTGTTTCGACTTACGAGTCGAGTTGTTTCCGAGTTGTTTACGATCGGCTTATATAACCTCTTTACGCCGACTTGTACCTCGTCGTTTTATCCTGACGACCATCTAGGTCGGTCCATGGGATTTTCACGTTTTGTCGAGCTTAAGTCGGCGCGTTTCGTAGAAAGACTTTTATAAGAGATATTATAGATGAAAAAAAGATCTTTATTAATTGGGGAGGTACCTTCTTGCTACTAAGGGTTTTAATAGCCTATTTTCCCTTAACCTCTACTATGATGCCTCGTTAAAAATCCTTCTCCAGAAAAAACCCTTTAATTTTGGGAAAAAATCATGAAGTTGGGAAAAGAGTACATCAGGGAGTAGAGTTCGCTTTTAACTGTAGTACCTTTTCATATTACAAGCATGCCACGACCTTGGGAACTCAGTGTCGTTCAGGTCGGTTACTTTATAATAACCTTTTCCTAAAACTTCATTGACTTTGTATGGTCCCTTCCAATTTGCGGCGAGCTTTCCTTCTCCTGATTTGTTGACTCCAATGTCGTTTCTGATTAAGACCAAGTCATCCGGGGCAAATGTTCTTCGAATGACTTTTTTGTTGTACCTTGTAGTCATCCTTTGTTTCAATGCTGCTTCTCTTATCTGGGCATCTTCTCGGACTTCGGGGAGCAAGTCGAGCTCCTCTTTGTGTCCCCGTATGTTTCCAACCTCGTCATGGAGAATTACCCTTGGGCTTTGCTCATTGATTTCTATTGGTATCATGGCTTCTACGCCATAAACTAGTCGGAAAGGTGTTTCTCCCGTGGCGGATTGGGGGGTTGTCTTGTAATCCCATAGCACTTGAGGGAGCTCTTCAGCCCAAGCTCCTTTTGCTTCCTGCAATCTCTTCTTTAGCCCTGCCAGTATGACTTTGTTGGCTGCCTCGGCTTGCCCATTGGCTTGTGGGTGCTCCACCGAGGTGAACTGATGTTTGATTTTCATACTGGCTACTAAGCTTCTGAAGGTAGCGTCGGTAAATTGGGTTCCATTATCTGTAGTAATGGAGTAAGGTATCCCATATCTTGTGATGATTTTTTTGTAGAGGAACCTGCGACTTCTTTGAGCGGTGATGGTGGCCAATGGTTCTGCTTCTATCCACTTTGTGAAGTAATTTATTCTCACGATCAGGTATTTGACTTGTCCTGGCGCTTGGGGAAAAGGACCTAACAAATCCATTCCCCATTTTGCAAAAGGCCATGGAGAAGTGATACTGATGAGCTCTTCTGGTGGAGCCACATGGAAATTTGCATGCATCTGACATGGTTGACACTTTTTCACAAATTCTGTAGCATCTTTCTGCAAGGTCGGCCAGTAGAATCCAGCTCAGATTATTTTTCTGGCTAGTGACCTTGCTCCGAGATGGTTTCCGCAGATCCCACTATGTACTTCCTCCAATACCTCGGGGGTTCTTGAGGTCGGTACACACTTTAACAATGGTGTCGATATCCCCTTCTGTAGAGGACATTTCTCACCAAGGTGTAGTGTTGTGCTTCCCTTCGGATCTTTTTAGCTTCTTTCTCCTCTTTAGGGAGGATGTCGAATTTCATGTATTCGACTAAGGGGTTTGATATGAGCTGTATGGTCGGTTACGAGTTATAAGCTCGGTAACGTATTCACCATCACAACCGATCTTCGGTTACAATCAGCATTCATTCTCACTCAAAAACGTCGGATGAGCAATAACTCACCTCTCCAAACGTTACGACCCAAGTCTAACGTTCGGCAACAAACAGATTTAAAAGGAAAGGCAAAAGGAGGAGAAGGTAATCAATCTTTCACAAAGATAACCCTCATACATATTCTCTTATTAACTTGATCGTCGGAGTGCCTTTGCAGGTACCCGCACCCCGTGTTCCTTCTGGTGGACGAGGTTCCGGATCGCATCTCAGGAGTCTGCCGACCTATAAAGAAAGCGACCTATACCTCGGCCTGAGCTGGTAAGAACATTTGGCGCCCACCGTGGGGCCGAAGTTCGAAACATCGTTAGAACTAAACCCCGAAATCTTCACGTGCCACTATGGCTGATGTCCCCCCACCCACCCCATCCGAGCTTTTAAGGATGGTGACCGAGCTTCAGCAGGCAAATCAACGGATGGCGGAGGACAATCAGAGAATGCAGAACCAGATTGCACAACTGGAGCAAGCTCGCCTAGAACATCACAACAATGATCATGAGAACAACGAAAGAACTCATGTCTCTGAGACGCCACAAAGCAGGGATGAAGAAAACCGACGAAACGAAGAATCTCACCCTGATAATGAGGAAGAGCAACCCGACAACTCGGCGGGACCGTTTACAGCCGAGATAATGAACTTTCAACTCCCCAGACAGTTCACCCTTCCGACCACCTTAGTGCCATATGACGGATTGGGTGACCCAAAGCAACACGTCAAAAAATTCCGGTCTATCATGATTGTTAATGGTGCATCCGATCCAATTCTTTGTCGATGTTTTCCATCTTTTTTAGATGGTCCTGCACTTGACTGGTTTTGTTCTTTGCCTGCAGATTCAATTTCCCGCTTTCAGGAGCTAGCAAGTCTGTTCGAGGATCATTTTGCAGCATCTGCAATATACCTCCACGACTCAGATTATCTGACGACAATTAAGCAAGGACCACAAGAAGGCTTAAAAGATTATATAACTCGATTCACAAAAGTGGCCATGCAGATCCCTGACCTACATCCTGAGGTTCATTTGCACGCAATTAAGAGCGGTCTGCGCCCAGGAAAATTTCAAGAGACCATCGCCGTTGCCAAACCCAAAACCTTGGCCGAGTTTCGAGAAAAAGCGAAAGGACAGATTGATATTGAGGAGCTTCGCCAGGCACGAAAGGCAGACAAGTCGGCCCCAAAAGATGATGAAAAGCCAAGAGACAACAAAAAGAGTTTTAAGCCTGTCCCGCGATATGAATCTTATACCCAGTTTAATACAAAACGGGACGATATAATCAAGGAGATACTGAACTCCAAATTGATCAAACCCCCTCGGAAAGCAGGCACCTATCCAGAAGCAAAGAACGTGGACAAAACCCGATACTGCAGTTTTCACCAGAAGCATGGCCACACAACAGACGAATGTGTCATCGCCAAAGATCTATTAGAGCGCTTGGCACGCCAGGGACATCTTGACAAGTTTATTGCAGGACATATGCAAAAGAGAGCGGCATCGAGCTCCGAGCAACTAACGCCAGGTCCGTCATCAAAGGACAAGGAGAAAACTCCTACTCAACCACGAGGGGTGATCAATTGCATTTCTGGCGGTTATGCTGGCGGTGGCCATACAAGCTCGGCTAGAAAAAGAACTTACAGGGCCATGCTAGCAGTCGAAGATACTCTGCATAGCCCCACCCCGGTGCAGGACATCCCCGAGTTGACCTTCGGACATGCCGACCTTAATGCTGCTTACACCAATTATGACGATCCCGTGGTCATTTCTATCCAACTGGCCGACCTTATAGTAAAAAAAGTACTACTTGATCCAGGAAGTAGCGCCGATATCCTTTTTTTTAGTACATTTCAAAAAATGAAACTGAGCACTAACATTTTACAGCAATACTCGGGAGAATTAGTTGGTTTCTCGGGAGAGCGAGTTCCGGTGATGGGATCGGTGTGGTTGCAAACCACCCTCGGAGAACATCCCTTGTCTAAAACACAAGACATCCAGTATCTGGTGGTTGATTGTTTCAGTCCCTATAATGCTATATTAGGAAGGCCATTTCTCAATAAATTCACTGCAATAGTTTCAACATTTCACCTTTGTGTTAAGTTTCCTCTGCAGGATAACATCATCGCAACCATCCACAGTGATTTACATGAAGCTCGCCGCTGCTATAATACAAGCCTAAAGCCTATAAGGAAAACTGCCGAAGTTCACGTCAATTCTATACAATCAGAGCAGCCAACCTTACCCGAGCTGGACCCAAGAGCCGACTTTCAGGAACGACCTACACCAAATGAAGACCTAGTAAAAGTCACCTTGACTGACGATCAAACGAAGTTCACCTTCATCGGAGCAACGATGCACAAAGACGCGAAGGAAAAGCTGACCACATTCTTACGTCAGAATGCCGATCTATTTGCGTGGACCTCAGGGGATATGCCGGGAATTAGTCCATCAGTAATAACACACAGATTAGCAGTCGATCCATCGGCCCGACCAATTTCTCAGAAAAAGCGAAATCTCGGAAACGAAAAGAGAGAAGCCTCCATCATAGAAGTCAAAAAGCTCATCGATGCTCAATTCATACGGGAACTCAGATTCACAACATGGTTAGCTAACATCGTTATGGTAAAAAAACAAAACGGTAAATGGCGCATGTGCGTCGACTTCACTGATTTAAATAAAGCATGCCCTAAAGATGCCTATCCCTTACCCTGCATAGATAGCTTAGTAGATAACTCATGCGGTTATGGTACACTGAGTTTCATGGATGCATATTCTGGTTACAACCAGATTTTTATGCATCCATCAGACCAGGAAAAAACAGCTTTCATAACCGAATATGGTAATTACTGCTATAATGTCATGCCTTTTGGTTTAAAGAATGCAGGGGCAACATATCAAAGATTAATGAATAAGATCTTTGAACAACAAATAGGCAAGAACCTTGAAGTCTACGTGGATGACATGGTCGTCAAAACAAAGGTCGGCCACGAGCATACCAACGACCTTGATGAAATATTTGCCCAAGTCAGAAAATACAATATGAGGTTAAATCCTGAGAAATGTGCCTTTGGCGTCCGTAGAGGAAAGTTCCTCGGGTTTATTCTGACAAGCCGAGGAATAGAGGCCAATCCAGAGAAATGCAAAGCTATCCTTGACATGCACAGTCCCGCTACAGTAAAGGACGTTCAACGGCTAACAGGCCGACTGGCCGCATTATCCAGATTCTTGCCGTGTTTGGCAGCTAAATCCTTTAACTTTTTTCAATGCTTAAAGAAAACAACAAAACAATTTTCGTGGGATCAACAATGTGAAGAGGCATTCTCAAATTTAAAACAGTTTTTATCTAAACCACCTGTTTTGCAAAAGCCAAAGCTCGGCGAACATTTATATCTGTACTTATCTGTGACTGATGCGACTATTAGTTCTGTTCTTATTACAGAGAGCAACAAGGAACAACAGCCGGTTTACTTCGTGAGCAGGTCACTACAGAGCGCCGAGCTACGTTACCCAATGCTCGAGAAGCTCGCCCTCGCACTAATCTTCTCAGCCAGGCGACTCCGACCATACTTTCAGAGTCACACGATCATTGTCCGAACATCTCACCCGCTCCGTCAGATACTCTCTAAACCTGAGTTAGCAGGAAGATTAGTGAAGTGGTCCATAGAGATATCCGAATTTGACATTCAATATCAGCCCAGAGGGTCGATCAAATCTCAATATTTAGCAGACTTTGTGGCCGAACTTACATCTTCAGAGCCCGATGATAAAGAACAAACTTGGACATTATTCGTTGATGGAGCTTCGAATCCCCAAGGGGCAGGCGCAGGCATATTACTTGAAAGCTCGGACGGCATAATAGTCGAACACTCTCTCAAATTCTCGTTCAAAGCAAGTAACAACCAGGCTGAATATGAGGCCCTCATAGCCGGGCTCAGGTTAGCTAAAGATTTACATGTCAAATCTCTAAAAATTCACTGCGATTCATTACTAGTTGTGCAGCAAGTAAACAATGCTTTTCAAACAAAGGATCAGATATTGGTAAAATACCTAGACATTGTCCAAAAGTTATTACATGATTTTTCAAAAGTTGACATAAGCCATATACCTAGGGAACAGAACAACAGAGCCGACATTTTGTCAAAATTGGCCACAACACAAGCACAAACTTCAACTCTATTACAATCAACTCTAAGCAGCCCAAGCATTGATATTCCTAATATCCTAAGCACAATTAATCAAAAAGGTTGGCAACAACCTTACATACACTATCTTCATAACGGTACTATTCCAGAAGAAATTCAAGAAAAGAGTAAATTTAAACGACAAGCCTCCTTTTTCACGCTGGTAAATAACACTCTTTATAGGCGAGGATATTCTCGACCTTTGCTAAAATGCTTGAACAGGGAAGAAGCTGATATTGTCTTGGCAGAAGCCCATGAGGGCATTTGCGGAATACATTGTAGTGCTCGGACTTTAGCACGAAAGGTACTCCGTGCAGGCTTTTATTGGCCGACGATATGGGACGATAGTAAACAGAAAGTCAAATCCTGTGACAAATGTCAGAAACACTCACCGATGATTAATATGCCAGCAGAACATCTTCATCAGGCCGAGGTAAGCTGGCCGTTCAACAGATGGGGAATGGACATTCTTGGACCATTCCCCACGGCCCCAAGACAGGTGAAATATTTAGTGGTTGCAATAGACTATTTTTCAAAATGGATTGAAGCACAACCCTTGGCAAAAATCACATCATCCCAAATGATAAGTTTCGTTTGGAAAAACATAATTTGTAGATTCGGTGTACCACACCATATAGTTACTGACAATGGTCGGCAGTTTACTGACCATAATTTTAAGGAATTTTTGCAGAACTTAAAAATAAAGCAGCATTTTTCGTCGGTGGAGCACCCACAATCAAACGGCCTAGCGGAGGCCGCGAATAAAGTCGTCCTTCAGGCGCTGCGAAAGAAACTTGACGACGCAAAGGGATTATGGGCCGAACTTGTACCAGAAGTGCTATGGGCGTATAACACTACAGTACATTCAACGACAAAAGAAACGCCATTCCGCTTGGTCTACGGATCCGAAGCAATGATCCCTATGGAGATATCACAAAGTTCCCTCAGAACGCAGTCCGAGCATCATAATGAAGCTCGGCAGGCAGAGCTTGATCTGATTGAAGAAATTCGAGAAACATCAGCTATTCGACACCGAGCACTACAACAACAGTTAAGCCGACGATATTCACGAATAGTTCAGCCGAGAACATTCAACGTCGGCGACATGATCTTAAGGAAAACTGAGCAAGCCCGCCGACCTCCTTCGCATGGAAAGCTCGCCGCCAACTGGGATGGCCCCTACCGAGTATACGAAGTCCTCGGACGAGGAGCCTATAAGTTGGAGCAATTAGACGGCACAAAAATTCCAAGCACATGGAATGTCAAATCTTTGAAACGATATTACAGTTAGAAAATAACCCAGTACTCTTTTTCCTACTTTGAGGATTTTTTCCGAAAGGTTTTTACTCAAAGAGGTTTTAATGAGGCTGGTGCAAAGTTGTACAGGTACTATCAATAAAGTCTAAATCCTTTCAAGTAATTTTAGTAAGCATCTATCTCTATTTGAAGTTCCAAACAAACTACAGTCCATTAACAAAGAATACCATTAAACGCGAAAAGTCGCATCATTTAACTACGGATGCGCAAACAGACATATCAGTTATCACGCCAACAAAAGGCTACAGAACAAACGATTAGGAAACAGAAAATCCCTAATCGTACAGACTACAAAAAGCGCGAATAAAGTGTCTTTTAACAGAAAATAAATAAAAATCAGTCAGCCAGATTATCACCACCCTCCTCAGGAGTTTCTTCATCATCAACAAGTTTCCCATCCTCAACTATTTTCCCGGGATCCATAGCAGAAAAGTCAACATCAGGAGCAAGGTGCTTTGCCTGGTTCACAGCCCTCTGAAACCCTTCAGCAAATGCATCCAAAATGTCACCCTGTTTGCTACTCTCAAGCTCTTTAATTTTCGCCGACAAATCAATAACTCAGTCGGTAAAGCCCAATAGGTCACTTTCTTTCTTTTTCAGCAAACCAGAAAGGTTTTCACGACACTCTTGTTCAACCTTCAGATCAGTCTCAACATCAGAGAGCTTCTTTTTCAGGTCAGTCAAATTCTTCTCTTTTTCTGATAGTTGATTTTTCAGTTCAGTAAATTTGCTATGTTCAGAAGCCAGCCTCCTATGTTTTTTCTCTTGAGTACGCCCAATACTGGCGAGTCGGAAACCTAACACCTGAAAACCAAAAATAAATGTTAAAAAAAAAAATCATCAAAAGAACCAAGACCTGAATATCACAAACAAACCTGCAGAAACTGATCTACTGCCACATCTCCAACCTCTCCCACCCGATTTATATCCGACACAGTTTGTACAACCTCATCAGCTACCACGTTAAAAGGGAACTTCTTACTCCATACTGAACCAGCCTCCCCTTCCTCTTCGAAAACATGAAGCTTTTCTTGATTCACAATAAAACTTGATAAATCCTCAAGAGGAATGCTGTTGTCTTTAGCCAACACTTCCTCGGCAGTACTAGACTCTGACTTCCTCTTTTTGAAAACAATCCCCTTCTTCTTTGGCTGAGGTTGGTTAACCTCGGTGCCGCCATCCGCCTTATCAGCAGTCGACGAGGAACCATCAAAATTCTTCGCCTTAAAACGTGATCTCAAGCTCGAAGCAGTAACCCCAGGGAAATTTCCAGCTGCAACTCAGAGATAAAATTTTTTCAGTACATACATTAAGCAGCTAAAATCTCGAACAAACCTTCATAATAAAAATACCTTACCAAAATACTCTATAACAGCAGACTTATTTTCCTCCCACACGAGTAGGTCGGACACAGATATTAACCCTCCCCTATCAACCATCTCCATTAGAAATGAGATAATAGACTCATTTCGGGAATTAATGAGTTCCGGACCCAGTATATGCTGCGGTTGACAGCACCAATACATGGGAAATTTTTCCCCCAAATTTTCGTCTAGATAAAAAGGAAAATCTTCATCTTTTGATTTCACTTTCAAAAACATCTCTTTGAAATCCTTGAAAGAGGATTTGTAAAGTTTGAAAATCGAAAACCCTGGGGTACTGTTTAGATTGACCCACAAACCCTTCCAAACCCCCTTGGCTTGGAACAGACAAAAAAACAATTCCAACTCCGCTTCAATCTCAAGGAAATCCATCAGAGCCTGGAAGCACCTGATGAAAGCCCACCCGTTCGGGTGTATTTGAGACGGAGCACAATTCAACTGTCTCATCACATCGCATTTGAAAGCAGAAAAAGGAAGCTTAACTCCCAGTTCCTCCATTACGCAACTATACATGTAAAAGTATTCAAAATCAGTTTTTCTATGGAAAACCCGGTCAGATCGACTGCATGGCAGCACCTCCACCCGAAACCCACTCCTAACTATCCTTCCCAAGTTCACCCTATTTACACTCTCCATATCAGAAAATAAAGATGCACGTATGTGTACATCTTGATTAACCCAACCATAACTTTCGTCATTTTCAACACCAGCAAAAAAAATTTTCTTTTTGTCACTCATTTTCAAAGAACAAAACAGAAAGTAAAAGTATTAGAGAAGAAGAAGAAGCAGTTTTTACTGACCTCTAGTACTCATTTCGGCTATAACAATTTCTGCCTCCCACTCAAAAACCTTAAGAATTCCACAAGCTTCCCTAGCCACTAATTTTAATTTAACTCTTCAGTTCAATTATAACATCCTGGCCGTTAACTTAAAAGCCATACTAAACGGTTACCAAGTTTTATGGGAAGTTGAACCAAGCAGTAATAATTACACTACACAACACCCAACAAGCAATCCCATCTATACCTATGTCAACAATATGTGGCGAAACGAGACACGTTGACCTGGGGGCTCCACACACCGAGCTATAACTCGCCAATTAAAAGCTCAACCTGTCTCCTCTAAGTCAGGCCAAGCTTGGGGGCTGTGATATGAGCTGTATGGTCGGTTACGAGTTATAAGCTCGGTAACGTATTCACCATCACAACCGATCTTCGGTTACAATCAGCATTCATTCTCACTCAAAAACGTCGGATGAGCAATAACTCACCTCTCCAAATGTTACGACCCAAGTCTAACGTTCGGCAACAAACAGATTTAAAAGGAAAGGCAAAAGGAGGAGAAGGTAATCAATCTTTCACAAAGATAACCCTCATACATATTCTCTTATTAACTTGATCGTCGGAGTGCCTTTGCAGGTACCCGCACCCCGTGTTCCTTCTGGTGGACGAGGTTCCGGATCGCATCTCAGGAGTCTGCCGACCTATAAAGAAAGCGACCTATACCTCGGCCTGAGCTGGTAAGAACAGGGTTCATCCATCCGAGGTTTAGACCGGCTACCTCAAGTACTTCTTGCTTGTCTTCTATTTTTGCTACTGAGGGTTCCTGGAGGGTTTCTTGAATCAGGCTTCTGTTGTTCCCTCCTGGTTTGGTACTTGCTAACTTAGACAGGGCATCTGCTCTGCTGTTTAAATCCCGAGTTATGTGTTTAACCTCGGTTTCTGCAAAGTGCCCAAGGTGCTCCAGAGTTTTATCCAAGTACCTCTTCATGTTTTGGTCTTTTGCCTGATACTCTCCGCTTATCTGGGAGGTCACCACCTGTGAGTTGCTGTATATCATCACCTTTGTAGCACCGACTTCTTCTGCCAATTTCAATCCGGCAATTAAGGCTTCATATTCTGCCTGATTATTTGAAGCTGGGAATTCAAATTTTAGGGAAACCTCTATCTGGGTTCCTCTTTCATCTACCAATATTATGCCTGCGCTGCTTCCTGTTTTATTGGAGGGTCCGTCTACATAGAGTTCCCATGTAGTCGGTTTTTCCTCCTGATCCCCTGCGTATTCTGCAACGAAGTCGGCGAGGCACTGGGCTTTAATTGCTGTCCGAGTTTCATATCTTAAGTCGAACTCGGAGAGCTCTATTGCCCATTGAACCATTCTCCCTGCAACATCCGTCTTTTGGAGGATTTGCTTCATGGGTTGGTTCGTACGGACTCTTATTGTGTGAGCCTGAAAGTAAGGTCGTAGCCTTCGTGAGGCTATTACTAAGGAGTAGGCAAACTTCTCTAGTTTGTGGTACCTTAGCTCAGGGCCCTGTAGAACTTTACTGATGAAATAAACTGGATGTTGTCCGACCTCGTCTTCTCTTATTAGGGCTGATGAAACAGCTTTGTCCGCTACGGATAAGTACAGGACGAGGTCTTTTCCAGGTGCTGGTCGAGTCAGAATAGGAGGTTGGCTTAAAAACTTTTTGAACTCTTGGAACACCTCCTCACATTCCGGAGTCCATTCAAACTGACATCCCTTCCTCAATAAGGAGAACAGAGGAAGGGATTTTAGGGTCGATCCTGCCAAAAATCTAGAGAGGGCTGCGAGTCGGCCATTGAGCTGCTGGACTTCTCTCACACAAGTCGGACTTTTCATTTTTAGGATGGCTCTACACTTATCGGGGTTGGCTTCGATCCCTCTTTGTGTTAGCATAAACCCTAGAAACTTCCCTGCCTCCACCGCGAAGGCGCACTTTGCGGAATTTAGTCTCATCCCGTGCAGCCTTATGGTGTCAAAGACTTGTGAGAGGTCTGACAAGAGGTCGACTTCCTTCTTGGTTTTTACCAGCATGTCGTCGACGTATACTTCCATTAGGGTCCCTAGGTGAGGGGAAAACACTTTATTCATCAACCTTTGATATGTGGCTCCTGCATTCTTCAAGCCGAATGGCATGACCACGTAGCAGAAATTAGCTCTGGGTGTGATGAATGATGTTTTCTCCTGGTCTGGCTCATACATCGGGATTTGGTTATATCCCGAGTAGGCATCCATAAATGATAAGTACTGGTACCCCGAGCTGGAGTCCACTAAGGTATCAATACTTGGTAGGGGATAAGGGTCCTTGGGACATGCCTTATTTAAGTCGGTATAGTCGACACACATTCTCCATTTGCCATTCTGTTTTTTGACTAGCACTACATTGGCTAGCCATGTTGGGTACTGGACTTCTCTAATGAAGCCAGCTTCCAGGAGCGCCTGCACTTGCTCTTCTACTATTAGGGCTCGTTCTGGACCGAGCTTGCGTCTTCTTTGTTGTACAGGTCGGGATCCTGGATAAACCGAGAGCTTGTGGGACATGAGTTCCGGGTCTATCCCTGGCATGTCAGAGGCCTTCCAGGCGAAGAGGTCGGAATTATCTCTTAGGAGCTTGGTCAATTTTTGTTTTAGGGTTTCCCCCAAGTTGGCTCCTATATGAGTATTTTTCCCTTCCTCTTTACCGACCTGTATCTCCTCAGTTTTTCCACCCGGTTGTGGTCGCAACTCTTCTCTGGCCCTTGCGCCACCGAGCTCTATTGTGTGAACTTCTCTGCCCCTTCCTCTCAGATTTAGGCTTTCATTGTAGCATTTCCTCGCCAATTTTTGGTCTCCCCTTACCGTCGCTATTCCCACTGAGGTCGGGAATTTCATGCAAAGGTGGGGAGTGGATACTACTGCTCCGAGCCGATTAAGGGTAGCTCTGCCGATTAAAGCATTATATGCTGACCCCACATCAATGACTATGAAGTCTATACTCAGAGTCTTTGATTTTTCCCCTTTTCCAAAAGTGGTGTGTAGGGGCAAAAATTCTAGTGGTTTTATTGGCGTGTCCCCTAATCCATATAGGGTGTCGGGGTAGGCTCTTAATTCTTTCTCATCTAACCCTAGCTTGTCGAAAGCGGGCTTAAAAAGAATGTCCGCCGAGCTTCCTTGGTCTACTAGGGTTCTGTGGAGATGGGCATTTGCTAGGATCATAGTTATTACTACTGGATCATCGTGTCCAGGGATTATTCCTTGCCCATCTTCTTTTGTGAATGAAATGGTAGGGAGGTCGGGTGACTCTTCCCCGACCTGGTAGACTCTTTTGAGATGTCTCTTGCGAGAGGATTTGGTAAGTCCCACTCCCGCGAATCCTCCTGAGATCATATGGATATGTCTCTCTGGTGTCTGCGGTGGTGGGTCTCTTCTATCCATTTCGTCTCGCTTTCTCTTTCCATGACTGTCCGACCTTTCTATGAGATATCTATCAAGCCGACCTTCTCTAGCCAGCTTTTCTATCACATTTTTAAGATTGTAACAGTTGTTTGTGGAGTGACCATATATTTTATGGTACTCGCAGTAATCGTTGCGGCTTCCCCCTTTTTTATTTTTAATGGGTCTAGGGGGTGGCAATCTCTCAGTGTTGTAAATCTCTCTGTATACATCCACTGTGGAAACTTTCAGAGGAGTATAAGAGTGATATTTTCTTGGCCTTTCGAGACCGAGTTCTTCCTTTTTCTTGGTTTCCCTCTCCCTCTCTTTTGTTGAGGGAGGGGGCCCAGGTCGCCAACTCAGGTCTCTTAATTTGACGTTTTCCTCCATACTGATGTACTTTTCAGCTCTTTCCTGTATATCACTTAGAGAAACGGGGTGTCTTTTAGATATGGACTGCGAGAAGGGGCCTTCTCTGAGTCCATTGACTAATCCCATTATGACTGCCTCTGTGGGCAGGTCTTGAATCTCCAAACATGCTTTGTTGAACCTTTCCATATAGGCTCGTAAAGATTCTCCGACCTCCTGTTTTATTCCCAAGAGGCTCGGTGCATGTTTCACTTTGTCCTTCTGGATTGAGAACCTCATCAAAAACTTCCTTGAGAGGTCTTCAAAACTAGTAACCGACCTCGGAGGGAGGCTATCGAACCACTTCATCGCTGCTTTCGATAGAGTGGTCGGGAAGGCTTTGCATCGCGTAGCGTCGGAAGCATCGGCTAGGTACATCCGACTTTTGAAGTTGCTCAGGTGATGCTTTGGATCCGTGGTTCCATCGTAGAGGTCCATATCGGGGCTTTTGAAGTTCCTCGGAACTTTTGCTCTCATTATGTCCTTGCTGAAAGGATCTTCCCCAACTAAGGGCGGCTCTTCTTGTTCGTCACGGGAGTTGCGACTTTTGAGGGAAGATTCCAACTTTAAGAGTTTTCTTTCTAACTCTTTTCGTCGTTCCATCTCCTCTTTTAGGCTCTTTTCAGTTTCCTTTTGCCGCTCCCGCTCCTGTTCTAACTGTTCCAGGCGGCTGTTGATAAGCGGATAATTTGTACGCTTTTTGGCATTGTTTTTAGTATGTTTTTAGTATGATCTAGCTAGTTTTTAGTATATTTTTATTAGTTTTTAGTTAAAATTCACTTTTCTGGACTTTACTATGAGTTTGTGTGTTTTTCTGTGATTTCAGGTATTTTCTGGCTGAAATTGAGGGACCTGAGCAAAAATCTGATTCAGAGACTGAAAAGGACTGCAGATGCTGTTGGATTTTGACCTCCCTGCACTCGAAGTGATTTTCTAGAGCTACAGAAGCCCAATTGGTGCGCTCTCAACGGCGTTGGAAAGTAGACATCCTGGGCTTTCCAGCAATATATGATAGTCTATACTTTACCCAAGATTTGATGGCCCAAACCGGCGTTCAAAGTCACCATCAGAATTCCCAGCGTTAAACGCCGGAACTGGCACAAGAATGGGAGTTAAACGCCCAAACTGGCACCAAAGCTGGCGTTTAACTCCAAGAAGAGTCTCTACACGAAAATGCTTCATTGCTCAGCCCAAGCACACACCAAGTGGGCCCGGAAGTGGATTTTTATGTCATTTACTCATCTCTGTAAACCTTAGGCTACTAGTTCTCTATAAGTAGGACCTTTTACTATTGTATTTTCATCTTCGGACATCTAGTTCTTAGATCATATCGGGGTAGCTATCCTTGTTTTGATGCTATCTTAGATCATTGGGAGGCTGGCCATTCGGCTATGCCTAGACCTTGTTCTTATGTATTTTCAACGGTGGAGTTTCTACACACCATAGATTAAGGTGTGGAGCTCTGCTGTACCTTGAGTATTAATGCAATTACTAGTGTTCTTCTATTCAATTCCGCTTGTTCTTGTTCTAAGATATCACTTGTTCTTCAACTTGATGAATGTGATGATCCGTGACACTCATCATCATTCTCACCTATGAACGTGTGACTGACAACCACCTCCGTTCTACCTTAGATTGGGTGAATATCTCTTGGATTCCTGATACACGATGCATGGTTGATCGCCTGACAACCGAGTGCTTGCCTGACAACCGAGCCAGCCATTCCGTGAGATCAGAGTCTTCGTGGTATAGGCTAGAACTGATGGCGGCGTTCAAGAGAATCCGGAAGGTCTAACCTTGTCTGTGATATTCTGAGTAGGATTCAATGATTGAATGACTGTGACGTGCTTCAAACTCCTGAGGGCGGGGCGTTAGTGACAGACGCAAAAGAATCACTAGATTCTATTCCGGCCTGATTGAGAACCGACAGATGGATAGCCGTGCCGTGACAGGGTGCGTTGAACATTTCCACTGAGAGGATGGGAAGTAGCCACTGACAACGGTGAAACCCTTGCATAAGCTTGCCATGGAAAGGAGTAAGAAGGATTGAATGAAGATAGTAGGAAAGCAGAGAGACGGAAGGGACACAACATCTTCATGCGCTTATCTGAAATTCCCACCAATGAATTACATAAGTATTTCTATCTTTATCTTTATGTTTTTATTCATATATCACCCATTACCATTTGAGTTTGCCTGACTAAGATTTACAAGGTGACCATAGCTTGCTTCATACCAACAATCTCTGTGGGATCGACCCTTACTCGCGTAAGGTTTATTACTTGGACGACCCAGTACACTTGCTGGTTAGTTGTGCGAAGTTGTAGTGATCAACAATTTCGCGCACCAAGTTTTTGGCGCCGTTGCCGGGGATTGTTTGAGTATGGACAACTGACGGTTCATCTTGTTGCTTAGATTAGGTATTTTTTTCAGAGTTCTTAAGAATGAATTCTAGTGTTTCATGATGATCTGTTGATGTCTGGCTGGCTGTGAAGCCATGTCTAATTCTATTGGACCGAGGTTTCAACTTATCATCACAAGAGCTTGTTGATTTCTATCAATCTTGCTGTTGGAGCAGTGATCTGCTAAGGCTTGGCTGGCCATTGGCCATGTCTAGTGTTTTGGACCGAAGCTTTCTTTGAAAGCTTGGCTGGCTGTGAAGCCATGTCTAATTCCTGGACCAGAGTCTTAGACTAAACATTGCATGATTCCTGGAATTCTCACTAAGAATTTTGATATCTTTATTTTATTAATTTTTGAAAAAAAAATTACAAAATCATGAAATCCAAAAATTTCTTGTTTGAGTTTAGTGTCTCCTGTTAAGTTTGGTGTCAATTGCATGTTTCTGTTCTTAGTGCATTCATTCATGTGTCTTAAGGATCTTCAAGAAATTCTTGATGATTTTCGTGCTCTGATCTTTGAATTCTCTTGACTTGAGTGTTTTGTTGTGTTTCATATGCATTCTCATTTTGTTAGTGTCAGTAGTATACAAACTGCTAAGTTTGGTGTCTTGCATGCATTGTTATTTGATTTTAGTTGCATTTTGATTATTCCTTATTATTAAAAAAATCCAAAAATATTTTTAATTTGTGTCTTTTCAAGTCAATAATACAGAGAATTGAAGATTCAGAACATACAGCAGAGGAACTACACAGAAAAAGCTGGGCGTTCAAAATGCCCAGTGAAGAAGACAGACTGGCGTTTAAACGCCAGCCAGGGTACCTGGCTGGGCGTTTAACGCCCAAAAGGGTAGAGTTTTGGGCGTTAAACGCCAGAATGTGCACCATTCTGGGCGTTTAACGCCAGGATGACACAAGAGGGAAGATTTTGTTTTCAATTCAATTTTTTTTTTAGTTTTCAAAATCTTTTCAAAATCAAATCTTTTTCAAATCATATCCTTTCAATCAAATCTTTTTCAAAATAAATTTCTTTCCATTTTCAAGGATACTTGCTATCAATTAATGATTTGATTCAACATTTCAAGTATGTTGCCTTTTCTGTTGAGAAAGGTTTAATGTTTGAATCATATCTTTTCTTGATAGCCAAGTCATTAATTTTCAAATCAAATCTTTTTAAAATGTTTTTCAAATCAAATTTTCTCAATCACATCTTTTTAAAACCAATAATATCTTTTTAATCACATCTTTTTTCAAAATAATTTTCAATCAAATCTTTTTGATTTCTAATTTCAAAATCTTTTTCAAAAATCAATTTACTTCTTTTTCAATCTTGGTTTTCGAAAATCAATAAGTGTTCTTCAAAATGTTTTCAAAATCTTTTACTTAATTTTCGAAAATCACTTCCCCTCCTCTCACATCCTTCTATTTATGGACTAACACTATTCCTTAATGCACAATTCGAACTCCATCTTTCTTGATAAGTTCAAATTTTCTACCTCTGCCTTCTATTCTTATTTTTCTCTGACACTTCAAGGAATCTCTATACTGTGACATAGAAAATTCCATATTTCCTTGTTCTCTTTTCTTTCATATGAGCAGGAACAAAGACAAAAGCATTCTTGTTGAGGCTGACCCTGAACCTGAAAGGACCTTGAAGCGAAAGCTAAGAGAAGCTAAGGCACAACTCTCTGTAGAGGACTTAACAGAAATCTTCAGAGAAGAAGAACACATGGCAGCCGAAAACAACAACAATGCCAACAAAGCAAGGAAGGTGCTGGATGACTTTACTGCACCTACTCCCGACTTCTATGAGAGAAGCATCTCTATCCCTGCCATTGGAGCAAACAACTTTGAGCTTAAGCCTCAATTAGTTTCTCTAATGCAACAGAATTGCAAGTTCCATGGACTTCCATTAGAAGATCCTCATCAGTTCTTAGCTGAATTCTTGCAAATCTGTGACACTGTCAAGACTAATGGGGTTAACCCTGAGATCTACAGACTTATGCTATTCCCTTTTGCTGTAAGAGACAGAGCTAGGACATGGTTGGATTCTCAACCTAAAGAAAGCCTGAACTCTTGGGAAAAGCTAGTCAATGCCTTCTTGGCAAAGTTCTTTCCACCTCAAAAATTGAGTAAGCTTAGAGTGGAAGTCCAAACCTTCAGACAGAAGGAAGGAGAATCCCTCTATGAAGCTTGGGAAAGATACAAACAATTGATCAGAAAGTGTCCCTCTAATATGCTTTCTGAATGGAGCATCATAGGTATTTTCTATGATGGTCTCTCTGAACTATCCAAGATGTCTTTGGATAGCTCTGCTGGAGGATCTCTTCATCTGAAGAAGACACCTACAGAAGCTCAAGAGCTGATTGAAATGGTTGCAAATAACCAATTCATGTACACTTCTGAAAGGAATCCTGTGAACAATGGGACAAATCAGAAGAAAGGAGTTCTTGAGATAGATACTCTGAATGCCATATTGGCTCAGAACAAAATATTGACTCAGCAAGTCAATTTGATTTCTCAAAGTCTGTCTGGAATGCAAAATGCACCAGGCAGTACTAAGGATGCTTCATCTGAAGAAGAAGCTTATGATCCTGAGAACCCTTCAATGGAAGAGGTGAATTACATGGGAGAATCCTATGGAAACACCTATAATCTTTCATGGAGAAATCATCCAAATCTCTCATGAAAGGATCAACAGAGACCTCAACAAGGTTTCAACAATAATAATGGTGGAAGAAACAGGTTTGGCAATAGCAAGCCTTTTCCATCATCTTCTCAGCAACAGACAGAGAGTTCTAAGCAGAGTAACTCTGACTTAGCAACCATGGTCTCTGATCTAATCAAAACCACTCAAAGTTTCATGACTGAAACAAGGTCCTCCATTAGAAATTTGGAGGCACAAGTGGGTCAGCTGAGCAAGAAAATTACTGAACTCCCTCCTAGTACTCTTCCAAGCAATACAGAAGAAAATCCAAAAGGAGAGTGCAAGGCCATCAACATGGCCGAATTTGGAGAGGAGGAAGAGGCAGTGAACGCCACTGAGGAAGACCTCAATGGACGTCCACTGGCCTCCAATGGGTTCCCCAATGAGGAACTATGGGAATCTGAGGCTCAAAATGAGACCATAGAGATTCCATTGGACTTACTTCTGCCATTCATGAGCTCTGATGAGTATTCTTCTTCTGAAGAGGAAGAGTATGTCACTGAAGAGCAAGTTGCTAAATACCTTGGAGCAATCATGAAGCTAAATGACAAGTTATTTGGAAATGAGACTTGGGAGGATGAACCCCCTTTGCTCACCAAAGAACTGGATGACTTGTCTAGGCAGAAATTACCTCAAAAGAGACAGGATCCTGGGAAGTTTTCAATACCTTGTACCATAGGCGCCATGACCTTCAAGAAGGCCTTGTGTGACCTAGGGTCAAGTGTAAACCTCATGCCTCTCTCTGTAATGGAGAAGCTAGGGATCTTTGAGGTGCAAGCTGCAAAAATCTCACTAGAGATGGCAGACAACTCAAGAAAACAAGCTTATGGACTTGTAGAGGATGTTTTGGTAAAAGTTGAAGACCATTACATCCCTGCTGATTTCATAGTCCTAGAGACTGGGAAGTGCATGGATGAATCCATCATCCTTGGCAGACCCTTTCTAGCCACAGCAAAGGCTGTGATTGATGTTGATAGAGGAGAATTGATCATTCAAGTGAATGAAGAATCCTTGGTGTTTAAGGCTCAAGGATATCCCCCTGTCATCATGGAGAGGAAGCATGAAGAGCTTCTCTCAAAACAGAGTCAAACAGAGCCCACACAATCAAACTCTAAGTTTGGTGTTGGGAGGCCACAACCAACTTCTAAGTTTGGTGTTGAACCCCCACATTCAAACTCTAAGTTTGGTGTTGGGAGGTTCCAACATTGCTCTGAGCATCTCTGAGGCTCCATGAGAGCCCTCTGTCAAGCTACTGACATTAAAGAAGCGCTTGTTGGGAGGCAACCCAATGTTATATTTTATATATTTTCCTTTGTTGTTTTATGTTTTCTGTAGGTTGATGATCATGAGAAGTCACAAAATCAATTGAAAAAGCAAAAACAGAATGAAAAACAGAAAGAAAAATAGCACACCCTGGAGGAAGAACCTGCTGGCGTTTAAACGCCAGTAAGGCTAGCAGATGGGCGTTTAACGCCCAGTCTGGCACCATTCTGGGCGTTTAATGCCAGAAAGGGGCACCAGACTGGCGTTAAACGCCAGAAAAGGGCAAGCACTTGGCGTTAAACGCCAGAAATGGGCACCAGCCCGGCGTTTAACGCCAGAATTGGCTCAAAACGCATTTTTGCATGCCATTTGGTGCAGGGATAATTTTTCCTTGACACCTCAGGATCTGTGGACCCCACAGGATCCCCACCTACCCTACCACTCTCTCTCTTCTTCACCCATTCACCAATCACCTCAACACCTCTTCCCCAAAAACCCTTCACCTATCAAATCCCATCTTTCTCTTCACCACTCACATCCATCCTTCATAAAACCCCACCTACCTCACCCTTCAAATTCAAACCACTTTCCCTCCCCAACTCACCCTCCCATAGCCGAACCATAACCCTCCCCCCACTCCTATATATACCCATCTTCACTCCTTCATTTTCCCACAACCTAAACACCACTTCTTCCCCTTTTTGGCCGAACACAAAGCCATTCCCTTCTTTCTCATTTCTTCTTCTTCTCCTCTCTTCTTTCTTCTTTTGCTCAAGGACAAGCAAACCTTTTAAGTTTGGTGTGGTGAAAGCATTGCTTTTTGTTTTTCCTTAACCATTTATGGCATCCAAAGCCGGAGAAACCTCTAGAAAGAGGAAAGGGAAGGCAAAAGCTTCCACCTCCGAGTCATGGGAGATGGAGAGATTCATCTCAAGGGTGCATCAAGACCACTTCTATGAAGTTGTGGCCTTGAAGAAGGTGATCCCCGAGGTCCCTTTCAAACTCAAAAAGGGTGAATATCCGGAGATCCGACATGAGATCCGAAGAAGAGGTTGGGAAGTTCTTACCAACCCCATTCAACAAGTCGGAATCTTAATGGTTCAAGAATTTTATGCCAATGCATGGATCACCAAGAACCATGATCAAAGTGTGAACCCGGATCCAAAGAATTGGCTTACTATGGTTCGGGGGAAATACTTGGATTTTAGTCCGGAAAATGTAAGGTTAGCATTCAACTTGCCCATGATGCAAGGAGATGAACATCCTTACACTAGAAGGGTCAACTTTGATCAAAGGTTGGACCAAGTCCTCACAGTCATTTGTGAAGAGGGCGCCCAATGGAAGAGAGATTCAAGAGGAAAGCCGGTTCAATTGAGAAGGCATGACCTCAAACCCGTGGCTAGAGGATGGTTAGAGTTTATACAACGCTCAATCATTCCCACTAGCAACCGGTCCGAAGTTACCATAGACCGGGCTATCATGATTCATAGCATCATGATTGGAGAAGAAATAGAAGTTCATGAGGTTATATCCCAAGAACTCTATAAGGTGGCGGACAAGTCCTCTACCTTGGCAAGGTTAGCCTTTCCTCATCTCATTTGTCACCTCTGTTATTCAGTTGGAGTTGACATAGAGGGAGACATCCCCATTGATGAGGACAAGCCCATCACTAAGAAGAGGATGGAGCACACAAGAGATCCCACTCATCATGAGATCCCTGAGATTCCTCAAGGGATGCACTTTCCTCCACAAAACTATTGGGAGCAACTAAACACCTCCCTAGGAGAATTGAGTTCCAACATGGGACAACTAAGGGTGGAGCACCAAGAACATTCCATCCTCCTCCATGAAATTAGAGAAGATCAAAGAATCATGAGAGAGGAGCAACAAAGACAAGGAAGAGACATTGAGGAGCTCAAGCACTCCATAGGATCTTCAAGAGGAAGAACAAGCCGCCATCACTAAGGTGGACCCGTTCTTTAATTTCCTTGTTCTTTATTCTCCTGTTTTTCGAAAATTATACTTATGTTTATCTATGTTTGTGTCTTGTGATCATTAGTGTCTTAGTGTCTATGCCTTAAAGTTATGAATGTCCTATGAATCCATCGCCTCTCTTAAATGAAAAATGTTCTTAATTGAAAAAGAGAAGAATTGCATGAATTTTAAATTTTATAACAGTTTAATTATTTTGATGTGGTGGCAGTGCTTTTGTTTTCTGAATGTATGCTTAAACAGTGCATATGTCTTTTGAGTTTGAGGTTCATGAATGTTGGCTCTTGAAAGAATGATGAAAAAGGAGACATGTTACTGAGGATCTGAAAAATCATAAAAATGATTCTTGAAGCAAGAAAAAGCAGTGAATACAAAAAAAAAGGAGAAAAGAAAACGAAAAAAATTCGAAAAAAAAAGAAAGGGAGAAAGAGAAAAAGAAAGAAAAAGAAAGAAATAAAGTTGTGATCCAAGGCAAAAAGAGTGTGCTTAAGAACCCTGGACACCTCTAATTGGGGACTCTAGCAAAGCTGAGTCACAATCTGAAAAGGTTCACCCAATTATGTGTCTGTGGCATGTATGTATCCGGTGGTAATACTGGAAGACAGAGTGCTTTGGGCCACGGCCAAGACTCAATAAGTAGCTATGTTCAAGAATCATCATACTTAACTAAGAGAATCAATGACACTATCTGGATTCTGAGTTCCTAAAGAAGCCAATCATTTTGAATTTCAAAGGATAGAGTGAGATGCCAAAACTATTCAGAGGCAAAAAGCTAAAAGCCCCGCTCATCTAATTAATACTGATCTTCATAGATGTTTTTGGAATTCATTGCATATTCTCTTATTTTTATCTTATTTGATTTTTAGTTGCTTGAGGACAAGCAACAATTTAAGTTTGGTGTTGTGATGAGCGGATAATTTGTACGCTTTTTGGCATTATTTTTAGTATGTTTTTAGTATGATCTAGCTAGTTTTTAGTATATTTTTATTAGTTTTTAGTTAAAATTCACTTTTCTAGACTTTACTATGAGTTTGTGTGTTTTTCTGTGATTTCAGATATTTTCTGGCTGAAATTGAGGGACCTGAGCAAAAATCTGATTCAGAGACTGAAAAGGACTGCAGATGCTGTTGGATTCTGACCTCTCTGCACTCGAAGTGGATTTTCTGGAGCTACAGAAGCCCAATTGGCGCGCTCTCAACGTCGTTGGAAAGTAGACATCCTGGGCTTTCCAGCAATATATGATAGTCCATACTTTACCCAAGATTTGATGGCCCAAACCGGCGTTCAAAGTCACCATCAGAATTCCCAGCGTTAAACGCGGAACTGGCACAAGAATGGGAGTTAAACGCCCAAACTGGCACCAAAGCTGGCGTTTAACTCCAAGAAGAGTCTCTACACGAAAATGCTTCATTGCTCAGCCCAAGCACACACCAAGTGGACCCGGAAGCGGATTTTTATGTCATTTACTCATCTCTGTAAACCTTAGGCTACTAGTTCTCTATAAGTAGGACCTTTTACTATTGTATTTTCATCTTCGGACATCTAGTTCTTAGATCATATCGGGGTAGCTATCCTTGTTTTGATGCTATCTTAGATCATTGGGAGGTTGGCCATTCGGCCATGCCTAGACCTTGTTCTTATGTATTTTCAACGGTGGAGTTTCTACACACCATAGATTAAGGTGTGGAGCTCTGCTGTACCTCGAGTATTAATGCAATTACTAGTGTTCTTCTATTCAATTCCGCTTGTTCTTGTTCTAAGATATCACTTGTTCTTCAACTTGATGAATGTGATGATCCGTGACACTCATCATCATTCTCACCTATGAACGTGTGACTGACAACCACCTCCGTTCTACCTTAGATTGGGTGAATATCTCTTGGATTCCTGATACACGATGCATGGTTGATCGCCTGACAACCGAGTGCTCGCCTGACAACCGAGCCAGCCATTCCATGAGATCAGAGTCTTCGTGGTATAGGCTAGAACTGATGGCGGCGTTCAAGAGAATCCGGAAGGTCTAACCTTGTCTGTGGTATTCTGAGTAGGATTCAATGATTGAATGACTGTGACGTGCTTCAAACTCCTGAGGGCGGGGCGTTAGTGACAGACGCAAAAGAATCACTAGATTCTATTCCGGCCTGATTGAGAACCGACAGATGGATAGCCGTGCCGTGACAGGGTGCGTTGAACATTTCCACTGAGAGGATGGGAGGTAGCCACTGACAACGGTGAAACCCTTGCATAAGCTTGCCATGGAAAGGAGTAAGAAGGATTGAATGAAGACAGTAGGAAAGTAGAGAGACGGAAGGGACACAACATCTTCATGCGCTTATCTGAAATTCCCACCAATGAATTACATAAGTATCTCTATCTTTATCTTTATGTTTTTATTCATATATCACCCATTACCATTTGAGTTTGCCTGACTAAGATTTACAAGGTGACCATAGCTTGCTTCATACCAACAATCTCTGTGGGATCGACCCTTACTCGCGTAAGGTTTATTACTTGGACGACCCAGTACACTTGCTGGTTAGTTGTGCGAAGTTGTAGTGATCAACAATTTCGCGCACCAGCTGTGGACTAATCCCATGAGTTCAGTTACATGGGATGGTCCTTCTTTTTCTGACTCGCGCCCTTCTGTGGAGTTTACCTTCGGGTTCTTTACTCCGGAGGTGCCTTCTCTGTGCTGATTATCAATTTCCTGGTGGAGGGCGAGGTCCACATCGTTATTGCTGTGTCCAGATTCTCTTGCTCAGAGTCTGTCTCCACATGACCTTCTTCGTGGGATTTGTCCGCCATCGGTGAATGATCTCTCAGGTCCCCGGCAACGGCGCCAATGTTACGGTGGGTAACCGGAGATTGATGGTTTAGACGACGTTGGTTGGCCTAAATGTGTGAAGGAGGAGGATTCCGAATGAGTGTGCAACTCGGGGGACTCCGTCCGACTTGTTTGTATGAGGAGATGGGGGTGGTACCTGCAAAGACACTCCGATGCCTAAGTTAGCAAGGGTGTGAGCAGGTCTAGAGAGTATTGGGCTTAGAGATACCTGAGGGGTGTCAGTGTATTTATAGTGGTGAGCCAATAACCACCGTTGGAGTAGTGCCATATCTTTAGGGTGTTAACCGTCCCATTATCTTAGGGAGGTTAAGATATGGCTTGATGAAGCGGTTAGAGAGATTTTAGGGGCGGTTACTCATTTGAATGAGTGTTTATCTGCCAGCTAATCTCGTGCCCGACTTCTTTAGGACAAATCGTAGTCAACACCGACTTCTTGACACCAGGTCGGTGCGTAGTAAGGCTCAATCCTCTGGACTAAGCCTTTCTTTTGGACCTGGACCTTTATTATTGAGTCAGAGTATGAACAATACATCACACATTTTTTAAGTTAAAAATTAAGATAAATTTTTGTTAATATTTGTGCTGACAACCTTATTAAAATTATACTGAAAATCTTAATAAGTAAATGATCAAATATTTGTTGTTAGTTTAGTTAATTCAATTAATTTTTCTTGTTTTTTTATGACTGTCTTGATGAGTTTAATAACGAATTTGCAGCAAGTTTTTATGTATTTTAATAATTGATGATAAATTTTAATATTGGTATTTTATATTTGAATTTTTTTATTATTTAAGTTTTGTCTTTGTATTTTAATAATATTATAAAAAATTTTGTTGATATAATACTTTAAATTTACATGACGTTTTAACATTTATATAAACTATAATTATATTTTAGTGTATTTATTTATATTTTATTTATTATTTATTTATGAAGCAGTTTTTTAATTAAAGTAAACTAATAATCAATAACTAAAATAGTGGATTTTATTTTCAGAACATTGTGTATTATATATATTAATAAGGTGGAGCTTACCGTGGCTAGGATGGTTATGTAATTTTTGTAACGTCTACAAATTATTGCTAAAAGTAAAACTATATTTTTTTACATTTTTTCAATATTTTTTACTTTTACTTTTAAATTCAAAAATATTTTAAATATAAAAAAATATTATTTTAATTATATAAATAACTCATTTTACATGAATTTGTGCATTTTCGATAGTTTGATCCTCTTAATTGCTGTATAGGGCAATCATTAAATTTTGTTAAACTAATCTTTAATTAATTTAAGGGAAAAAGACAAATAGGTCCTAACTTTTCAAATTTTTGACAAATACATCCCTGACAAAATTTAAATACAAAAAAGTCCCTGACTTTAACAAACGGAGGACAATTTAGTCCTTCCGTCTATTTGCCTCTCATACACCTACCAGGTGTCCGTTACGGTGCCACGTTGAAAGGGAAAAAAAGTTCGAAGGACAAATAAGTCCTTGACGTCATTTTACAAATAAAGTTCGAAGGACAAATAGGTCCTTGAGAATTTTTTTTTTCAAAATTAATAAACTCATTTTCTAAATTCTTTCATCTACCTCTCTCCATTTTTATATTTTTCTCTACTATTTTTACTCTATATATAATTATATTTTATATTAGTAATTTGACAAATCAAAATATGTCATTCGATATTTTTTTACAATTAAAATATTTTAAATGTAAAATTATACACATTAAATTATTTTAAATTTTCGATAACGAATGTTAAAATTAATTACTAATAAAAAATTAGACTTTTTCATATAAAAATAATAACTAAAAATCTTATTATTTAATTTTTTATCTGCAGATATCTTAGTCTTCTTAGTCAGAAACTTTTGTCAACTTACGACTTTTTTGTAAAAGTAGTTTGATTTTATAAATCTTTTGTGTCATGCATAATTTATACTGTTAGAACAAAGTGAACTATAATTTAAAAAAATATTCTCGTAATGTTATTATGCATAAAAATACTAGTTCTAATATAATACACAAATGCACTAATGCTAACTTAATACATGAATGATGCACAAATGAACTAATACTAACTTGATGCATAAATGAACTGATGCTAACTAATGCCACTGGTATGATGAAAATTGAACTAATGCAATTTAACAAATTCTAATATAATACACAAATGCACTAAAACTAAACTAATGCAATTTAAGAAAAAGAGTAGAAACATAACAAGCCCAATTTCTACAATTTTAATACAAATAATTTAAATTGTAGAATAAAACAAGTTAACTAGATTTCATAATACAAGCATAATTTTATCAGAAATTATTTTTAATATGGAAAGAAAATTGGTGTTTTGGTTGAATATTGACATTTGAAGTGTATTACAGTATTGTGGAAATTATTCAACACGCCCCACGTGTTGGCTAAGATGCTGCCACGTGTTGGTCAGAATGATGCCACGTGTTCACCACGCCCCACGTGTTCACCACGCCCCCCACGTGTTGACTTCCTACAAAAAAGATCCACCCATCTATAATTACACCACATTCTCTCATTTTCAACAAAAACACCAATATTTTTTCCATACAAAAAAAAATTAGCCTAATTTTATAAACTAAATTCTCATAATAGAAGCATAATAGAAGTATAATGAAAAAAAAATTCTCAAAGACCTATATGTCCTTCGAACTTTATTTGTAAAATGACGTCAAGGACTTATTTGTCCTTCGAACTTTTTTCCCCTTCCAACGTGGCACCGTAACGGACACCTGTACACCGTTTCAGCCACGTCAGCCAGTTCGGTTAGGTGTATGAGAGGCAAATAGACGGAAGGACTAAATTGTCCTCCGTTTGTTAAAGTCAGGGACTTTTTTGTATTTAAATTTTGTCAGGGATGTATTTGTCAAAAGTTTGAAAAGTCAGGGACCTATCTGTCTTTTTTCCTTAATTTAATTGTAAAAATGTTACTTATGATAATAGAGATTTTTGCCTTCCGAGTTTGGGATGGACCCAGGAAGAATGGAACATGCTTTGGAGCCAGGAAGAGTAACATTTGATGACAAAATGGTAGTGAGAAAAGCCATAGAAGAAGCTAAGATACTACATACCTATATTTCTGCTAATTGTTTTGCTGGTTACTTTCTTGGTAAAAAGTTTCAATTGACACTTCATATAATCTTTAAGTGTGACAGGCGTTAGCCTATCTTAGCAGGCTACGGTTCTATTCTATGACGGAAAAAGGGCCAGGCACTATACCAAGTTGGGAAACTAAATTGAAAACTTTGAAAACTAAATTGAGGTACGAGTGTAACTTCAAAGACTAATCTGAGTATTAACTCAATGGCACCTATGCAGCAGTTTTCGTAGCCAGTCTCCCATCACCCACTGAAGGTTGAAGTCTGACGAAGTTAGGGATGGTTGGCTCCTGGTTGATACATACTCGAGGATTTACACCTAATGACCTGATAAAAAAAGAGTTGACATGCATAACATAGATTAGCACATACAAATAGCCACTTAAATTTTAGTTGATAAGAGGGAATTATATAAGCTATAGGCTAGTTGTCTGTTAATTGGATTTAACTAAGTTTTGTTTCTTCTCTGAATCTTGTTATGTAAGCCACAGCATTCTCTCCAAGTTAGTTTTCATGATAACAAGTGTGGTACCCCGGCACCGGATGGCATCTGAGATTGAGAATGTCACAGCATCCATACGGAAGCTCTATGAAGATAAGCAAGCTCTTGAGCTCAGTCCATCATCAGAACAAAATGTGGCTGAACGAACATGCTATGACCTTCGAATGGGTGCCCATTTTATTAGAGATGATGAACTTGTGGGAGTTGATTATGCCAAGAAGTTGCTCACTGAATGGCTTATACATAGAGAAGCCAGGCGCACCATCATCTCCGTTGTCGGTGAAGGAGGACTCGGTAATATTCATGTTTCTCAGTTATTACTTGGAAGACTTTACAAGTAGTTTTATACTTAAGAGTTTATCTAAGTTACTGGAGTGTTGTTACTATAGATGAATTGGATTAGGGACTAATTGAAAGATCTGAAATTCCATATTAGTGATTCGTTAAAGTTTATTGTGGCTTTATGGTTTATACTCTTTTCCCCTTATGGAACGTATTCATGTAAGAATAGTTTATATTTAAATACAAACATTCTCTCTATTCTCTAATATCATAACCATTTCCTAACTTAATTTCTTTCTTTTGTTATTAATATCTCTGTAAAGGCAAACAGCTATTGTAAGGAATCTTTACAACAAACACAAGGAGGATTTTGATTGTTATGCTTGGATCACTGTGTCTCATTCCTTCAAAGAGGAACATTTGCTGACTACAATACAAACTTTGTATGAGAATGATGGTAAAAAGTATCTTGTGGAGAACAGGGAAAAAGAGGTGGACAAGTGTAATTTGACAGAAAAACTAAGAGACTACTTGCAAGGAAAGAGCTACATGATCGTGTTTGATGATGTGTGGGAAATAAACTTTTGGGAATGCATGGAATATGCTTTACCTGATCATACCAACATCAGAAGCAGGATCATCATCACAACAAGGGACAGAGGAATAGCTGAATTTTGTCGACGTTCTGCTCCGGTTCATATCCACGAGCTAAAACCATTGCCTGCTGATGATGCTTTGAAGCTTTTTCTTTTGAAGACATTTCAATTTGACCATCATGGTTGTCCTGAAGATCTGAATGAATTGTCTCAAAGATTTGTTAAGAGGTGGAGGGAGTGCCACTTGCCACTGTAGTTATTTCAGGCCTCCTTTCAACTAAGAAGAAAACTATATCTGAATGGCAAAAGGTATATGATAGCCTTCGCTCGAAATTCTCCAGTGATCCTCATCTCAGAAGCTTCTATCTAGTCTTGCTAGAAAGTTATCATGATCTTCCTTACCATCTCAGGTTATGCCTATTGTATTTTGGCCTTTTTCCCCAAGACTACTCCATCAAGTGTTCAACACTTACTCAGCTATGGGTAGCAGAGGGCTTCGTGAATGAAAATGAGATGTTTGGTGCTCAAACACTTGAGGAAGCAGCAGAGGACTACTTAGCTGAGCTCATTCGTAGAAGTTTGGTTAAAGTCTCCAATGTGTTTGTCAATGGCAAGGTTAAAAGTTGCAGGGTCCATGATTTGATGCATGACTTTATTGTCAGAAAGTGAGGAGTTAAACTTTTGCCAAGTGGTGAGCAAGCAACAGTTCGGATTTTATGAATGGACGAGGCGTATATCAATCCAGAATATTGACAAAAGTGCTTTTATTGGAAATGATCAAAGTTTTGTTCGGGTGCGATCCTGTATTAGTTGTGGCATTGAAGAACTTTCAGAATCTGTGGTAAAATCTTTGTTTTCCGGTTTCATACTCTTGGTGACATTAGGCCTTGAAGATTTTCCACTTGATCATCTTCCTGAAAAATTCAAAAAATAAAACAAAAACAAAATGGATAAAGATCAAATTTTGCCCCAAGCTTTTGCATGCACTTCTAAATAATTATCCTAATGTTCCCACCAAAAATTTGGATCAAATGCACGAGCCATTTTGGCACTTGCAAAAAAATTGATGCATTTTGTCATAAGAGAGTAAATCTTTAGGGGACTATGATGTATTCGTAATTCTTTGAAGAGTTATTTTGTCCGAAACTTAAGGGTGTGTCTGGTTTGTGTTTTTCATTTCCTGTTTTTATTTTTATTTTCAATATTTTCTTTTTCAGGATTTTGTGAAGAAAAAAGAGAAAAAGTGAAATCAATAAAATTTTGTTTTCTATTTTCATCTCCTCTTTTAACTGTTTTCATCTTGGCTCTAATGCAGTCAAAGACCAACTCACTTAAAAGCATAAGATATTATGAGGAGAAAGCACATAAATGGATTTATTAACACGTGGCACTCAATAATATCAACCATAGAACCCTTATTATTAGCAGTAGTTCAAGAGTATTCACAGCAAAAGCAAAATTAACTGCACATCAAAAGTACAACACTTGTATAAGCATGCGTTTGATAATGAAACCAGCATATAAGGAAATTATTTAAAATCATACCTTGGACGAGAGGTAGAAAGAAGATTGACGAGATGGAGTGTCTCCCAATGTCACTGATATATAACCAAACATTACGATATAGCTCACCTAACAAGAAAATGGAGACGAAGTTTAGTGTATGAAAATCCAATGAAGCACATTATATTATTTAAGCCACAACCACAATTATTAAAAGTAATTTCACACTACAATATACCACACAAATAGGTAAATGACTTAAACTTAATTACGAATTTTTTATTTATTTATGCAAACATGATAACACCATGGTCTATAAATGCTTAATGGATAACATATCATATATTGCTCTAAATGATGAGCACGGGAGTTGAAGAGTGTGTGTTGATTTGTATCTATGATAGTTACCTTCTTGTGACGACGTCTCATAGGAAGAAAAAAATTGTTGTAAAAGCTACCCAATAAAAGAGTAATTGATAAATGAATGATGTTTTCTTCTAACATATATGATTTTTTATAGTGGCAAAATAAAAATGAAATGAATGAAATTTTGTATTTTTATATTAGAAATAGAATTTAATATTTATCCTAATAAAATTAAATAACAAATTAGTTATATTTAAATAAATAAAATAAGTTAAACAAAAATATTTGTAAGAATTAATCAAATTAATTAGTCAATACAAATAATTAGTATAATTAATTTTATTTGATTTATTGAATTCAAAAAATAACTCCGCCTATGTTACACTTGCGGTACATAGCCGGTCCCAAGCCCGGATAAAGGAGGAGGGTTGTGTTAGGTCTTCGGCAACCAACGTAAAAATATAGCCGAACCCCCCATGACATGAATCAAAGACATTATTGCGCTAAAGCTAGGTCGTTACCCGGAAGTAACGCGCCGTATGGCTCGAGTACGGTGTCAAAGCAAGAGCCGTTGCATCGGTGCCCGGATGTAGTGTTAAATGAGCAAGGGTTCTCGCGTTTTCGTGAACGGACGAGGGTAAATAAGCTAGTTCACAAAGGAAAAGGTAAAGGTCGAAGCGACAAAAGGTTGAGATTTGGGACATGGAACATAGGCACTCTAACAGGAAAGTCTATGGAGGTGGTGGACACCATGACAAGGAGGAAGATTAACATTATGTGCCTACAAGAAACGAAATGGGTTGGTGCAAAGGCTAGGGAGTTGGATTCTTCTGGTTTCAAACTTTGGTATACAGGAAAGGTGAAGAATAGGAATGGAGTTGGAATAATTGTGGATAAGCAGTGGAAGAAGGACGTAGTTGATGTCAAGAGGGTGGGAGATCGGATCATCTCTATCAAACTTGTGGTGGAGGGAGGTGCTTTCCATGTGATTAGCGCCTATGCACCGCAAGTGGGTTCGGACGAACAACACAAGATAAGGTTTTGGGAGGATCTAGAGAGTTTGGTTCAAGGCATACCTTTGGGAGATAAGATTTTCTTAGGAGGAGATTTAAATGGCCATGTTGGGAGAGAAGTGACTGGATATGGGAGTATTCACGGAGGCCATGGTTTCGGGGTGATCAATGCCGAGGGTAAAACTATTTTAGACTTCTCCTCAACTTTTGATCTTCTCATCGCAAATACATGTTTTAAAAAGAGAGACGAACATCTTATAACCTATAAGAGTGGCATGACAAGCTCTCAAATCGACTTCTTCTTGTTGAGGAGAGTCGACCGGAAATTTTGCATTAACTGTAAAATTATCCCGGGAGAGAGTTTGACAACACAACATAGGGTGCTCGTCATGGATTTTCGCGTTGAGCAAAAGTTGAGGAAAAGACATCATACGAAGAACCCAAGGACGAGGTGGTGGCGGATGAAAGGTGAGGAACAAAGAAGCTTCCTAAGACGGGTAGGAGAAGAGGCAAAGTGGGATGGGAATGGAAGCGCGGAAGAGATGTGGAGGGAGATGGCAGAAGTTATTAGAAGAACAGCAAAAGAAAGTTTTGGTGAATCTAAAGGAATAGGACCAAGAGACAAGGAGTCCTGGTGGTGGAATGCGAGTATACAAGAAAAGATAAAGATAAAAAGAGAATGCTTTAAAGACTGGTCTTTATGCCGCAATGCAGATAACTGGGAAAAATATAAGGCGGCTAAGAAAGAGACAAAAGTGGCTGTAAGTGAAGCAAGAACAAGAGCATATGAGGGTCTCTACCAGTCTTTGGGCACGAAAGAAGGAGAAAAAGGTATATATAAAATTGCAAAGAGCCGGGAGAGAAGAACGAGAGATTTGGATCAGGTTAAGTGCATAAAGGATAAGGATGGAGAGGTGTTGGCTCAAAAGGAGAAGATTAATGAAAGGTGGAAGAGCTACTTCTACGAGTTATTTAATGAGGGACAGAAGACTCTTCCGAGCCTTGGTCGATTATGCACAAGGGAAGAAGATCAAAACTTTGACTACTATCGAAGGATTCGAGACTTCGAGGTAAAAGAGGCTCTAAAGCAGATGAAAAATGGCAGGGGAGTAGGACCTGATAATATCCCGATTGAGGTTTGGAAGGGTCTTGGAGGAAAAGGCATCAACTGGTTAACCAAGCTTTTTAATGAGATTTTAAGGTCAAAGAAGATGCCTGATGAGTGGAGAAAGAGCACCTTGGTACCTATCTACAAGAATAAGGGGGATATACAAAGTTGCGGAAATTATAGAGGGATTAAGCTTATGAGTCATACTATGAAGTTATGGGAAAGGGTGATAGAACGGAGGTTGAGAAAAGAGACACAAGTAACAGAGAACCAATTTGGATTTATGCCAGGCAGATCTACCACTGAAGCGATATACCTATTAAGAAGGATGATGGAGAGGTATCGTAGTAATAAAAGGGATCTACACATGGTGTTTATTGATTTGGAAAAAGCGTATGATAGGGTACCAAGGGAGGTCTTATGGAAGGTTTTAGAAAAGAGGAGAGTAAGGATCGCATATATTCGGGCAATTAAAGACATGTATGATGGGGCCACAACTAGTGTGAAGACTCAAGGTGGTGTGACAGAGGAATTCCCTATTGGTATAGGATTACACCAGGGATCATCCTTAAGTCCATACCTTTTCACATTAGTCTTAGAAGTACTCACAGAGCACATCCAAGAGCCTGTGCCATGGTGCATGCTTTTTGCCGATGATATCGTTCTTATGGGAGAGTCAAGGGAAGACCTAAATAAGAAGTTGGAGTTATGGAGAGAAGCTCTAGAAGTGTATGGTCTGCGCATAAGCCGTAGCAAGACGGAATATATGGAATGTAAGTTCAGTCTGAGAAGGGAAAACTCCAATATAGAGGTGAAAATTGGAGAGAACACCCTACGAAAAGTTAAAAGTTTTAAGTATCTTGGGTGCATCATACAGGATAATGGAGAGATTGAACATGATGTAAATCATAGGATCCAAGCAGGTTGGTCAAAATGGCGGAGTGCATCTGGTTTTATATGCGACAAAAAAGTGCCTTTAAAACTTAAAGGTAAATTCTATCGCACCGCTATAAGACCGGCTATACTGTATGGTACGGAGTGTTGGGCGGCTAAAGGGGAGCACGAACATAAGCTGAGTGTGGCAGAGATGAAGATGTTGAGATGGATGAGTGGTCATACGCGATTGGATAAAATAAGGAATGAAGATATAAGGGAGAGAGTTGGAGTAGCACCTATTGTGGAAAAGATGGTTGAATCGCGTCTCAGGTGGTTTGGACATGTGAGAAGAAGACCGATAGAACATCCAGTCAGGAGGGTGGATGAGATGGAAGATGGACAAAGGGCGAAAGGCAGAGGAAGACCTAAGAAGACCATCCATGAGGTGGTCAAACGAGATCTACATGTAAACGGTCTCTCTGTAGACATGATACATGACAGAGCACAATGGCGTCGTTTGATTCATGTAGCCGACCCCACTTAGTGGGACAAGGCTTTGTTGTTGTTGTTGTTGTATTGAATTCAAAAAATAAATTAAAAAATAATTGATTGAATTAATTAGTTGATATAATTAATTTATTATAATTGATTGGATTTAATGAATTAGAAAAAATAAATAGGAAAATATAGGAGACAATGATTTTTTTAACTAAATTAATATGTATTTATTGTATTTAATCATTATAAGTAATAAATCATCTATGTTATTATGTACCTTATAAATTAATGAATTAAAATAATTGATATAATAAATTACAATTATTTGATTGATATAAATTATAATAAATAGTGTGATATTTAAATACATAATCAAATCAATTAGTTGATATAATTAATTTGCTATAATAAATTGTATTCAATGAGTTATAAAAAATAAATTAAGAAACACGCTAAAAAGTATGTCACGCCCATCATGAAGTGCAGAAATTCAATTTTTATATAATAAAAATATACATTCTTATATATGTTATAGAAATATGATTTGATTCCATGAACTTGCTTTTTTTTTTTTTACTTGCCACCTATATTCAGCATGGAATTTTAATTTTTCTAAAATAAATTTAGAAGAGATAATAGTACTTTCATTTTGGAGAAAAAATAAATTTATAAAGAATTGACACCTCGCTTTCATTAGTTGATAATGCATTAAATATTAATTTTATATAATTATAATAAATATATTTTCCTAAATTAGTATAATCATACATTATTCATTAAATGTTAATTGTAATATAAATATAATAAAGATATTTTTGTAAAATAAATTTAGAAGAGAGAATAGTGCTTTCATTTTAGAAGAAAAATAAATTTATGAAAAATTGACACCTCACTTCAATTAGTTAGAGAAAAATACAATTTTAGTATATTAAGTAGAAGTATATTATTATTATTATTATTATTATTATTATTATTATTATCATTAAAAATATTTTTGATTGATAATTGATAAGTAGTTTAATAATGTATTAAATATGAATTTTATATAATTATGCATTATTCATTAAATGCATTCATTTTGGAGGGAAAATGAATTCACGAGGAATTCACACCTCACTCATTAGTTGAAAAAAATTCAATTTTAATATATTAAGTAGATTATATAAATAGAAATACTTGCTAATAAGTATATATAAAAGAGGAGATATATAATTATATATAATATAATTGCTATATATGTAACAGATATAAATTGTTATAATTATAAAGACTTACTATAATTATATTAAATTTAATTATGAATGTAAACAAATAAAAGTGATAATAATTAATATTATTTTTTTCTTTTTTACATTTAATATTTATCGTAAATATAAAAAATATTGAGAAAAAAATAGATACTGACTTTATTTTATTTTATTTTATGTCATGGATTTCTTTACTAAAATTAACGGAGGAAAAAAATCTTTATGATTATATATCAATCTCAATCACAATAAATAAGATAAATCGGTTGAGCAACTAACAAATTTACCAAAAAATCCATTCTTTATTTTCATTAAATATTTATATTAATTCAATTAGATGAGTATTTTAATAAAAGAAAAGATTATTATTATTATTATTATTATTATTATTATTATTATTGAATAATAACGATAATTATCATTATTAATATTAAATTAGTTATTAATATATATATATTGTTGCTTCTACAATCGTCCAATAATATTTTCTTTCATTTGTTAATTAATTAAACTTGGTTATTTATATTAAATATATTTAATGATTACTAAAAATTAATCATATAATTATCATTATTATTAATAACTAATTATTAATAATCAATTTATATTTCTCTAAAATATAATTCCTATATTATTATTATTATTATTATTATTATTATTATTATTATTATTATTATTATTATTATTATTATATAGGTCACCATTAAAATAATAACTTGTCACTAATAAAATTTTAGGATAATGAATAAAAAATAGAATTATATTAATATAATTAAAATCAATATAATTAAAATAGTTAAAATATTTTTGATTGATAATTAAGTTAATAATGCATTAATTATTAATTTTATATAATTATAATAGAGATATTTTTTAAATTAATATAATTATGAATTATTCATTAAATGCTAAGTATAATATTGTTATATAATTATAATTAAGATAATTTTCTGAAATAAATTTAAAAGAGATTAGTATAATTATAATAAAGAGATTATCTTAAATTAGTATAATTATGTATCATTGATTACATACTAATTATAATATAATTATATTAATTAAAGATAATTTTTAAAAATAAATTTAAAAGAGAGAATAGTGTAATCATTTTGGAAGAAAACTGGGTTCACAAGAAAGTGACACCTCACTTTCATTAGTTGGAGAAAAATACAATTTTAGTATATTAAATAGAAGTAGATTGGTATAAATTATGATAGATTACATAACATTTGAAAAGAAAATAAAATGAATAAGAAGAAAATAAAAATAAATAGAATAGATAGAAGACTACAATAAAATAAATTAAATGTGAGAGTTTTTTTGGTACATTTCATATCACATTCGTTTCAATAATAATAATAAATAAAAATATGTCAACTTGATATCTAAGAAAAAATGATGAGATAAAATCATAATACAGTTCTAAAGTAAAAGCTTAAATTAGAACATAATATCATTACATAACACATATTGAAAGTAATTTCATATTACAATATATCACAAACAGGTAAATAACTTAAATTTAAATACAAAACAGTTTTTATTTATACATACATGATCTATAAATACTTCATAGATAACATATCTTATAGAACTCCGAATGATAAGCACGAAAGTTGGAGAGTGTGTAGTTTGTATCCACGATAGTTGTCTTCTTGTAACGATGCCTCATAGGAAGAAAAAAATTGTTGTAAAAGCTATCAAATGAAAGGATAATTGGTAAACGAATGATATTTTCTTCTAGCATACATGGTCTTTTATAGTGGTAAAATAAAAATAGAAGGAATCAAATTTTATATTTTTATATTAGGAATAGAATTTGATATTTATCTTAATAAAATTATTATTATTATCAATATAAATGGGTTAACAACTTGCCACTAATAAAATCATTGGATAATGAATAAGAATTAGAAGGATATGAATATAATTAAAATATTTAAAAATATTTGATTGATAATTAGTTTAATGATGCATTAAATATTGATTTTATATAATTATAATAAAGATATTTTCTTAAATGAGTATAATTATGTATTATTCATTAAAATAATAAAAAATATTTTTAATTAATAATTGATAAGTAGTTTAATAATAAACTAAATATTGATTTTATATAATTAAAATAAAGATATTTTCCTAAATTAGTATAATTATGCATTATTCATTAAATGCATTCATTTTGGAGGGAAAATGGGTTCACGAGAAAGTGACACCTCACTTTCATTAGTCGGGAAAAAAAGTTTCAGTGAAGACAACTCGATGAGGTATTTCATGGATGTGATGCATTGTAAATGATTGTGGCAAAAGACAATCGAACTGGAACATTAGACGATAAGAATAACTTAGAGTAACAACAAATAAAAAATTATTAAAAGAATAATATAATAGAATGAGTATATGAAAAATATTATAAAAAATTATAAATTGTACCTTAAAAGGATCAACTTCAATAAAAAATGAAGAATATATTCTTATTCTATGAAGTAGTAAAAAAGAAAAAATACTAAATATAAAATTATGAATTGACTCTCAAATTTAGATTCATGTACCACAGGAAAACACTATATATAGACTTTAGTAAAACAAAAATAAATATGTAAATTACCTATTATTAAAGTAATTTTTTAATAATACATTAAATATTGATTTGATACAATTATAATGAATATATGTTCTTAAATTAGTATAATTATATATTAATTTCATCATATCACGGGTAACAAAGATTTTTTATTATTAGTATTACTATTACTGATATTATTATTATCATTAAAATGAATAAAAGTATTTTTAATTGATAATTGATAAGTAGTTTAATAGTGTATTAAATTTTGATTTGATACAATTATAATGAAGATATGTTTCTAAATTAGTATAATTATATATTATTCATTAAATATTAATTACAATATAATTATATTAAAGATATTTTTTATAAAATAATTTAAAAAAATTATTTGATATACGTGAATCGGGTAACAAAAATTTATTATTATTATTATTACTATTATTGATATTATTATTATCATTAAAATTATTAAAAGTATTTTTAATTGATAATTGATAAATAGTTTAATAGTGCATTAAATATTGATTTGATATAATTATAATGAAAATATGTTGCTAAATTAGTATAATTATATATTATTCATTTAGTATTAATTTTTTAATATAATTACAATAAAATAATTTAGAATAGAAAAAAAATTTTTATTCGTTTTGGAGGAAAAACGGAGGCATGAGAGATCGACACGTCACCTTTAGTAGTTGAGGAAAAACCCAGTTTTAGTATATTAAGTAGATTTCTAACATACTGAAAATCTGAAATCCCATCCAAAAAGAAATTAAATTTATTATGTTGTATGTAGGTTCTTTGTTTTTAATAAAACTATATTTTAGTATCCAATTATCCATTGATATTTATTTAAGGTAGTCCTTAATTTTTAAATAATTAAATTAATTTTTAAATTTATAAATCATAAATCTTTATTCATTCATAATTTCATTTAACTGTTATTAATAAAGTGTTGATAGAAAGTTATAGACTTATAGTACTAATATGACATCTTCATTCTTCAATACTAAATAGATATGGCTAAGACTTATTAATTAATTGTATTTCGAATAAAATATCGTTTTTATTTTTATATTTGGGGTAAATTTTATTTATGTCTCTAAGGTTTAAATCGTCCTATTTCTATTTCTAACGTTTATAAAAGTAATTTATTGTTATGATGCCGTTAATTATACATTATAAACTTTAATTAGAGTTATGAAAAATCTCTTTTTAAAGTTAGAATACAAATATCTAGAACAGAACGATGATCTACTCCGAATAATAGTTCATCAAAAGTTGAATTAATTCCTGCAACATTTACATAATTCACTTATTTAGGGACATAATTGAACCTAACATAAATAGTGGATACAATATTAAAATCAAACACATCCAAGTAAAACCTAATTAAGAATAAATATGAGAACAATTATAAAATACAATCTGATTTGTTATTATAATTGACGGCAGGATAACATTGAATCACTTTTATAAACGTTATAGATATAAATAAGACGATTTAAAGATTAGAGATATAAATAGAATTTATCCTAAACATTAGGGACAAAAATGATAATTTATTCATAATATAGAATTAAAGTGAATACTTACGTATTATTATTTTCATGTGAAATTGACCGTTTAAAGACGTTAAATAATAATTTAGTCAAATATATTAAATCATCTAACAATTTTTAATTAACAAATTCACATAAAGACAACTACACGTGAGTTATCATCCAAAATTAGTTAACCAAAATAAGTTTAATTAACAAATTTATAATATTTGTTTGATCATATTAAAAGACCAATTAGAGATATCGCACTGGCATTAAATACTATATTTCAATGCTTTTTAATAATAGTTGAATTAAAAACAAATACAGATGTATAATTTATAAAATTTAAAATTAATTTAGTTATTTCCAAAAGTTTAAAACGTTTTTGATGAGTGTTGGACATTAATTATTTCATTGGTTTTTTTATCTAAATTTGGATTCTCTCAAATAATAAAAATAATAAAATGATAAAATGAAGAATAAATCATTATTAATTTATAATTTTTATAAAATATATATTCACTATTTTAATTTAAGAATGATTACTTTTTTACTTTTATCATTTTATCAATTTTTTATTTTAAAAGATATCAATCCCTTTTATATTGATCTATACATATAGTTTTTAACAAAAAGAGAATGATTCCATGCTACTAAAAAAAAATGATGCAAAGAAGTAAGCATTATATAATGCTAAATTAATATTCCAAAATATAGAAATACTCAAATACCCTTATTCGGCAAAAGTTAGTTATAAGTTATTTATCTATTTTTCTATAACTTGTTAGTTCTTACTTTTAGTAATACATACTACTACCTTCGTGCACCCCAACATAGTTAAATTGCATTGAATAACTTAAATGATCAGAACTTAATACACCACACAGTAAAACTATAAAAATATCATCTGTATATCAATGAGTTAGAGAATACAAAGGTTGTCTTTGTGTACAAAGAAAGGATATTGAAATATAAATACAAAGATATAAAATTGTATTTAACATGTGAGATATTAATAGATATATTATATCTTAAAATATTAAATTAGTATATTTTATATTCTTTTTATTAGAAAAAAACAAAAAAACACATAACAGAAATATAACATTTTTTTATTATCACAATTAAATTTTTATAATTATATTTTGAACACAGTATTATTTTCATATTTTGGTTTCAAATATTTGGGTCGAATCCTAATTTGGTTTCAAATGTCATATTTTAATTTAAAAAACTTTCAAATATTCTATTTCAATCATAAAAATTTTGAAACAGATTCAATGTTATCTTACCATTAAATTTAGGATTTGAATTCTCTAAATTTTGAATTTTACTTTAAAAAGTAAAGTAAAGTAAAGTGTGATCTCTCACCATTTATTTCATATGTAGGACCAAGAGAAAATATGAGAGAAACTATTCAAGGGTGAGATATCACACTTTACCCTCTAAAATAAAAATTCAAAATTTAGAAGATCTAAATTCTTAAATTTAACACAAACAAAGAGAAAGTTTAAGGGTGAGTAGTTTTACTAAAATTTTGCCAATACTTAACCAACAAAAAAATAAATAATTTCACATCATTAGATATAATCTCACAAAAACATTAATGAAAACTAATTGATGACTACAATTTACAAAACTTGTTGGTCCCTAATATTCATCTACAAACAATTCGCATATTGAAGAGCCAATAACATTCGATTTCAGTATGTAAGTAAAATGGAATCACTAACAATCACTAATATAAAAAATTTTCATTTGATTTTATAACATTGATTGATTGTTAGACTTTGAATTTTTGTACGAAAAGGAAATTAAAGAAAAAGTATTACACTATTACACTATTATAAGAAGATTTTGATTATGTTTTAGTAGACTTATGACTTAACTAGTAACCTTAGTCTCTCTCGAAGAGGAGATTTTCTTGTACATTGACGCGCTTACAACAGACAGAGCTTGAATAATACTGGTATCTGGAGCATCCTTATTATGGGTGGGTTCTAGTTGCCACAAATACTCGATACAAAAGAAATGTAGTAATGAACAAGCCCCTTATATAACATTAACCAGGCGGCGAACAAGTTTAACTCCAGAAGGACTACCTATTCACCTATTCAGAAAAATCATAACTCAGCGAAGCAACTTAAAATGTTACTTCGATTAAAACACACTGTCATTTACACTTTACAACCAACTATCTATATGATTTACCAGAAAAGTGTCTTTGCTACTCAGTTTCGGACTAGAGAGCAGGAAATAGAAAAATGAAACAAGTGGCAAATCCTTCAATGAATAGACCCATGACACAGCCTAACATCGATTGGCCAATGGCCTCTGACAGTCTGACCACCGACCCTGCAATTCAGTGGAATGAGTTTTGGAAGGACCAACAACAACTAGTAACCTGCGTCCTGCTACACTATGGATGGAGTGGAGAACGATGGTGCACAGCTTGCTGACCTCGACGGCTATGAGTATGACTAGAACCAGATTTGGGCTCCATAGGTTTCTCATTGGCAGCATGAAATCGCTCCAAGCTCTCCAAAACTTCCTTCATTGACGGCCGCTGTTTGGGCTCAGTTTCAAGACATCTCAGCGCAAGCTGAGCTATACGAAATGCAACTTTGGATGGATATTTTCCTTCCAACCGAAAATCCATAATGCTTTTCAGCTTTCTTCTATCATGCAGGTATGGTTTGATCCAATCTGTTAGATTATGTTGCCCACTTGGGCGGTTTGGGTCAAGTGCTCGTAGCCCTGTTAGCATCTCCACCAAAACTACTCCAAATGCATACACGTCACTCTTCACATACAGATGCCCTGTACAATAGTAATAACATGTCAAGGCTCTACATTAATCAACTTGATTCAGTTTCCAAAACCTCCTCCAAGTAGATCACCTCACCTGTAGCGACATATTCAGGAGCTGCATAACCATATGTGCCCATCACCCTAGTTGTCACATGGGATCGACTAGCTGAAGGACCCAGTTTTGCCAAGCCAAAGTCTGATATCTTTGCATTATAGGCCTGAAGCATAACAAGAATTTAAGTTATAGACCCAATATATAGTGCATCCTAAAGTAAAAGATGTATTTTGATGTTCATCACAGAAAATAACTCATCGTGACAACAATTCTACAAATTATATGGCTCAACTATTCACCATTTTTGCTAATAACAATTTGTATTGTATGAGTTCATCTTCATGTGATTATATATATAACTCAACGACGATACTCACCCCATCGAGCAGTATATTGGAGGCCTTGAAGTCTCTGTAAATTACTTTCTCGGATGTATGCAAGAAGGCAAGGCCACGAGCTGCTCCGATTGCAATCTTAAGCCTAATATCCCATGGAAGTGGTTGAACAGCAGAGCCCCCTGTGCAACAAATTAAAATAAGTTAGCTTCATTCACACTTCTCAACAGAGTACTCCAATAGCTTAATTCAACAGAGCACTTACTTCCGAATAGGTGGTTTTCCAAACTGCCCTTCTGCATAAATTCATAGATGAGAAGAAGTTCTGCTTCCTCCAAGCAGTATCCCAACAACTTAACAAGGTTAGGATGAGAGAGGCGTCCCAGAAAATTTACTTCTGACTGCACCGTTCGATCCACATAAATGAATTATCAAATGTATATGTGTATCAGCAAATTCTCAATTAAGTTTGTTGGTCCTTCAAGGTGTTGTAGTTGTAGGATTTAGGATGGATTACCTTCCACTCCTCAAGCCCCTGTAAGCTTTCGGAGTTCAATTTTTTGACGGCAATGACGGTTCCATTTGCATTCTTGGAGGATGGCTTGTCTTCGAGCCACCCCTTGTAGACCTTGCCGAAACCTCCCTCGCCAAGCACGGTGTCAAGTCTGAAATTTCTAGTGGCAGCCTTCAACTCTGCGAAGGTGAAGATCCTGAGATTTGCGGCAGGTAGGATCTGGCCGTCGGGATAATGATCATCGGAGAACTTGCTTACGGAGCTGATGTTCCCACTTCCCGACGAAGTCGTGTAGCTGCAGCTGCTGCTCGTGACGCGGGATGTCCCCGTTGAGGTTAACGTTAACGTTGACGTTGACGTTGACGTTGACGTTGATGCCGTACCTGCATGCATAAATTAATTATTCTGACAGAAGATTAAACAAAACAGCAGCACACCAAGGAAAAGTAATGAATCCTACGTACCTCCGCTGAGGTTACCGGTGGTGGTGGTGGTGGTGGTGGTTGGGTTGGAGTTGTGGGGTGGTAATTTTGGAGAACCCCAACAAGTTCCCATTTGTAATAATCCAGAACCCTTGAGTTTGAGCCTGATCTGATGACAAGACGGTACTTTCCCTGTTCTCTTATTAATTCCTCCCCTCTTTCAGCTCTCACCACAATACAGCTGACCTCCAGGTTCCAGTGATAACTGTCGTCAAACTCACCCACCCACCCCCGTTTTCTCTTTTGTATCTTTTTCTCTCTCTTCTTTCCTCTGTTATATTAATATATATTATTATACAAAAATATTATTTATATACATCAAAATTAATTATTAAAATTAATTTACATCAATATGTATAATTTAATTTATTTTTAATATATATTTTATTTTAGTATTTGATTTTTTAGTATTAATTTTAATCTATATTTAATATAATTTATTATTATATCTAATTTAATTTATTTTTAAAGACAAATGATCTAAAGAAATAAATGACAATAAAATTTTGGTAGAATCCTTAATACTACACAACTTTATGTAAATCAATCTAATTAGATTATACGATTTATGAAAGTTAATGATAAATTAAATTTCGGTGCTTCAAATTATATATGTACTTCTAATTTTATAAATCGAATCACCCTTATTCAAATTACATGAACGTCTTTCTTTTTAAACTGACGCAACATGTTTCGAATTGCATGTATTTATTTTATTTAACTTAAATTAAATTGAGTTCGTTCGATTATATTAAAAAGGTAATAAGTCGAATTGAGTTATTTCGATTTATATTATCTAAAGGTAAATTGATATAATTTACCTTCATTCTATTCACATAAAATTAGAACAACTACGTAATGCCTTTTATTTTAGGAGAACTATATAATTTTTTATTTCATTTTATTTTTTATATAAATTATCCTATTTTTAACGTGTATTCTAATTTAATTGATGTTTCTATTATTATATATTATAATTATTAAAATAGAAAAAAACAAATAAATATTTAGTTATTTAATTCAAAAATAAATAAATTTTTGAATAAATAAAAATATAAAAATATTTATCTTTTAAAAATATGAAACTTCTAAATTTTTTATTCTAAATATATAGAGATGAATAATTTTTTTAAGAAAACTTAAATATTTTATATTTTAAAAAATAAAAAATATTTTTATATTTTTTATTAATACAAATTTATTTATTTTCGAATTGAAATATTATATCTATTTTAATGGTTTCTCTTATCAAAATTTATATAAACTATACTAAAAAAATATTAAAAATTATCAAAATTTATTTTTTTGTAATTATTTTTAATTAAAATTTTTAATTTAATAATATATTTTAATTTATATTTTTAAATATTAATAATTAATTAATAACTAAAAATAATAAATTATGATAAAAAAATTATAAGTAGACAATGAGAATATTAAACAATGTGAATAATAAATATATCGGATGTTCAATTTAATAGATATGCAAATAATTATGTTTATTATTTTTAATTAAATGGTTATTTCTTTTTATTCGATTTACTCATGTACAATTAATAATGGTCGAATATTTAATTTATTAGATGTACAAATAATTATCTTAATATTAGCCAATGAGTAATAGTTAAAATGACATAGTCTCCACATATTCAATTAAGAGGTTACGGATTTGAGTCTCCTATATTTGATTAAAAATATTATTCTAATATTAAAATTTATAAAATAATTTGAGAGTAAAATATTTTTTTATTTTATTAGGTTAATTCTAAAACTCATCACATTATTTATAAAAATTATTGTCTACTTAACTAATCCTATTATAATAACTCTTAACATTTTTATATCAGTATGGTAGAATGGCCATACAATCAGCCACGCGATACGCGAACAGCGGACAGCGGACTCAGTCCTAAGTCCTAACTGTTACGGGAGTTTCCCGGTTAATTGCTACCCGTCAATGGTTAATATAATATAATAATAATAATAATAAGGAAAATAACAATATAATTAATGTTAGTATTCTAAAGTCAACTTCCGTGTCGATGGGATTGGTTAGTCAAGTCAAACAGAAGAATCAACAAACAACCCCATTCAAATAAATCGGAAAGGAAAACGAGAAAGCACATCCACAAATAAAATCACTGACACACTCTTTTTTGGGTAAACATTCGCACTTTCTTTTTTTTTCGTTATTTTTTAATTTGATAAGTTAATGATTAATTTATTATAATATTAAAATTTATTTAATTTATTATTAATTAATAAATTATTAGATATATAAAATAAAATTTTATTTTCTAATATTTATTTAATTAATTAAATTAATAAATTAATTATTAGACCATTTTTATAATAAAATATTCACACTATTAACTATTTAGTTATTCCATATCATAAATGTAGCCATGCAGAACTTATCAGATCTACCCTTTAAACTCACCAAAAAATAAATCGAGCTAAAATTTAAAAATTGCCAAATTTTTATGGGACAAAACGGGTCTGTTTGTCGGACCATTTTCTTTAAAGAAGAGCGATTATTATGTAAATATATACAAAATTTAATAATTATATAATTTATTATTTTTTAAATTTATTTTTTTTAAATATATCTTAAAAAATAGAAATAGAATAAATATTTTTTATATTATCTATATGAATCATGTTCAAAAAATTAATGTGATTACTAGTTTGACCCCACTACGTAAATATTTTACATACAAAATTTAGTTGCTTTTTTTATATAAAAATTATTGTTGTATTATTTTTTTTATAAAAAGTGGTATATTTTAATTTAGTATGGAAATAATAATAAATTGGAGGGTTTAAATTGCATATTTAAAAATTTTTTAATACTGAAATATAAAGCAAATGATAGATTTTGCATTTTAAAAAATTAAAATTCATGAATCGAAAGTAGTTCACAAATCGGAGTGTAAATTTTATATGAATTCACAAATCGAAAAATAGATTTTGACATTTTGTATCACTCCACAAATTGGAGGATATATTTTATGTTTTAAAAATAAAAAAAAAACTTTACAAATAAAAAGATTATATTTGTGATCTTCATATGACTAAAAAAATACCAAATCTTATACATTATTAAAAAATACTACTATATACTCAATATCAAAATTAAAAATTCACAAAATTCATGATAAAAATATATTCTTAATCTATAAAAGTGAATGAATAAGGTTACCCATATTATTTTTAAGAAATTTTTCTCCTTTTACTAATGTTATGTTTGCAACATCGTTTATATGATAAAATTTTAGAATCAATCACTTAATTTTTGCCAAATCAACTATTATTTTCAAATGAATAAAAAAAAACAAAAATTTATAACTTATAAAGACATTGAATCCATATCCCTATATTTATTATATCTTACTGTTATAAACAATACAATAAATTTATAACCTCAATAATTAATTTATTAATATAAATAACTCATTAAATATAATAAACATACATATTACAAATTTTATAATAATAATATTAATCATAATAAATTTTATGTTACAAATATTCAAATTTCATACTATTTGAACTACTTATATAAGTCTCTTATCACTATTCCTTCAAATAACATCAAATTTAGCATAAAAAATTTATTTTCGAACTATACAACATCTCAAATTTATTCAATGGATCATCATTCTTTGGACAATATCCCCAAACAAATAGACAATTCGTTTATCAAAGTTCATGTGATTTGTCTATGAAAAACATTAACACCCACAAATGAAGAGGAGTCTATTTGCTTAGAAATGATTATATTAGATAAAAAGATACGAAACAAACATATTTATTGTATTTTTAAAATAAATTTATGAAAAAATATTTTAATTATTTTTGTTTTTTATAATTTTTATATTATTTTATAATACTTTATATATAATTGTATTTTAATATTGTTAAAATGATACTTCTTTCAATATTTTATTCATTGTTCCTTTTCTAATGAGTTAAAAAAATGTAATCAATTTTTTTAATTAATTATTAACTGTGATTTACTAATACTGCAGGAAACATCTCTTCGTGTAATTGTAAAAAAAATATGATGAACAAATTTAAACATTTGTTACAAGAAGAAAACATCTATACTATAAAAAAATTGAAAATAGAAGATGTAAATAATTCGTATAGATCAATTAAAGATATAATGAAAGCAAACTTTTTACTCACAACTATTGTGAAAGAAATTAGAGATTCAGTTTTGAACATTTTTTAACACTACTTTAAATTTGTATCACTTGAGACATTGTCTGCTAGAATAGGCCAAAGAAAAATATTAATAGATAATTTTACTTTATTCTATTTTAATTATTCTTATTAAAAATAACTTATTCAAAAAAAATTATACACATTTTTATTCTTTTTATTGTAGATGTCATTAAAAAACTACATGCACTAGAAAAAGAAGAACAAGTAGATATTAAAGAAAAACCCATAAAAATATGAAGAATAGAATTGATACTTAAAAGAATAAAAAAATATATAAACAATTCATTTTTCATTTACATATATAGTTATTAACAAAATACTAATAATTTTAAGAAAATTGTGTTAAAAGTCTCGTTGAAAGAAATTTCTCAAGTCAGGTAAACAAAGAAATTACAACATAAATAAAGGGTAAAAAAATTGTTATACTCACATTAACATTGGTTAGTGAATACAAAAATAGGACATTTCTCAAAAAAATTTAAATTTATTGTTTTTCTTAGTTTAAAGAATTATATTTTATATAATACATTAGATGAGACAAATACAATACAATTTTATTTTGTATAACCTATTATATTATAATATTTTAGGTAATTATCAATAAGCACAACTTCGAATACAAAAATCTATATCAATTCACAAACTTAAGAATTCATACAGCTCATCTATGGGTATTCATAACTAATAAGTTTTTAAAAAATTAATTCATTTATTTAATTATTCAATTTAACAAATATAAAAAAATTCTAAACAGGACTGATTAACATGAAGAAGTAATGGAGATACCAAACCAAGACAATGCCAACACAAATCTTCAGAGTAGAATGATTAGAAATCGAATAACTATCTAAGATCTAATGGTCATACAATGCGAATTTGATGATCATGTATAACAAAAAAAACTTACAACATACATCATTTATTCATATTTGATAACATAAATTGAATATTGGAATAGAAAAATATCTTCACAATTTTAGCAACTATAAACGAAATTGATGACAAATTTGGATGGAACTATGTTGAATGTGAAAAGGGTCAAAAGAAAGCATATAAAAAAAGAAACAACTACATTTGTGGCACATGTAATCAAATACCACAATATCCAACAATAAGATAATTCTATATGCTTTTCATAATCTCATTTATCAAATTATTAGTTACTAACCCAATACTTATTTTAGGTTCAAAGTGCTACAACAACTTTTATACTATTTAATGGCGAAGCGAAAAATTTGTTAAGCCCAACTAATTCAAATCTAATGACACTCCAGAAAAATAATGACATTGAAGCATCAGCTCAATTAAAAAATTTCTGCAACCTCAATTATATTTAAAGTCAAAATAAATAATTTTAATTTTAAAGAAGATTCTCAATAATACACAGTCACTAAGACATTTATTCCAACAAAAAATACTGATTCTTAACACCTATTACAACAAATAAAAACAAGTAATACTCCAAAAAAAAATCACTTATTCAAGATATTATTTTTATTTATAATTTAAATTATTCGTTGATTATAGGAACTAATTTTGCCAACATTAATATCATCAGACGAAGAACACATACCCATTAAGAAATTAAAGAAAAAGAAAACTATAAAAATTTAAGATATATTTTCGGAAGAAGAATATACATGCAAAAATAGAATAAACAACACAATAAAAAATGCATATAACTCAATAATTTATAAAGAATATGTCTTCACACGAACCTATGACAGAAAGAAAAAATAACAACTCTAATAATAACCAATAAAAAAAACGAATGTCACATAAAAAGACTAAATCCATCAACTAAAATAAATATAAAAATTAAATCACTAAATAAAAATATCATACAACTTTGACATCTAAATTTTTTATATTACAAATTATTTTAAATAAAATACTTTTTAAATTTAATTTTAATTTACATATATTTAATTTAATTTTATAAAATATAACTATTTTTAAGATTTATTATACACTAGCGTTAATTTACTGTGTTTGTCCGGTCTTGTTTTAGTTAAAGAAAAAGGGAAAAATGAAAATAGTCCAAATACAATTAACCGGCAGTGGTATTTTTGAAAAAATGGAAACGTAAAAAGGATTAAAATTGTCCGTAAGCGCAAATGGGGATGTTTTTGCCATTGGAATCGAGGGAATCAAGATCGCTGGTGGAAAGTGGATTGATCTAATGAGACTGGTTTCGGGATCCAAGGTTTTTATGCTTCGCTTTATTTATTTTTTCACCCGCCAAATTCATGTTGCTGATTGATGTCTCTCTGTTTTGGGGTGGTGGATCTAACATCCTGTGCTGTTCTTCCTTTGATTTTGGACACTTCTGATGTGGGTTTTTGTTGGGGGTGGTTGGAACTCCAAAAATATCAAATGACAAACTGATTTTAAGTTTTTGAAAAATAGATTGAGCAAGGTAGTAGAAGACAAACTGATTCCAATCTATGTTAGTAGAACCAAGTTGCTGTTGTTCTGTGTTTCTATATGTATACGTGTAGTGTGCTATATATTTAGTGGAGGTACTGGGAATAGGCAAAGATGTGAATGGAGCTTATAGAATTGATATTATGGTTTCCCTCCGCGCTCCCCGCCGCCCCGCCGCCCCGCCGCCCCGCGCCGGGGGGGGGGGGGAGAGAGTTCATTTACTGGCATAATGCTAGTGTCTTTTTGGAGCAAAACAATGTGTTAGATTATTTGGCATGTTCTTGAACCAGTGTGAAACCGTATGAACCTATTAGCATTAACTACCAAGTTATGATTCTATGAGGTACAATAGTTATATTCTTTTGCATAGAAATTCTTTATTGATTTCAACTGTACCTTAATAACCTTTTTCTAGTACGAACTGTTCTTCTCTGCCACTCTTACAGTAGCCGCATGGGCAAGGGTAGCTGGATTCCTTTCCAAATTTTGCAGCTTCCCTAGTGTATCTTTGAATAACAACAATCTTGATCATATCCCCTCTGGAGGAACTTGAAGAACCATTAATACGTCTATTTTAAGTAACTTTTACATTTGGTTTAAGCAAAATTTCTTGAGCTTTGTGCAACTTACCTTTATTAATGTTTCTTGTCCTGTCGCTCTTCTATTCACACTGGAACTTGAATAGCAATTTTTAGTGAAACACAATTTTTTTTTTCTTTTTGGGTATAATGAATTTGATTATAAATATCATGAAATCTTACCATTGTTCATTGTTCTCTTCTTAACTCTAGTGTGTTTTATTCATAGAATTTTCTTTACGCATAATGATATCCGCATGATAATTCAATGAAACGGAGTATTGTTATTGATAATTGGATTATATGTTATTTTAAACAGTTTTGGGGTTCTTGAATTGATTAACTAAAAGGATTTTACCTTTTTCTTTTAGCATTACATATGTAAAATAGATAGGCTTTTCTTCAGTTTTAAGATTGTTATGGTCCAGGCTTTGCATTGACCAAATCATCAAATGAATTGTGTTTTGAGAAAGTTGTGCTCTTGAATATTGGTTCTTAAAAATGTTTTCCAAGTTATTCTTTTGCCTGTTAGCTCCTTTGTATTAGCTGTGGGAGTGGAATTTTTTGGCATTCTGGTAGTCTCTTTTGGGAGTAAAATGATGTATTTTAGAAGATGCAAGAGCTGCCTCTAAGCACTAAGATTTTGAGTGCATGCTTTGACATTTCCTACTAATACATGAATGACCATGAATCTTGCACTGCTGCACTGTGTTAGGTACTGAGATTTGTGAACCAGATTTATACAACATTCGGTTCTTACTTCTGAGCTTGATTAGTGAGTATCATACTATCATTATTACTTTTTCATTCATCTCGATGAAGACTGAAGGTTATATAGATTAATCTTTGTTTTTTAGATTTAATTTTTGATGTTGTAACGAACATTTAGACATATAGTTCCGTATAGATTGGTTGTTAATTGGTTTTAAAAACAGAATATAAGATTGTAACAAAAATTGGATTTGCAATTAGAAAAAAGATTTAAAAACCAGATTTATTATTGGATTTTCAGTCAAAACCAGATTTGCAGCAAAAACTGGATTTAAAACTGGTTGTCAACAAAAACCAGTTTGAAAATTCAGAACCAGTTTTAAACATGTTTATTTTTTCAAACTGATTGAAACCAGTTTAGTCTATAAAACCAGTTATGGTTTGGATTTAGAACCATATAATTGGTTTCAATTTGGATTGGCTTTGGATTTCTTCAAAAGTTTTTGAAATCCAAACCATGCACACCCCAATAGTGTATGGCGCAATCTGTGAATTCATTTGAGCACAAAATTCTGGTGCAGCTTTGTGTTGATTGTTGATTGCGGTCTGTGGAGCAATGGCATCTAGAGCTTCTAATGTCGATCTCTTTGATGCTTATTTTCGGCATGCTGATTTGGACCACGACGGCCGCATCAGTGGCACCGAAGCTGTCTCCTTCTTCCAAGGCTCTGGTTTGCCCAAGCAGGTCCTCGCTCAGGTAAGAGAACCTACAGCCCCACCAGCCATATATTATTGTTAAATGATTCATTCTTTCATTCATTTATTTCTTAATATGTCGTCTGCCTCTATTTGTGCTTTGGTAGCTGCGCTTTAATCTTATTGGTTTAGAGTATCCTGTTTGCTTTTCTCTGAACTTGAGTTAGTCCTCTTACGCCTACTTGTGAGTGCAGTTACTGACTTAACACTCACTTGCTGGCCTTCTTCTGCAGATTTGGGCTTTTGCAAACCAAAGCCAGAGTGGATTCCTTGGTCGGGCAGAGTTTTACAATGCCCTTAAGCTTGTCACTGTAGCGCAAAGTAAGCGGGAGCTTACTCCTGAAATAGTAAAAGCAGCATTATATGGTCCAGCTACATCTAAAATACCTGCACCTCAAATCAATTTTAGTGCCATAGTTGCACCCCAACTGAATTCTTCTGCACCTACGCCTACACCTATGCCCACCACCACAGCTACACCTGCATCTGCACCTGCATCTACATCTGCACCTGCATCTACATCTGCATCTGCATCACAGAGTAATATTAATTCTATGCCCCATCAAAATGTTGGACTAAGAGGGCCACTCCCAAGTTTAAGTGGAAACCAGCAAAATCTTCCTTACCCGGGAAGCCCATTAGTGAAGCCAACACAAAATATCCCTGATAGTGCTTCTAATCTAGCACCTGGTATTGCCAATCAGGGAATCCGTGGAGTGATGGCTGGTGGAGGACCTCATGCTGAAACTCATGGCATACAAAGTGATGGGTCCACTCCCCAGATGGTTGGTGTTCCAGCAGTAACATCCTCTCTAATAGCACCTAGAGGACGTAGTCCCACATCTACTCAAGAGGTGTCTGGGCTTGCAACATCTGGATCAAATGTTAGACTGGCAGTGGGACAATATCCTGCCTCTGGCACTAAGTCATCTGATCAAGCGGCTAAGGATTCTAAGTCAGCGGATACTTCTGGGAATGGTGTTGCTTCTGATATAGCCTTTGGAGGGGATATGTTCTCTGCAAGCTCGTTTCAGCCCAAGAAAGATTCTTCTACACTAGGATTTTCTTCTGGAGGGAACCAGCAGTCTATTAGGACTAGCTTGACTGAATCTTTGCAGAGCCCAATTGCATCCCAGCCTGTTGGTGCACAGCTTCCACAGGTCCAACCAGTGGGGAAACAGAATCAGCATGCCTTGGTCCAAACACATAATATGCCAAATCCACCTGGACATCCAGTGAGGTTGCAGGATTCTGCTTCTAGTCAGCCTCAATCTCCATGGCCAAGGATGACTTCAACTGATATTCAGAAGTATACAAAAGTATTTGTTGCAGTAGATACAGATAGGGATGGGAAAATCACTGGGGAACAAGCCCGGAACTTGTTCCTTAGCTGGAGATTACCACGGGGTATATTTTTCTTATACTGCTGTTCTTGCTTCGACAGGAGGCTTTAAATGCTTTCTTTATGTTTTCTTCTTCTCCATTTCATGGGATGTCAGCTTAAGAATGACTGATTTGCATTTGATAGCATTTGTTTTTTATTTTTGTCCCTTTTATTTCTGGATTTGTTTCAGGCAATGCCTGTTCTATCATCCTATTTTTCACATGTTCCATGTTTATAATTTTTCAATGGCTAGCTTATTCCCTGATCATGAGTTCTACATATGATTATATTTTCCAGAGGTTTTAAAGCAGGTTTGGGACTTATCTGATCAAGATAATGATAGCATGCTTTCTCTCAGGGAGTTTTGTATTGCACTGTACCTAATGGAACGACACAGGGAAGGACGTGCTCTTCCAGGAGTACTTCCAAGTAACATTCTCCTTGCTTTACCACCTTCTGGCCTACCTGCTACTCAGTACAGTTCTGTAACTTGGGGAAATCCATCAGGTTGGTGTCCAAGAATTACTGGTTCTCCCCCTCCCCCTTTTCCTCTCACTCTCACACACACACGCGCGCACAATCATTTGTATAAATGGAAAATATTTAAACTAGTATTTTTCTCTATACCCTCTATTTTTGGAAGGCTTTCAACAAGAGGAAGGGATGAGTGACCCTGGTGCTCAACGAGTGAACCCAACTACAGGCCGGCCACCAAGGCCAGCTTCTGTTTTTCTGTCTGATGAAGGACTTCAAAAACAGCAAAAGTCCCAAGTTCCAGTGTTGGAGAAGCACGTCATCAATCAGTTGAGTTCAGATGAGCAAAATTCAATTAATTCAAAGTTTCAAGAAGCATCAGAAGCTGATAAGAAGGTAACCATTCACTTTTTGTTTCTGTGCTTAATATTGTTGTACGATAATTTGCATTTGTTTGGGCATATTTGGAAGTGCATGATCTTGGACAGCGACATTGGCAGTTGAACTACAGCTTTTTGGCTGGTATTTTTGTGTTTTGATGGCTCCACTTTTGAATTTTGTATTCCATTAATGCCGCTGCGGATTCTTTGTTGCTTTTATGGAAAAGTTAGCACAAGTAACCTATTGCCAGCTGTATTTTGCCTGTCTATTATCCGACTACCATTGTTTAAAGATTAAATTTTAGTTTCATAAAAGGTAACTCTTTCTGATTGTGTCCATGGTCATAAATAAAACCAACTTATTTTGGGATGTGGTGAAATGACAATGTGAGTTATATTATAATTTCAAAATGAATGCTTATTCCCTTAATCTATTATGCTGATACTGGTTGTAATATGAAAATTATTGGGTGTCAGTAGTATCTCTGAAGGCAGAATGGAAAGTTCATATTCTAAATAGTCATTTGTTGAATGCATATCATTATGTCAGCCTGTGTATACCTGATTATACTCAATTGTGTTTCAAATTGAAGACAGTTAATTATTATGTCTGTATTCCTTTGTTAACCGCAGGTGGAAGCACTTGAGAAAGAAATTGTGGAGTCCAGAGAGAAAATAGAATTCTGCCATGCAAAAATGCAGGAACTTGTGAGTATTTTCTTGGCTTACCTTTATCTCTTATTAAAACTCTGTAGTTTGTACCTTTTAATATTTACTTGTCTCCTTTCTAGATTTGACTGTTCATTCCATTTGAGGCTGAGCTATATACCATTTTATCTAAAATCTAATTTGGTAGGAAATTCTTTTGATACCATGGTTTCTTAATCACTTAAAGAAGGGATCTTGCTAAGAAGGATATTTTACTCATTGTGATGATTTTAGTATTATGTTTCTCATTAATAGGTGTGACTCCCCCTTATGTCAGCCTTTGGTTATTTCTCTAGATAACTACTGGCCAAAAATAAAAAAATCTCCCTCCATCCTTTTCATCTGTAACTGTAGCCATATGCATAGGGACCAATAACCCGAAACCAATGTATGATTATGAAATATTCTTCCTAAAAGATCCTTGTTCAGTTTTCAGCTTATTAATTCATTCTATTAATATCTCTCTACATTTCTTGATTGTTGGTGTGTTTGGAATATTATGAATGGTAAAACTGGAAATTTAATCCCAAATGTTTCATTGATATGTTATATTTGGATTGTGGAGATGACGGATATTACGTATCATTTGTTTCCTCAAAATGTCAGATGACAAGAATGGTGTGAATGTCAGGTTGCTCTCCTTTGTGTCTATTTGAAAAATTTGGATACTAAGAACAGAAGAATTTGTGAAAACTCCTTCCACTTTCACATTCTATTTGTGGTTAAGAATTTAAGATAAATGAAATCTTAATTTTTCTTTTTTGCTTTTGTTTCCCTTTTTGAAAAGATTTCTTGTTCTTTTCTGGCTAAGGTTCTGTACAAGAGCAGATGTGACAATCGTCTTAATGAGATCATAGAAAGGACATCAGCTGACAAGCGTGAGGTATCGTACTTTAGAATTACCTGTGTTCTTTTTGCCTCCAAACCATATTTATCATTTTCTCAATTTATCATTCATAGGTTGAGATCCTCGCAAAAAAGTACGAAGATAAATATAAGCAAGTTGGAGATGTATCATCCAAGTTAACTACTGAGGAAGCCACATTTCGTGACATACAGGTGCATATGTTAAAAGGTTGTTATTTCCAGCCTGTTCTTAAGTACTCTCAAATTATATATTTATTTGATTTGCAGGAGAAAAAAATTGAAGTGTATCAAGCAATTGCCAAGATGGAACAAGATGGAAATGTAGATGATTCTTTACTGGTAGGTTTGACGTTATATCCATCCTGAGAAATTCTAATCATATCTAATCAAGTCATCCACAATTTTCAGGCTCATGCTGATTGTATCCAATCAGACCTTGATGAAATGGTAAAATCTCTAAACAACCGGTGTAAGAAGTATGGATTACGTGCAAAGCCAACAACACTTGTGGAACTACCCTTTGGTAATTTTTAATTTATATGTTATTTTTTCGTTTCAGGAATCCCTAGTCTTTTGGATGCCTATAGCTTTGTTATTTGGAATTGTTGCTTCTATTTTGTTCTTTTGTTGTTGTATCAATATTAGAAATGGTTTTTAGTTGTTGAATACTGTTTTTGATTCAGCATGAGTATCACATAAATCATTGAGACTTAAATAGGTTTCCCAATCAAGTGGTATTTAGCATATATTTTTTCAGCTCTTCTTGTGTATCCTTTATCAATATTGTTGTCATTGATATGCATGGACAGATTACAATATAATCTCATTAAACTCTCATTTGTTGTAAACAAAAATGTTTTCTTGTGTTTTGGTTGTTTTTTAAACAAGAAATATGATGTGTTGCCACTTTTGTGGTTCTTTGTTGTAGTTGCGGCTGTAATTGTTGCCAAATGTTGGATAAATGCATTCATTATATGAAAAGAAGGGCAACTTGTAACCCACTAACTTTGCTGGGACAACATGCAAGATAAGCTACACACCTTGTATTTATTTCTCTTAAAAAGCATCAAAACACAAACTAAAAGTAGCATAGTGACCCTCTATTTGGTGCAAAGCTCATGACCTTTTATATAGGGTTTATTTAACAGATGCTGATTGAGTTTGAAGCTTTGTTGCACTGACTTTCTCACTTGTACCAATTTTTTTCAGTGTTTTCCTACTTTTTCATGTGTAAAGTCGTGTCCTGCTCATCCTTTGTATTTCTCTGAATCTTTGCAGTTGCATTTCTCTTTTGCTATATTAAATAAGAGTAGAAAACTGATTCCGTCCATGTTGAAAAAAGTTGCTAAGTTTTTGCTGTCTTGCTTAATTTATTGTTGGCCTATTGATACATAGATAGTATCATGTAATCTCCTTTTGTTTGCATCCTGTTATTTCTCCTCGCTTTGTGGTTGCCAGGAGTTCCATGTGCTTTCTTCAACTAGATTTTTTATATCGAAAAACCAGTTGCATTGTGTTCATGTTATGTCATTCTTATATTCTCTGGCCTCATGCAATTTTATCCCTTAAGGCTGGCAGCCTGGTATCCAAGAAGGAGCTGCTGACTGGGATGAAGATTGGGATAAGCTTGAAGATAAAGGTATCCACAATGACCCTATATATATTGCTGTCTATAACGTATAACACCTTCCATTAAACTTTTGAGAATTCTTTACATAACGTTATTAAAGGTCATTGCTGATTATTATTTCTCTGAGGGGTGTTCGGTGGGATTAATTTTAAGCAGTTATACAGTTCAAGTGACTGCAAATAGAATTATGGTTTAACGGCTATTACTGTATTTCTTCATTGCAGAATTCGCCTTTGTCAAAGAACTCACACTTGATGTGCAAAACATCATCGCACCTCTGAAACAAAAATTGCCATTGGCTTTGAAACAGAAAGATTCAGAAATTGATAGTTCCAGAATTGCAGCTTCACCTAAGAGTGATAAAAAGTCTGAAAATCCCCAGAACACAGATGAGCAAGAAGTTGGCAATATTCATAATAAAAGTGAAGATGGGTCTGCAAAAAGTGCTCCTAACAGTCCATTTTCTAGGAGTTCTATTGGAAGCCCCCAGAGAGACTTTGCTGACTCTGGCATGGGGATGATTGCTGCTGGCGAAGATCGCTCACCCTGTGATCAAGATATCATACAAGGAACCCAAAGGTATGGTTTTGCATCCTAGTTTTCCGTATGTTGGTCAGTTTGTGATTGGTGATTGGGTTGTAATATTAGTGGATGTATCCTTAATTTCGATGATTATGATGGTTTTATGCCTTTGAAGTTCTTGGTAATTGCTATATAGACAATTACTACTACCATCATCATCCTCATCATCACTACGTAGCAGCAAAATTGTGTACATTATTGTTAGCTCCATGGACTCCAATTAACAACTAAGTCATGAAAGTATTCTTTCGGCGTAAAACCTTCACTTTTTAGCCTTGCAGTTTTTCAGGCTATTTCAATTTGCATTCCACCTCTCACAACATTGCTAATTGCTGTGAATTTTATTAACATTTTGTGCGTGTTATGGACTTTAAATCCAACAATATTATTTTTCAAACGGATACTTATATGGGTTATTTCATTTTTTCTTTGTTTCAGTTGATACAATGTTATGATCTTGTAGAATAATTGCTTATATAATGTTGCATGTGCAGTGATCATAGTGGAGTCAAGTCTGTCTTTTCTGGTGAGAAAATTTTTGACGAACCAAATTGGGGAACCTTTGACGCTAATGATGATATTGACTCAGTTTGGGGATTCAATGCCAGTAGCACCACAAACGAGGTATGAAAATTCTCAACTTATTTATTGTCACAGCAAAATTCTTTCCTTTTCAAATTTTCATTAGCCGTGCAACACGTGGTTTCAACTTGGATATGATAATTACCTTCTATTCTGCTGAATTCCCGTCATCTCTATGTCTACTTGTTATTTCTTAAATTTAAGATTTCCATTTGCTGCCACATGTTTGAGCAATGGAGATTTTTCCTCTAGCAGTCTGCTGAGTGCTGATTACACTGAGTGTTTTTGTTTACAGGAGAGAGATCTTAAGGGAGCTGGAGATGACTATTTCTTTGGTTCTGGGGATCTGGGCCTTGGCTCGATTAAAACAGGTTCACCACAGGGTGGTGTTCCCTTCCTGAAGAGTGGCGGATTCAGTTTTGATGATTCTGTTCCAAACACACCACTTTTCAGCTCCAGCAGCTCTCCACAAAGGCCCAAAGAGTGGTTGGACAGTTCTTTTGACAACTTCTCTAGATTTGATTCTTTCCGTTCAGAGGATAGTGGCACTTTATCTACTCGGGAGACACCAGCGCGGTTTGATTCAGTCCGCAGAGATATGGACTTTGATCATCTTCAAGGCTTTCCGGCATTTGAAGACTCAGATCCCTTTGGCTCTGGGCCATTTAGGACTTCATCAGAAAACGAAGCTCACAGAAGAGGTTCTGATAAGTGGAGTGCTTTTTAGTTTTGTGGTTCTTTCCTATTTGCGGTGTTGCCTCTGATGGAATGGGTTGTCTGTCACATTGTTGGGAACCTGGCATTTGTATTCATTGTATTAATCCTGTGTATTCTTTGTTATTCTGAACCTGTTTATAATTTTGCCATGTTGGTTCGTAATTTTTCCGTAGGGTACCTTTGTCCACTTGAAGAGGATTGTGGTCTCGATGACTATCGGATTGTTGTCTGCTGAGGGAAGTTTCATTGTGATTCTTTGTTTTCGGCTTTTTTGGGGTAATAGATTGCGTTGTATTTGTATACCAAAAAAAAAAAAAAAGATTGCGTTTTATTTCATACTGCTAAATATAATTTGAACTCAAATCCATCTAATTGAATCTAACTTTTTCCAAACACGGTTATATTTTCTTACTCTCCATGTGCTTCATATTCGCTTAGAGTTCCCTTCCAGAAATATAGCTCCTTTCTCTTGTCAATTTCACGAACCTCTTTTTTATCTATTCTAAATTCTCATTCGCAACAATCCAATTGCAAAAGCGGAGTTCTACCAATTGAACTATATCTCCCGAGCCATCATGTTCATATTGATCTATTATGTGTTTTTGCATTTTTTTGAATAAAATTGAGAAATTCCCTTTTTTTTTGAAAAATTTTAGCAATAAATGATATATAAGAATGGATTTTTTCAAATTTTTTTTTCAATTATTTTATAAAGTGTGATTTTTTATTTTACATTCTTTGAGTAGGACTAAGAAAAAATATATAAGAAGATATTTAATGATAAAAAATTATATTTTACCAAACAATTAAAAAAAATTAAGAAAATCTACTCCTATGATATACCAGTAGTCAAATTAAAGAATTACTGTTGATAACGAGAATAAAAAAATAATAAAATGAATTTCATCTATTTTATCCAATAATGTTGTTATATGAACGGTGGTTTCTATAGCATTATGGAAGAAAAGCATAGAATCCGACGTCCAATCGTCCATGGCAGTCACATAGGTATTTAATTTGTAGATACAAACAGCACTCCCACGTGGAAATCGTGAAAAATGAAATGAAAACATGACCCACTATCCAACGCGCATGTCTGGCATATTTTCTCGACACATTCTCGGATTCTCCATTGGGTTTTATTCATTCATATATTGCTCCTACCTAGTGAGAGACTAGAAAACATAGTTCCAAGTGGTGCGGTCCACTCCATCTCCAAGTGCGACTTGCCAGTGCCTCACTTACTGTAGTGGTGGTGGAGTGCACGAGCAGAGTAGGTCCTAGTGGATAGGTGGTCCTCTAGTGAGCACTATTGAGTAATAGAGCAGTGTAGACTATTATCTTCTCTTTTCTGTCTTTCCTTTGAAAGGTCAGGTGTTGTTAAATACTTAAATTTACTATGACCTATCCGGCTATCACAAACCGAACCCCTGCCTCCTTCTAGCTATAATATAATCATCACTAATTTCCATCGGAAACAGTGCCGCCTTCATATATCATCGATGAATAATCATCTGCCACAATGCCATGCATTAACAACATTAATACTGCTTCTATTATTGCATGGAGACGGAGCATCCAGCAGTGAGAGTGAAGTCGTCAAAATCGGTGCCATCTTCACATTAAAAACTATAAACGGGAGAGTTTCCAAAATTGCGATCCAAGCTGCTGAGAGGGACGTCAATGCAGATCCTCGCATCCTGGGGGGACGTAAATTGTCTATCACCGTCCATGACTCCAACTTCAGTGGCTTTCTTAGCTTCATTGGGGGTACCGTACCACCAATCACTTGCATCTTTATTTTTCTTCACTACTACTAGCTAGCACTCATCATCATGATTCATGCATCATTCACAGTTGCGTAATTGTGTAAAATATATGACAGCCCTCAAGTTGTTGGTGACGGACACTGTAGCAATAATTGGTCCGCAAAGTTCGGTGATGGCCCATGTGCTTTCGCATCTTGCAAATGAGCTCCACGTCCCTCTACTCTCCTTCACGGCTCTTGATCCCACCCTGTCGCCTCTTCAGTACCCTTATTTCGTTCAAACTGCACCCAGCGATCAGTTCCAGATGACTGCGGTGGCAGACATGATTAGCTATTATGGTTGGAGAGAGGTCATTGCGGTGTTCAGCGACGATGATCAGAGTCGAAATGGCATAACTGTGTTGGGGGATAAGCTTGCAGAGAAACGCTGTAAGTTGTCTTATAAAGCAGCACTGCCCCCTGATCCAACGGCCAGCGCAAGCGATGTATCCTCTGAGCTGGCCAAGATTCAAAGTATGGAAGCTCGGGTGGTTGTAGTGCACACCTTTGCCCAAACAGGTCTCTTGGTTTTTGATGTGGCTCACAGACTAGGGATGATGAGGCAAGGCTATGTGTGGATAGCTACTACTTGGCTTTCAACTGTCTTAGATTCAACTTCAAACACCTCCAACTCTCTGGATATCCGGGGAGTTCTCACGCTTCGCCCTCACACCCCTCTGTCAAGACCAAAACAGGCATTCATCTCAAGGTGGAAGCACATTAGTAATGGCTCTGTTGGATTAAACCCATACGGACTCTACGCTTATGATGCTGTTTGGACCATTGCCCACGCATTGAAACTATTCTTTGCTGAGAATGGGACCATCTCTTTCTCCAATAATACAAATTTTGGTGGTATGGCTGGTCTTGCTTCCTTGAGCATCTTTGATGGTGGGAACCAGTTACTCGATAACATACTTCGCATAAACACCACTGGATTGACAGGGCCGATTCAATTTGTTAGCTCAAACAGATCCCCCCTGCATCCATCCTATGACATCCTTAATGTACATGCCACTGGCTACAGGACTATTGGATACTGGTCCAATTACTCTGGCCTCTCTGTCACCACTCCCGAGAAACTTCACAGAAAGACATCCATCCGCTCTGTTTCAAACCAGCATCTATACAATGTGACGTGGCCTGGAAATACAAGGGAAAGGCCTCGTGGATGGGTTTTCCCCCATAGTGGGAGGCAACTCAGAATCGGGGTCCCCAACAGAGCCAGTTATCAAGGCATCGTCTCACAAATAAATGGCACCCATGTAGTTCAAGGATACTGCATCGACATATTCCTCGCTGCCATCAAATTGCTTCCATATCCAATTCAATATAGGTTCATTCTGTTTGGAGAAGGACATAAGAATCCAAGCTACTATGATCTTGTCAACATGATTGCTTCGGATGTGAGCAACGCTGTTTTTTTTTTTTCCGGCATAGAAGTTGTCATAATTTAAATATCCTGCTCTTTATTGATAGTATTGTGCTTGCGTCCTTGATCAGGTGTTTGATGCTGCTATAGGTGACATTGCAATTGTCACTGACCGAACAAAGATCGTGGATTTTACTCAACCATATATAGAGTCAGGTCTAGTTGTGGTTGCTCCGGTTCAAAGATTGAAGTCAAGTTCTTGGGCTTTCTTGAGACCATTTACTGCACCCATGTGGGGTGTCACTGCACTTTTTTTCCTTCTTATTGGAGCAGTGATCTGGATTCTTGAACACCGAACCAACGATGAGTTCCGAGGGCCTCCAAAGACGCAAATAGTGACTGTTCTTTGGCAAGCACGCTTGGCTTTTAAATTATTAGTCATACATTCCTTCCTCGCTTGTACTAGTCGGTTCAGTTTGTCAACATAACTCATGTAACTCCTCCTCACCATATCTTTGTATGTTGTTGCAGGTTTAGTTTCTCAACTATGTTCTTTGCGCACAGTAAGTCCACTTGATGAATCATATCCAAGATATATATAGTGCATGTCTGTAATTAAACTATAGAAACAAACCAGCTAGCTTGCATATTGTTTCAGGAGAGAACACAGTTAGCCCACTTGGTCGTGTTGTGCTGATAATATGGCTTTTTGTGGTTCTAATAATCAATTCAAGTTACACGGCAAGCTTGACGTCAATTCTAACTGTGCAGCAGCTGTCCTCACCCATAACGGGCATTGACACCTTGATAACAAGCAACAAGCCCATAGGATTCCAGGTAGGGTCATTTGCTGAGAACTATCTCACTCAGGAACTGAACATCCCAAAACATAGGCTTGTTCCCCTTGGCTCGCCAGAAGAATATGCTACTGCCCTTGAGAAGGGAACTGTTGCCGCTGTGGTAGATGAACGCCCATATGTTGAACTCTTCCTGTCAGAACACTGCCATTTCTCAATTAGGGGCCAAGAGTTCACCAAAAGTGGATGGGGATTTGTGAGTATCTATCTCTATCTCTCTTGTTATTCCCTTGGATTTAAATTTGGTTAGTTAAAAATTGTGATGAGAGCTGCTATTGGGTGGCAGGCATTCCGGAGGGACTCTCCTTTAGCCATTGACATGTCAACTGCCATTCTGAGTCTATCCGAGAACGGTGAACTTAGTAAGATCCATGATAAGTGGCTTTCAAAGAAGGCCTGTGGTTTTCGCGGTGCACAGGATGAGCAGCTTCAATTTAACAGTTTCCGGGGCCTATTCCTGATCTGCGGGATAGCGTGTTTGGCGGCGCTCCTTATCTACTTGCCCTCGGTGGCATACCAATTCAGTCAGAACTCCCCGGAAAGAGAGAGACGCAATCATCCTTTTGGTCATTCCAGCACCTCACGTTCTGCACGCATACAGACATTTCTAAGCTTCGTTGATGAAAAGGAAGACACATCACGCAACAACAGCAAGTTTAAAAGGAAACTTGAGGATATCTCATCTTCCAGATCCAGATCCAGAACCAGAATCAGCCGTTTAAGGACCATGGCCATGCCCAAGAAATTACACATACACATAGGCACTTCTCAACAGTCAGGACCAAATGCCGGATACTCAGGTTCCACCGATCAAGCAATCAATTAGAATAGATAATGGATGTCATTGTGTGTTTCTTGCTCCTCTTATCTCGATTTCTTATGTAGAATTATATTACTGTGAGACATCGCAGCAGGGTAGCAGACTGGCAGGGGTTGTATACTAATTTTAATCTTAAAGTGCACCCAAGTAATGTCTATTCTTCATATTTTTCCTATTTTATCTTTTCCCTTCACTCAACTTCCAATCTTCCATGTACTTATTTACCAAGAACCTACTCTTAGAAGGTAGAACAATGTTCTCTCTAGCTTCCTTTATATTTTAGGTCAATCTAGCAAAGCTTTTATTTTATTAATTTAAAAAGTTTAGGTGGATTCTAACTTTTATTTGTTTCCACTAGAGAGATTTTCTATAACTCTAAAACTTTGTGTTGATAAATTTGCATAGGTCTTACTTGATCTAATACTTAGGGAAGGACTTTGGGTGTGTATAGGTCAGGTAACATGGATAGCGTTTGTCTAGTGATGACATGCACAACGTGGTCATTGTTTGGTGAGACACAGAGTAACACACAAGTATATATAAAATACACATATTTGGACTCTTTACTCTTAACTATAATTTTTATAGAAATTTTTGTCTTTTCAACTTGTTTCCAAGTCAATTAATTAGTCATCAAATTAATTATTATATATTTATATATAAATATATATTTTTAATTTATTTTTATATGTATTTTATATAATGACCGATGATGAGTTTGAAAAATTCTAATTTAAATTGATGATGATCAAACATTATTAATATAATTAATTACAAAATTATTAATTTAGTTTACATGTAATATTTGCTAAATTAATGATTTTGTTGATGCAGATTTTATAATGGGCCGAAAAAGAAAGAAAATGTTGCAAGTCCAAGTGTGAATTTTTATTCAGCCTTGGTTCAAAAATATTCAACTAAGTGTAGCTAAATTGTTATTCTTGTTATTGGGGCAAAATTGATCTAAATTAGCCCAAATTAAATTTAATGGAAAGATCCATTAACTTGTTCAAATTGATAAAAAGAGAGAAGGAGATCCATGCATACTTCCACAGAAGTCAAACTTACCTTTGGATGGATTTCAAGTATTGTTCTATTACACTTAATGCAGACATTGGAAAATAGAAAGAAAAAGTGAAGAAATGATGTGATAGCCTTAAGTGCACTACGCGCTCCTAGACTTGGATTTCGAAACAAATTAATTCATTTCACTCTCTTTCCTAGCTTCACTAAAAGCATTTTAAAATCTTCTCTCTTCTCTCTCTAATGTCTCTTCTCTTTTGGTCATATCACCGTAGCAACTATGGAAGCTATAGCAAGCTACCACAGAGAAGAAGAAGCACATCTCAAGACCATCATAATGATGGCAAGAAAAAGAAAACATAAAGTATGTAGTGGCTAAGATCTTCAACCATGAATGGTAAGATTTGGTGAAGAGATCTTGGCTTCTCCATACCCAAAAATGGATGAAGAAGATTTCGGTCAGTAGAGGAAGATCTTTGGTGGGATGGCTCGTCTCTGCTTTTGGGTTCACTCATCATAGAAGATAGCTAGGATGGCTACGTGAAGGAGGAAGCAAAAGTGGAGCAGGAGGAGTTGTCATCATCAAGTATGCATCAATGGCTAGAAGTTCATCTTGAAGTGCAAGGCAAGATAGATGGCTCGGATTGATGCTTATTGGTGACCAAGGAAGGATTAGAGGTAATTGCATGTTGGTCATTGCATTCAGTTACCTCTTTTCTCTCTCTGGCCGAACCGGTTTGCTTGAAGAAGAAGAAGTTTAGTTTGGTTTGTTTGGTTTCAACCGTGGAGGCTTCTCCCTATAAGTAAGGGTGAACAGCCAGGGCTTGAAGTAAGGAGTGAGAGTGCAAGGCACAGAGTTTTCAGAGCTACCTAAGCTAACAGATTTTTTTCTCCTTCAATGTATTCTGTTTTGTATTTTTCTGTTTAATTTTGCCATGTCTTGAGTCTCATGGAAAAAAGGCAAATAGTGAGGTTTGTATGAAAAAAGCCATAGAGCGAAAAAAGGTAGAGAGTGCAAAATTAAAAGAAAAAGGCATAAATGTCCTTAGAGGTCCTTTGTACATCTGTGTTGTGTTTCATGATTCTGTGGGAATCCCCTTGTAAGTTGGGTTAGCACTTTGCAGTTGAAAGCTTGGCAGTGACCAAGTCAAGTTCAGTTTGGGATTAGATTCTGGACTTGTCTCAGATAGGAAGGGTAGTTCCTAGAGAGAAATAGTGTTTGTAATCAAGAATGATTATAGTGAAATTTCATCATCTTTGTGATAGAGACTGAATGTAGGCTGCACTGCACTTAGTAGCTGAATCAGGATATATTTGAATGTAATTCTCTCTCTTTTCTACTCCATTTCTGTTTCTGCTGCACAGGAGATAAAACCGAAAAATATCTCGTGCCAACTAACGAGACAAAAAGAAAAAGTCTTGTGGTTAGGGACAAGACAAAAAGCAAAAAGTCTCCAGAAGCTATTACAAAGACTAGCAAATATTCTGAAGTGAAAAAGGAGTTAAGATTCAACCTCCCTTCTCTTAGCCACTGAAAATCATCAACTGATTTAGTTATCGAAAACATTAAGATAGTATTTGTTTTGAGGTACTGAGACAGAGATTGAGAGATTGAGACTCAGTATTGTATTTGTTAGTTCAGAGACTGTTACTAAAATTTCTGTCTTTGTCTCTAAAATTTCAGTATTTCAGTACCTCAAAAAAGTAGGGACATATGGGACTGGAATTTTTAGAGATGGAGACGGAAACTTTAATAACATTTTATACCTAAAATACTTTTATTTCAATTAATTAATTCCAATTTTACCCTTTGTGCAAATTAAATTAGAGTTTCATTTTTGTTTCAATTCCTGTCTTCCATTTTACACAAAAAAAATACTGAAATTTATTTCAATCCCTATCTCTTAGTTTCTGTCTCTCAATCTCAATTTGTCCGTCTCTGTCTCTCCACTAAACACTTCCTAAGATTTGTAATTTGTAAACATGACGTTATTGACTATTGAGTAATTTTTTACGGTGGTTTAACTGTGCAAGCATTATAGATCAAATTATTCCTTGTATCAATCAATGAAATTATAGGTTATCTCCGATACCAATAGTTCATTCCCATCTGCCGCTTGTTCTTGGCTAAAATATGTGAAGGCTTCCGAAACATTACGATACCCATTGCGCTTTCCCTCGTTGGTCGATCAAGAAATTTCTTTTTCATATTGTTTTTGTTTTTGGGTTTTAGACATGTTGTGGATTTTTTAAGAAGATGTGACGTTTATTTTTGGTTGATATGAGAAATTAAAAACTAGTCAGTTTGAATTCTTATAACAATTTAGTTTTAAGATGATCAAATTACCATGTCCAAAAAAATAACAAACTAGTACTACTACTACTATTATAAAGAAATTAATATAAATTAAAAAAAAAATCAAACATTACTTTAATACAGGATAATGAGATAGGAACCTATCAATTTTTTGTTTTTGGAGGTAAACTAATTTCTTTTGGTAAACAAAATCACAATTTCGGGAACTAAAAATTGTATTCAAATCTCGTTAAAATTCTTTGTTGAGCTAGTATGTTGATGCCTACAAGGCCAGAAAAATAAAATGAACGTTTTGAAGATGAACATACTTTCTCCTTTGTGAATCTGATCAACTCATATGCGGTGATGGGAAGTCAGATATTATTGGCAGCTTGTGCCTGCTTTGCCCCGACAGAGAAGAACTCTATGATGACTTCTAGTGGCATGCCCTTGGTTTCTGGGACTTTCAAGAAGACAAATACCCAGGCTATAGTGCACACAACCGCATAGATACCAAAAACACCTACAAGGCCTAAGGAGTTGAGCATAACTGGGAGAGAGTAGGTGACGATGATATCACAAATCCAGAAGGTAAGAGCGCATATGGCAATGCAGAGACCCCGAACTCGCGTGGGGAAGATCTCAGCGCAGAGGATATTTGGAATCGGTCCAAATCCCATGACAAAGCTGCAGAAGTACACAACCACGCTTGCTGTTGAGATTCCTGCATTCACGGCACTCCCCAAATCCACAAAACTCGCTAGCACTAATATCAGAAGAGATGCTATCAAGACCGGGATTGTGCTCAACAGCAAAGCCCTAAACCAATATTCAACAGTAACCTTATCATTTAATTTAAGCAAAACAAAAATGGACAAACCATATGAATACCATGTCGACATACCTTCTGCCCGATATATCCATGAGCCTCATGGCAACAGCTATACAAGGTAGCATCAACAAGGTTATCACAGTGCTAATAAGAAACGACGCAGAAGTGGAACTAAGGCCCAAGCTTGCAAGAAGATAACCAACTCCTGCCTGCTCAAGAATCTGAGGTGTGTAGTAGAGAACCCCATTTATACCAGAGAACTGCAATGTTCAAAGAGTAGTTAGATGCTTTTCACTTTTCATTACAAACACACAGTATAACTGGTTAGCCATGCATGTTCAAGGAGCGTCAAACTGCGCTGTTGAAGCATCAGTAAGCGTGATTTTGCTACAAAACAGTGTAATGTGTAATGCTGTCGCATCAAGGCAATAGAAAAATATAAATAAGTAAATAACGGCAGTGAGCACTGGAATGAAGTCATTACCTGCTGAAGAATTTGAAGCCCCACACCCACAATCAACGCCTGCTTCACTCCAGGTTCGCAAAGATCACTCCAACTAGGCCCATTTGCACCTGTTTCAGATGGATGAATCATAGCTGGTCCTACTGGCTGCTGATTCATAAGCTCTTTGTTGTAAAGGGCTTGCTGACTGACCAGAGCAGACGCATGAACAACCTCGCCATCTGTCAGCCCATCACCGCCACCTACAAGTGAAAGCTGAGACTCGCGCTTGGATCCAAGGGTCCCGTCTTGGTGTAAATAGACTCTCTGAAAACCACCCTGTTTTGACCCATCTGGCCCTTCTCTTTCAGAATACTTCCATGCCAGCTGCCAACCACCACCAATGGCTGTACTACCACCAACGGGTTCTCCAGCATTCCCCTGCAAATTACTGGCTTGCCTCATGCTTAATTGGCTACCATGGGCAGGAGCAGGTGCGTCCTTATCCATACCACTTGTTGGTTGACGTGAGATGAGTGGACTGTGCAAAGAGTCATCGGCATCACCAGCAGCAGCATTGGACACATCATCACCGTCTCTGGCAAGGCTTTCTTCTACATCCCAATCTTCGTTCCTAGGCTGATTTCCTCCAACATTAAACATACTTCCAAAGTTGGAAAAAAGGGTGTTTCCTGTTTCTGGGATGTTTTCATGGACACTACCAAAGAGCTTCACTAGAGGATCTACTAGAGCACTCTGATTTACTATGCTTCCCTTTCGAGATGCAAGGCCAATGGAACTTTGTCCAGATGCGGGTTTCGCAATCATGGATGGAGCTCGATCTGGCCCATACAATTTGATATGCTCTTTTCCGGCTGATGGATCCTCCACATCACTGAATTCATTGACTGGACCAATTACGTATTCCTCTATAGTCGTATCACCCCCCACTCCAAGACCCTCAACCAATAAAGCCATCTCACCTGCTCATGGACAAGGACAAGGAAGTTACCACCAAAATCGTGCATATATATAACCCTAAATAATACTACTCTGGAAATATGACAACTGAACGTCCAGCATCTGCCGGGATGAATGTAGAGTTTAAGTGACTATAAAACATCCTACCTGGCTTAGAAGGAGGAAGGAGATGTAAGGGTGATTTCAGAAATAATTCATAAAAGAAAAAAAAGAGGAAGAAAAGCAACAACCAACCGGTGACATCATCCCTGCCACGAAGCCGCTGCAGAACCTTCTTGGCCTCAAGCATCCGGCCTTTGGTGACAAGCCATCTTGGAGATTCGGGCAAGAAGAAGAGTGTGAGCATAAAATAAATGAGAGAGGGAATCCAAAGAACACCGAGCATGAGTCTCCAGCTTGGTGCCTTGGTAAGTGACATGGCAAAGACCATACAATAGGAGAGGAACATTCCGCTGGAGCCAGTGAACTGGGGAAGCGTGTTGAGCAGTCCACGAATCTCAGGTGGAGCAGTCTCGGATATGTAGAGAGGGACCAGGGTGACAGCCAAGCCAATGCCCAGGCCATCTATGAGCCTTGCAAAGAGGAGAATGTAAACATTTGGAGACCACAACATAACGAGAGAGCTCAAAAAATAAAAGAGTGAGGAGATTATCAACATAGGACGGCGGCCCAACATATCCGACACAGCTCCAGAGCATGTGGTCACCAGTGTCGCTCCAATCAGTGACATGGCCACGATTAGACCTTCTACCGTCGGCTCACTTTCCAATTTGAACTCCTTCTTTATGTACAAAAGTGATCCTACATGCATCAATCCGCGTCTCAATTTATCATTATTATTATTATTGCAAGAAGGGAAAGACAAGTTGAATTGAGCTCACCTGCAATGGTAGCATTATCCCATCCTTGTAGCATGTTACCGATAGCAGCAGCTATGGCAACAAGAACAGCTCCACTCATTTTTTTCACTTTAGTTGGTAATTAATCGATCAGCTTCTCAACGGAACTAACAGAAAGAGCAGATCAAAATAATAGTAATAGATAACTAGGTTGATGGATCAATATCAGAAACCAATTCGGGATGGGGTTAATGCTAAGGGGATGATGTATAAATGTATGTAAGCATATAGACAGATTAAGAACACGATAGTAACAGCATGAGCTCAAATGCTAAAAAGTATGAGCTCGCTCTTTTAATTCAATTATTATTATCATTAACTAATAACAAATAGTAATAGAAATCATAACAGTAATACTGAGTGGAGCAGAGCAGAGCATTTCCACACTAGTGCTTGTCCAATGAATAGTAGTATTAGCTATGGTATTCCTATTTGGCAGCAAGAAAGTAGAACTGGGAAAAAGTAATGAATTCTATCGGATGAGTCGCCCTGTTCTTTCTGCAACAGATGCTCTCCACCAGATACCTGCCCTTGTTACTCGCTTCTCAATCGGCATTCATTCAGTTATTAGCAATACGACAAAGATAGATCACATCACATTCGCGCTTCCCCTTCAAACGCAATTTGCTTTTTACAAAAATAGTAAGTAATAATAAAATAATAACGTCCAGAAAAGATTAAAAATTATATAAAATTATTTTATATCTTTTAATTATTGTTAAAATAATTAAAAAATTTTAGATATAATTAATTTATAATTATTAAATATTAAATTAAATAAAATAACTTTAGATTATTTTTTTTATAATTACTGTAAATAACAATTTAAAAAAAAGTTTATTTGCTTTATTTTAATTTAACTTTCCTTTTTCTTTTTTACAGTCTTCTTGAAAATGTTAAGAATATTTTATTGTATTATTGTTTATAGCATATATAAATTGCATTAAACATTTTTCTTTCGTTCATATCCTTTATCTAATTGTGTTAATTAAAGAATCATGTAGTCACCAAAAAAAAAAATTAAAGAATCATGTTAAATGTACTTATTTATTTTGTTTATCTAAAACTTATAGTCATGGTTTCTTTTTTTCTTTTGGTTACAAAAGTATACCTATTTTGTCATGATTGACATTAGTAGTTAATTTTTTTTCTTCATGATCACTTGATAAGTCCATGAATTGGAGTGATTACTTTTAACTTTGAAGATACTTATCATGCTCTCAATTAAGTGTTATTTATGAATTTTTTATTTTTTTTTAGATATTGTTCCCAAGTGAATAAGATTAGGTTGAGTGGGTGATCTAAGAAATAATACTATATTAAAACTAAGTGAACGGTGAACCTATATTTTTTTTGTGTCTATATTTTTGAAAAATATGAACTTTATAATATAGTCTAAAAAATAAGAATTAAATTAAAAAGAAGGAAGTGTTTTCAGAATAAATAAAAAGTTCATTCTTTTTAATTAATTTGTATATTATACATTAAAATATTTTTATTATAAATATCCAATAATAATTTACCATACAATTAATAAATTAGTACAAACATTATAATTTGCATTTCGAGCACCTAAGCATTCTCATATGTGATGGGGAAAAGTTCATCGGGATGACCGGATGGGATCAGTCTAGGTTGGTTGGGTTTTGTACTTTAGTTTTTCTTCTTTCATATCATCATTCTCTGTCGTCCGTAATAATCCCCGTTTGGGTTCTTTTTCTAATTTTTTTTTTTTTGTTTTGACTTATTTACTGTAAAATTATGAGCAGCTAAATTTGATAGAATTTTCATGGGACCCATCTTTAAATCTTTATATAATTACATATAAGGGAACAAATTACATATACAAAATAAATGTTTTCAACTTTATAAAAATATAATATGTTATTTATAGCCCTATATTTGTTATTAAATAGTTTAGGATTTACTATTTAGAGACGAGAGTTAAAAATATATGTTAATTAAATCACGTTATTTTATTTATATAATAAAAAATTTTAAATTTTGTAAAGTGCTTATAATAATTAAACAAATACATATAATAAAAATTTTAAATTTTTTTATCAAACTGCTTAATTATAATGATTATAAAATTTTTAGTTGTACTCATTATTTTACTTGTACTTGATGTAAGTTGTATAAACATAGCAAAAATCTTTTAAATTTATAAAAGTGCTTATAATAATTTTTTTTTGTGTTATTTGTAGTTTTTATTATTTATGCAGGCTTGTGCCTTAGAACAATTTATATAAGCATCTGTTATCTTAAATTATTTTGGGTTAGAATGATTTATGTTTTTTTTAATCTATAGTGTGCACACCTATTGTTAAATCATTATATATAGAAATGATTTACAAGAGACATATATATAATCGAGTTCAATTTAGGACAACTATATAATATTAAAGAAAAAATATTTTATCTAAGTGTTTTATCAAAATTTTTTAAAAAATTAATTTTAATATATATATATATATATATTTACTAAAGACAGAAAAACTAGAACACGCGACTTCTTAAATGAGTATGGAAAACTATGGCATTTGAGTTATAACTCATTGACTAATTTTAATATACTGTTAGTGTAAAATAATTTTACACGTATATTCAATTATGCAACAGTAGATAGTAAAAATAACTATTTTTCACACTAATTGCGTGAATAATTATCTAAAAGAACGGATGTGATTATACGATTATGTAAAATATTACACTATTAATAAATTAAAATTAAACTAATTTTCAAATTATAAAGATTTAATTAAAACATTAATAGAATTGTAAAAACAATAACATAATTAAGCTTATAATATACTAATTGCCATGAGCCAGTGGAATATAATATACTTATAGTTTATAATGATTTCAATATTTTAGAATAAAAATCTGTGAGAATAAGATAGTGAAATAACTTAATACTGTTATACATGACATAATACTGTGATACATGACAGTATATATCACATGGCTAACTGTATAAAATTGAAGGCTATTGCTATTTGGAATATATGTTCAATTTTAAAATTTTGATATTTTTTCTTAATTAGGACAACCATGGTTAAAAGTTAAAACATTCAAAAGAATGCCATTTCCATTAGAAAAGTAAAACGATAAATACAAGTCGAATAATGTTGTTATGATTTCACATTTTTTTGAATAAGGAGTTAAACACAAGTAAGTTATTTTTTTAATAATTATTATTTAAACAAAAAATAACCTGTTAGTATTTAGTAGTATTATGTCTTTAAATAAAAAATCAAATAATTTCTAAAAACCAAATTATCATTTGAAAACATATTAATATTTATGAATAAATTTTATTTAACTATTATAAAAAAATTTGATTATTCTTTTGATATTTATTTGATTGTAAAAAATAATTTTTTATCATTAATTATTTTATTAAATATAGAATACAACAATTTGTGTGTGCACATTGTTTTTTTAATAAGTTGTTGTCTTTTTTTAACTTAAATAAACTAAACAAAAAAAATAAAACAAATAAAACAAAATAACTACTTAAATATAGGGACAGTTTCGTATAAGACTACTCTTAAACTTCTCTCAAGGTGAAGGAACTCCACATGAGAAAGTTGTGATTTCATCGCCATCTTTGTCATAGTGTCTGCCACTGTATTTGTATATCTCATAATCAAACGAAAGTCAACACGCCAATTCTAATGTATGATATCTCTTATTTTCAGCACTAATGGATCAATAAATCCAAAATCATCTTGGTGATTAGTAACAAGATTAAACGCTTCCACAATCCACACAATTCGTCTCATAAATAACATCTCGTTGACTCACATCCCAAGCTAAGAGATATTCTTTCCAAATAGCAAATAATTTCCCTTGAAAATACTATTACTCTTAATCATTCCCAAATACTCCCTTTGTAAACTCTCATTACAATCTCTAATAACACAAGCAAAACCAACACTATCGTCCGAACTAGGATAATTAGCATCACAATTAATCTTAAAAGTACCAGTGGATGGGGATTCCAAGAACTATTTAGAGTAGAGGGAATGAACATATGCTGTAATTAAAACAATATTCCTAAACTCTTTTTCTTAAGTTAATGCCAGACAAAACACTTTTTTCGGAGACAAAGTTTCATGAGGATTAAAGATGTCATTATTCCTTGCTCGCCATATCCACCAAAGTCTCGAAAAAAAACTTGAACGGATACTCTCCGCTATGATACAAGAACCAGTTCTTCAAATCCAAAGGATGACAAGAAATATCCAATCTATATGCTATACAAGCTGAGTTTTTGGACAATTTCGAATACAATGTAAAACCGATTCTTGGCTAGAAAAATATCTTGAGCACCTATCGGATGATGACATCCCTCTTCTGAATTAAAAACTTACAGTAGGAAGAACCTCCTTAAAACACAGCCAAGCAAAAAATTTGTGCTTTTCTGGAACAAGCTGGCGCCAAAGCTAAAGCTAATTCTCCCGCTCCTCCCAACCAAACAGCTGCTTACACAACCACAAGTAACCATTACTTGAGTCATAGACTTTGGCAGCAGACCCAAACTAATACCAACTCACTTCCGAACCTGCTTGCACATTTAGATTGTAAGAGAAGATATTACGTTTTAAATTTTGAGATAAATGAGAATAAAGAGTATTCAAATGCCACCTACCAACCGAACAAATATCTTGTATCCGGAGATTCGAACAAAAAATGTCAATATAATCCATCTCATTAGATAACCGTCATTCTCTCCTCCAGTTAAAAAACAAAAAATTCTGGTTCAAATCTCCAATACGCCAAAAAAAACCTATCATTCAACACTTTTCAAGCCTTGCAAAGACTCCTCCAAATAGGAGAGTCATTGTTCTTAGGGCAACTAAAATAGTCATATAAAGATTATCGATATTTGGCATCCAACAATTGGACCCATAACTTGTTTGACTGCTGAAAAAAAGTCCAAACTAGCTTCCTAAGAAGAGCAATATTCACACAATAAAGATCTCTAATTCCCAAACATCCATATTTTTTTGGAGTAACTAATAGCTTCCAACTAACAAGATTCAATTCTCTTCTATCAACTTATCATTTCCAAAGAAAATTCTTCATCATAAATTCCAATTTACTAATGATTCATTTGGAAAAAATAGAGACATGCATCTGGTATGTAAGAATAGCAGCTGCAACAGAATTAACTAAGTAGAGTCTACCAACCCGATTGAGTAAACTCTCTTTCCACCTTGCTAGTCTACTCTAAATCTTATACAGGACACCATTGAAAGCTGAACGAGTCACCTTAGAATGGCTAAGGGTAACTCCAAGATACTTGCCCAAGTCCTGAACAATTCTGATAGAGTATACCTCAGTGAAAACCTCTTTCTTTGTTGCAGAGATATTCTTGGAGCAAAGCGTTAGACTTTTTTCACATTAATCTTCATCCCAGATGCTTTACAAAAAGTCTTTAAAATTAACATCACATTTTGCACTTATTTCTTTGTAATTTTACAGAATAGAAACAAGTCATCTGCAAACATTAAATGGGATATTTTTGGTCTCCTTTTAAAAACAGCAACTGGCTCCCACAAACTTAAATTAATCTGATGAAAAAATAAAACATGTCAATTTCTTCATATATAACACAAAAAAATAGAGTGACATAGAATCTCTTTGTCTAAGACTCCAACTAAAAATAATATTATTCAGACTATTCTCATTCTAAAGGATAAGTTATTGTTTTTAAAGACTAATATAAATACATCACAAATTTTAAAAATTAATCAAAATTAGATTAACGTCATTTTGATCATAACTGGGTGAGGTTCACCTATTTTTTTCCACTCCCAAAAATAAAAAATATTTTAATATTTAATATCATTTAATTTGTTTTTTAAATAAACTTTAAATTTATTTGAAAAAAAGTGTTATAACCAAATTAATATTAAAAATATATAAATTAGACGCTTTGGTTTGAATAAATTTTTGTTATTTTAGAAATTTTAAAAAATTAAGATAGATTAGTCCGAACATATAAAAAACTAGTGTATCTTATAATAATATTTTTTAATTAAATATTTTATAATAAATTTATGATTTTGTTAGGAAAATAGTTATTTTAGACTATAATTAGCTAACAAAATGATAAGTAAACAGAGATTAAAGATTTGAGTTGTTATTATAAATAAAAGAGAAAATTATTAACTGATTATTGGTTGAAAAATATTAGTTTCTACTTATTTATTTATTTATTAAGGACTTATTTTTTTAACGTATATATTAAAAATTTTGTTAAAAAGAACGAAAGAATTAATCTATCTCAGAAGAAAAATTATCTAAATTTTTATTAAAAATTTATTAAAAATTAAAGTATTCTACCTAAAAATTATAAATTTCAACTTTTATTTAAAAAAAATTCAAGACAGGGACAAATTTTTCTTTTAAGGAGAAAAAGAAAGACGCGTGATATTTAATTGAAAATTCTACAGTAGACGCAGCTGGTCAGCACTGACCACCTCCGATGTTTCTCGGCAGGAACCGCTACAAATATACAAATAGTCAAATACCATATCCATCCTAAAATTAACAAATAACCCAAATATAAAAAGAGAAAAAGAAAAACTTATTTTCCGAAGATCTGTCGGAGCTGCAGGAGAGAAATGAATTGAATTGAATGGAAAACAAAGCATGAGAGGTTAATATTATCCATTCGTCCTCTTTCCTTTTCCATCCTCACCTTCTGCCTGTTCTGGTACGGTTATTTGGATTCTATTTGTTGTTGATGTTGCTACTGCTGTCGTAGTTTTTCCTTTATTTATTTATCTAAAAATCCAGCTACGTGTTTAAAAATGAATTGATCTCTGATTCGTATGGCTGTGATTGTGATTATTAGGATTTTGATCGTGACTCGTGAGCACAGCAGCTTAGCGCATAAGAGAAACTGATGAGAGATTGTTGGATGAGGAAACGGGCGTAATACAGAATCGTATTGTTTGATGGGCAACACATGCCGTGGATCTTTGAGAGGAAAATATTTTCAGGGCTTCAGCCAGCCCGAAGACCCCTCCAGGCGCAGCAATCCTTCTGACCCCTCCGACTCAGAGCACCTCCCCAAGCAGAATCCCAATTCAGCAGACAACAACAACAGCAACAACAACAACAACAACAACAACAACATCAACAACAACAAGAGAAATCTACCCTTCAAGAAGGACACCATCATGCGCAGAGGCCCCGACAACCAAGCTTATTATGTCCTGGGTCATAAGACTCACAACATTCGTGATCTCTATACTCTTGGCCGCAAACTGGGTCAGGGCCAATTTGGCACCACTTATTTATGCACCGAGAATTCCACCAACATCGAATACGCATGTAAATCCATCTCCAAGAGGAAGTTGATTTCCAAGGAGGACGTGGAAGACGTTAGGAGAGAAATTCAAATAATGCACCATTTAGCTGGTCACAAGAACATCGTCACCATCAAGGGTGCTTATGAGGATCCTCTCTACGTCCATATTGTCATGGAGCTTTGTTCTGGGGGTGAGTTGTTTGATCGCATCATCCAAAGGGGCCACTACACCGAGAGGAAGGCTGCTGAGTTGACCAAAATCATTGTTGGAGTTGTTGAGACTTGCCATTCCCTCGGGGTTATGCATAGAGATCTTAAGCCTGAAAACTTCTTGTTGGTTAATAAGGATGATGATTTCTCTCTTAAAGCAATTGACTTTGGCCTCTCTGTTTTCTTCAAACCAGGTAACAACCAGTCCTTTCTGTGCCTTTCACTTTATAATATCATCATACTGAAACGTTTTTCCATCTTTATGTATCCTTCTTATGTTTCTACTTATCTTTTTGCAACATTACTTTCGTTTTATTGCAAAGATTTGTACCTTAGGCAGGCACATTTAATATATCATAAATGCTTGTTTCTTTTTGGTCTTTTTTTCATGCTGCTGAGTGCTGACTATCCTCAAGTGTGCCCTGATGTATTTAAATACCAATTTGTTATTTACTCTTTTCTCCAACTTACCTTGCTCATAATTATTAGTAGGTTACTGACTGGGGAACACCATAACATAACATACCCTTCAATCTTAATGCCTCAGGTCAAGTATTCACTGACGTGGTTGGCAGTCCGTACTATGTTGCTCCTGAGGTTCTCCTCAAGCATTATGGCCCCGAAGCAGATGTGTGGACAGCGGGCGTCATTCTATACATATTACTTAGTGGAGTGCCGCCGTTTTGGGCAGGTATTTGGTGCTTCTGAGTGGTGACACCTTTGTTTATTTTATTTTTTATCTCCTCTCCCTCAGTTTATGATCTGTGACACCACTGAGTTTCTTCTTTTGGAATTCAGAAACCCAGCAGGGTATATTTGATGCTGTTTTGAAGGGGCATATAGATTTCGACTCTGATCCATGGCCTTTAATTTCTGATAGTGCTAAAGATCTGATTAGAAAGATGCTGTGTTCTCGGCCTTCAGAACGGTTGACAGCTCATGAAGTGTTATGTATGTTCACGTATTGTTCTGCTAAAGTACTATAAATTATAGACAAGGTTCACCATGATACGCATACAATAGATATTGTTTCTTTTTAGTAGATGCTCGGTGAGTGTTATTTCTTAGTAGATAAAGTGGAGGCTAAGCACAAAAAATTGGTTTTTCCCCGTTATTCATACTTCCAAAATTGTTTCCAGACCTTATTCGTGTTATTTTAGAGTTACCTATGAAGAACTACACCTTTTTAAAATATTTGATACTTGGAAGTTTTTTGTTTCTTTGAAAGCAAACTTCAATTTTACACATGAGCCTAATATTTTTGTCAGGTATGTAAAACAAAGGAGAGGAATAAATTTGCAAATAATGAGAATATAATGGCTTTTATTATTTCAATGCACTTATCTACATGATTAAAAGTGGCTGTTGATTTGCTTTAATACTTTTAGAATAAAATATATGATATTTAAGTTTAAAAAATAGATCTGGTTAGATTTTGTAGATGTAAATAGATTTGAATCGTAAAACCATTATTATGGAGAAGATAAAGCGAATGACATTTTTTAAAAAGAAAAATTGGATTTGAAACCTCCCGATCCCTTTAATGTAATAGATAAAAGATGATTTGATATAACATGTAGATGAGATGATGTTAATGTTATTTGTTTAGGTCATCCATGGATATGTGAAAATGGAGTTGCCCCTGACAGAGCATTGGACCCTGCTGTTCTTTCCCGCCTTAAACAGTTCTCTGCAATGAACAAACTAAAGAAGATGGCTTTGCGGGTAAGTGAAGCTAATGGATTCTTGAGTATTTGCTTAGTTATGAATGTATGCTTGTATTTCATTGTGAAGTAGATAGAAAGCACATTCTGGTATATAATGTAATTTTGGTTCTTCGCTCATGTAGTCAACAAAAATTTTATGCACTTCTTCAATAATGAACCTCACGTTATACTTCTCTACTCACTCTTCTTTTTCTATGGTCTTTCATCTGTTATCATTTTGTTTTATTAAAGCTACATAATTTCACTTATTATTTTAAATACTCCTCTTTCAGTTTTTATATCTTGGTTCTGAGATACAAAGTTGTCTTTGAGCATTACATGCTGTGTCACTAATGAAGTAATGATTAATGAGCAAAATCCAAAAGGAACTAGAATTTTTGGGGCAACTGAATACATTTTTTTATCTTTGGATAAACAGTTACAATTGCTTGTTATGCTGTCTTCATAGGTAATTGCTGAAAGTTTGTCCGAAGAGGAGATTGCTGGTTTGAGAGAGATGTTTCAAGCTATGGATACTGATAACAGTGGTGCAATTACTTTTGATGAGCTTAAAGCTGGTCTAAGAAGATATGGGTCAACCCTTAAGGATACAGAAATACGTGATCTTATGGAGGCGGTAGGGCATAGTTCTATGAAAATTATCCATCTGTATTTTGTGTACCTACCCCCTTCTTTATTTTCCTCCCTTTTGTTCACATTGTGTTCCATCCAGCTGAAACATTTGTTATTTCAGGCTGATGTGGACAATAGTGGGACTATAGATTATGGAGAGTTTATCGCTGCAACAATTCATCTCAACAAGCTAGAGCGCGAGGAACATCTCATTGCAGCATTTCGATATTTTGACAAGGATGGGAGTGGCTATATTACAGTTGACGAACTTCAACAAGCTTGTATAGAACATAACATGACTGACGTTTTTCTTGAAGATATTATTAGGGAAGTTGATCAAGATAATGTAAGTCATTTTGACTTGTAGTATATACTGGCTTAGGGAATTGTTGGCTTTTTACTCTTCATTCTTGACCAATCCTTGTTTTTTATTTTTGAAATCTATTTTGAATGTTCTGCGGAGTAAAGATGCTTGCATGTTATAATCAATACAAATATCTTTTTATGCTACATTTCTGGACTTTCATATGAGAATTTGGTATATCAAAAAGAAGAATGTTATCTGAAGTCTTAATACAATATTTTAGTTTAGATCCTTAAGTTTTGATGAAGCAATACAAGTTTGTATTATATTACATCTAAATTAATTTTTTGGTAATTAAATAAATATTACATTTCAATTTCTTACACTTGCAAAAGTAGTTGATTCATTACTTCTTTCATGCGTTTAATACATTTGAAGTATCATACCTGAATTTTGTGGATTTGGCAAGCATGATTCTTTTTTGCATCTAATTATTTAATTTTTTAAGTTGCTTCACTCTCTTTTGGGGCAATATTTAATGGCTTTGTCTGCCCGCCCTCCTTTTCACTTTTTAGGATGGAAGGATTGATTATGGTGAATTTGCTGCCATGATGCAAGGCAATGCTGGAATTGGAAGGAGGACTATGCGCAACAGCCTGAATTTAAGCATGAGAGATGCACCAGGTGTCTGATTCTCATCGGTGCAGGTACTTTTGGCTTTGATTAAAGCAGAACTTAGTCTCCAAGCTTATACGCCTTCCTTTATATACTTCTTAATATGTCCTTTAATAATCAACAAACTTCTGTATTTGTGAATCAATGCCTTAGATGGATAACATAGTTCTCCTCATTGTTTGCTACATCCCATTGCTTTGATTTCTCAGTGGTAATTTGGCACTTGATGTTTTAATTAATATTCATACATTGTTGTCATTATGAGTGCATTTTACGATTGATGTGTTTAAATATCTTGATAAGTGTTAATGATGTTATCAATATAAATGGAAATAACAACTTAAGATTTGCAGCAAAGGAAGAAAATCAGGGGGAGGTACAAGATAGGATTTGAAATTTACTATATTATGGGTTAAATTATTTATAAAATAGTGTTAGAATTGGTAATCAGAGATGATAGAAGCATGTTGAGAAAACAAAATATTATTCCCAGATCGATGTAAACAGCACACAAGTAGGAACCCCTAATTCAAGAGAAGGTCTCCGATTGTCCTAATTCATCTTAACAAAAGATAAAAGAGTCCCTTCTCTCTACCCTTCTTCTGATTAAAACCAACAAACTAAGTGGTTTAACCTCAACAGATTTAACCAGAGAGTGAAACATTAATAATTGTTCAGTCTCTGGAAGGTGGTTCACATAAAATTGGTGATATCAAGCAGAAGTTCGGCATAAACTTAGGGTGTATATGAGTCAAGTTGCTAATAAACCTTTTTGCAATTTTTGTTATATGGTAGAAACAAGTATATAAAAGGGCTTATATCTTAATGACCAAACTTTGGGTGCGTGTGACTCACTTATCGTCAGATTTTGTTAAATATAGGCCATTGGTTCTGCACCTTAACAATGTATTAGAGCATGTCTTGATGGAGAAGCAATTTGAACAAGAGACTATGTCGCGCCTTAGTTTGTATGCTGACAGTTAGCCCAAATAAGTGTTAGCTTTGTATTGCTGATAGAAATGAGTAATATAGGATAATGTTTTAGGAGAAAATAGAAATTCTTTCATGCTTCTGGTACACATTTGATGTGAGCTCCAAGAGAAACCACCACTACATACTTTTATTTATAATAGTTGGAAATCACAAAAAAGTCAAGAACGACTGCTTATAGTTGTTCCTACTAGAACATGCATTAAATGGTTCTTGTATTTTAGAGGGAAGGTTTTAGTTATAGTAACACTGGAACTCCCTCCATAAATTTATGTATATGAACAAAGTACCAAAGTGACGTTGCTTGTGATTTCACTCGCATGTTCCATGCTTGTGCCTCATGTATTATTATTACATGCAATTTTGACAGGTTGTACAGCAAAATCCAGAAAGAGAAAAATAGAGCATGAATCTTTTATAAAGAAAAAGATTTGTTGCTATCCTGCACAGGGATCCACTCGCATGCAAGAAGAATGGGGGATCATAGATGCTGTCCCATGAACACTCCTCAATTGTTTGCATTTATGTGCTGTATGAATGATTGCGAAAGTTATTTTGATCTTTGTAAACTCCAGTTTCAACGTAACAGCTGTTTCAAGTTAGTCGTTATTTTTCTGTACTTTCATGTAGGGGAATTCTGTTAATAGTCGAAGTAGAAGGATTTGAAAGGTTTTGATTTTACGGATGTAGAGTTTTACACGAGTGAAGTTGATGGTTTGGGCGAACTATGAAGCCTGTTTGGATGTGTTGACTGTTGATGTGAAAGTAGACACATAATATATCTCAGCTGGCTTGTTTTTCAATTAAATTTATGCCTTTATTAATAATAGTTAATTTTCCATACGTAATTTTGAAATAGTCATCTAATCTATATTACGAACTACTGTATGGTGTTAAACTGGACTTAAAATTTATAATTTTTTATAAAAATTTGTATGGAGTAATGTATATGCTGACTAAGCAACTTGACAACGAGTAATGAGGAGAAACTTCGATTTACTAGAAATAATACAAATTTACGGTGCAATGAGTTGAGTTTATTCAAATTTAAATTTGACTCATTTATTATATGAGTTTAAGTTTGGTCACTAGCTCACGAATTTAGCTTATCGAGCTATTAACGAGTCAAGTTCGAGCTAGTTCATGAGTTGGCTTGACTCACTTCCAGTCTTAGTGATAGCTCTACCTAATTTCTTTGGCGGGAGGAGTTTGGAAGCGACTATGCAAGATGCTACTGACGAAGGGAAGGGGATTAGGGTTCAGGGGTTCACCGTTTTCTTTTCTTTATTAGTGAATAAAACGATACCGTTTGAAGAAAAAATCTGAAAACTAGTTGAGTCTCAATTCGGTTTGACCGGATGGTTCTCGACAGGTTCGACAATCTAATAACAATTTTTAGAAATAACGGTTATAGCTTTTGACCGAATCGGAATCCTTACCGATTCACAGTTTGACCGGTTCGACCGGCCAATTCAAACCGGTTTTTAGAACCTTGCAAAATACATAGTGTGAAAAATTTGGTGCACAACACAAAAAATTTTGATTCACAACACAAAAATTTTGATGAACAACATAGAAAATTTTAAAAGACCACAATTGATTCACCCAACCAACAAAATATATTCGCAGCAAAAATTCATGTGCTATGTCAATAAGTTCCTGTGCTTTCCAACAAAATTTTCTATGCTAAAAAGCATGAAGACGGAAAAGCGGTGACACATCAACATTTTTTTTTGTTGTTGGGCTTGTGCTAACTTAGTTAAACTTGGTTACAAAAACATTTATACGTGTAAAAATGTCATAATCAATTAGTACTAAATAAAATAATATTGGATTATTTGAACTGATTTTTTATTGTCTCTAAATCTTTATTACAATTATGATCGGGAGGACCAAATCCCCAAAGTGATTCTGGAGATACACAACGTTCACTATTTTAGTCCCTTAAATCCAAAATTCACTATAGTGGTCTCTAAGATCCAATCAACTTTGAGCACCATATTGATCTCTGGACCTTTTCTAGCACTGAATTAGTAAGTGCAGTGTTGAATATTCTCTGACTTGCCACTCTACATAGAGGACTAAACAATGTTGTTTTATTTTGGCGCTTAAATAAGACAAAAATGGAGTTAAATCCCCAAATTGGTCCGTGAGATTCACAAAATGCACCGATTTAGTCCCTGACTTCCCAATTGCACTAATTACGTCCTCCAGATTCCAAAAAATGCATCAATGTGGTCCCTCTTTCGTTCATATTTCTTGCCGGCGGGAGTGACGTGGCAAGTGATTACCACGCTAGAGTCCCAAGCCATCATCCCCAACTCTAAAGTTGTCGTCCCCTTCTGTCCATGTTGGCTGAGCAACTTCTTACCCTCCTCGCCATGATGCTCGTAGTTCTATCCTATTACGGTGCTTCTCGCGGTCTTTCTGTGTTGCTTTGCTTCTCGCCGTTCTCGCCGAAATTCTAGTAGGTGAGTCCTCTCTTTGCTGTGTTCTTGCTGTGTTGTATTCGTTTGTTAATTTGCTTAATTAATTTCTTAATTTTTTTTGTTCTTGTTCTTCCGGCATTGAATTTTTTTCACCTTCCATCTCCTTGGTTGCAGGAAGCCACATGGAGAGACGACACAAATTGAAGATAGAGAAGAAGGATCATATTGATTTGGCATAGGTTACTTTGTACTATCACTATTTAGCCCCTTACAGTATTGTCTTAGGGTTTTCAGAATTCCCAATTACACCTGCGGACACACAACGTGTTCCAAACTAAATTCACAACAAAGTATTGCAAATTTGTTATCAATATCGTATCTCTCGCTGGAAAAATTGAAAGAGGCCTATCATCAAGCTCATAGTTCATCGATATACAAATTTCACAGCCAATAATCTCCAACCTTAGCAAACTAAATCGTTAAGCTACCGAAAATGGGAGGCCATGGCGGCCTCAACACTCTCTCGCAGAAGCGGTGGAACATCTACAACTACGAGAACAGGGAAAAGGTCCGCGCGACGAGGAGCAAGCCGCCAGAGACGAGCAGATCAAGTGCGACGCCGAGCTCCGCCTTGAGCGCCTCCGCACCGCCAGGGGTTTGGCTCCTCTCATTAAGGCCAAGGTAAAGGAAGAGAAGGGGAAGGAAGAAGAAGAACAACCGGAATTGAAGAATTCGGGTGACAACAGACACATTAACTTGTTCGAGGGGATTAAGATTTTCGATCCTGTACGAGAAACCGAGAAGAGGAAGGAGTTGTTAGGGGAAAGGGAAGGGTGGAAGAAGGAGAAGAAGATGAAGAAAGAAGAAGGGAAGTCCTCGGGGGTGGTGGTGGGTCCCGAGGATGAGAAGTATAGGTTAGGGTATAGGGTAGCAGGGAAGGGTGTGAAGATGCCTTGGTATCTTGAGATTCGTAATAGCGCCGATGAGAAGGGCGGTGGGGATGATAGTGATAGGGAAGTGAAGAATGAGAACAAGAAGAAGAATTGGAGGAAGACTTTGGAGGAGTTGAAGGAAGAGAGGTTGAAGAGGGAGAAGCACGAGAAGGAGCGGGAGAAGAGTGATTGCCAATACAACGACGTTTTCCATCCTCCAGTGTGGCAATCATTCGCCACGTCACTCCCGCCGGCAAGCAATATGAACGGAAAATTTGAGAGGGACCACGTTGATGCATTTTTTACAATCTGGAGGACGTAATTAGTGCAATTGGGAAACTAGGGACTAAATCGGTGCATTTTGTGAATTTCAGAGATCACTTTGGATTTAACTCAACAAAAATGAGAAGACGAAGAAAAGTTTATATAATGTGCAAATTGTTTTATCTCCCTTCATTCTCCAACAAATCTTTGTTTTTACCTTATTTAAGCGTCAAAATAAAATAACATCGTTTAGCCATGTGTCCACCATGATAAATCAGAGGCTCAGAGCTAACTCAGTACTTTATTCATTGACTTGGCCTTAAAAAGTTTCTAAAGACTAATATGGTACCTGAAACTAGATCTCAAGAACCAATATATTGAATTTTGGATTTAAGAAACTAAAATCGTGAATCTTTTAGGGACCATTATAAAAATTTAATCTAACCGGGAGACAATGACATAAGTTATTTTATTTAACTTAAAATTCATAATTTTATGTATGTAATGTTTATTACAACTAATATTATTCAATTATTTTAGTAATAGTTAAAAATATAAAATAAAATAAACGATAATTCAACAATGCAAAATAAATTAATTTTGTATTGCTTGAGGCCAATTTTTTCCCCAAATATTTTTGTTTTACCACATGCTTAATACTTTAATTGGGATTAAATTACCATCATTAAATATTTAATTGAGAGAAGGGCAAGGTTCCTAAAATTTTATTGCGGCCGAATAATTAGCACTATCGAGAAAAATGAGGCATATAGGTTTTTTTGTTTCTTAGAGATATAACTGTAAGTATTTAATAATTAAATTTGTTTTTGATACACTATCATTTTATAAGTGGTGCAATTACAATTATTTTTTTTGGATAAAATATATCGTTAAACCAAATCATCTCCAATATTTCATAAATATCCTAACACAATATCGTTATATCAAAATCATATATACATATCTATATAAATCGAATTAATCTAATTCGAATTAAAAATCACGTGTATATTAGTTCAAATTTTGCATAAGAGCCTCAAATTAATTATTTTATTCGACGGGTCATATGTTATCATGCAACAAACAAAAAAAAGTAATTTAACTCAAAATTATATTTTTGAAAATATTTGGAGGTCAAAGTTTAGAGTAAAAAATAGTTATAATTTATCATTTTTATTTTTGTTTATATTTATTATTTATTACTGAAATAGATATATAATATTATATTTAATAAAATTATAATTATAAATGTTATATATATATAATTATAGACGTTAAGTTAAATAATATAATTTTAAATTATTATCTTTTTAACGTTTATTTATAGTTTTTCAAAACTAATTTAAAATGTTTGATATTTTGATAATCAAATTAATATATATATATATATATATATATATATATATATATATATATATATATATATATATATATATATATATATAAAAGTGATCTTTCAAAAATCATTTTAACTATGAACTTTATACGTATATGTTCTTAAATTCTTACTATATCATTGTTTTCTTTTTGATAATTAATAACACTTGCTTTTAAAAAGAACAAGTTAAAGTTATATTCTCCTCAACAATATAATGTTGAGTCATATTGCTAAGTTGTTGTTATAATGTTATTGTTTACAAGAACTAAGTACTTTCTTTTTGTTTATTTTTTTGTTCAATATACAATTGTATCCACGGTTATGTAATTTATCCATATCCTCATCAATGTATGATTAAAACTTTAAAAGAAATTTAATTATCATTTGACATTTACAGAAATACATTTGTACAGAACTTCAAACTATTGGATTCTAGGCGCCGACAGAAACGGTAAAGTAAACAAATAAATTAAAAAACATGAGAGGACAGGAGAGGATTCCTCTCTAATAAAAAAAAATTGAATAGTGTTGAGTGTTTAATTTTATTATTTATTGTTATTATTTTTATTAATTTTTAATCTCACTTATAGAATAAAAAATAAAATATCACACTCTATTTTCTCTCGTAACAAAAAATGGAGAGAATCCATTTAAGAGGACGTAGGTGGACTTCAATAATCGGAAACGCGGTCCCATATTTAGGGGAAACGGAAATAGAAAATCATTAATCTAAACCCTTTACCCTTTCCAGCCAGTAATATTTGTAGAACTAGATAACAACTAGCTAGCTTACACCAAAAACAAAAGAAAAAGGAGGGAAAGACGAAACCAAACCGGCAAGGTTGAATGATAGAAACGAGTTTGCAACGAAAAATCCTGTAACGAGATCCAGCAGTTTTGTTCAACAACTCCATTATACAACAGATAAATATAAATATAATGCATATAATCTGGTACAGAGCTTTGTGTGAGCCAGATATTGGCCGGACAAGAATGAAGAAACAGAGAATTATTATACATAGATGAAGCGAATGAAAAAAGAAAGAAGAATTAATAACATACAGCAAGAAGAATAGGAAATAAAGGAATCGCACAAGCTAGGCAAACAAAAAGTAATTGGAATTATGGAGGGATCTTCAAAGACTAATTTATTGGAAGGATAGAAGGCATATATGGTTATAGGTATATGTGGACCAGGCAGGAGTGATTCCGGTTGCGGATGGAAGATAAAGGTAACTACGAAGATTGAGTTGTGGGGCTTGCAGTTGCAACAGAATGACGATGATGGGACCTGTCAGATTGAGGAAGGCCTACGGGATCAGAAACAGAAGCGACGAGCCTTCGGATCTCAGAGCGGAGCTTATAGAGAACGTGCCTCCAAGTGCCCCTATCGTGGGAGCCAAGGATCTGGGTTTCTTGCTTGTTCATCTCAAGATCTCTGGCGAAGACGGGCTTCCTGGATAGGATCCAAGCCCATCCCCACTCCCACCATTTCCTGATGGAGGTGCCTGCATAGTCACCCACCGACAAGAGCGACTTGGATCTGGGGAGTGACCAAGACGATGCAACAGCTGGGCCGCTGGGTTGGATCCTCAGTGACATGGATGAGAGGCGTCTGCGAATTGATCCTGATCCTTCATGGAAGAGTTTACACTTTGTCTGCGACACTGGAAGCGACGCTTTGAAGCTCATGATCTCTCTCTGTATGTGTGTCTCTCTACTACGTAATGCTGAAGCCACCCCACACCACCACCACCTACGTCTATTCCGCTGAATTGAACCAGATTCCTCTAATGAGAAAGCACAAAGCAGCTAGCTAGGATATCATGTGGCAAGGAGAAAATAAATCATTAAACATACATAACAACTCTTGAGCGGTGAAATGTAACCTTCACAGCTCCATCACAGCCTGTTTTATTCTGTTTGTGGGGTCAACGACGTTTACGCCCGTCTCCCCTTCTCTTCGTTAGTTGCTTTGGTTTGGTTTATGCGAAATGTTATACTTACAATGAAAAATCCTACTTATACAACAAAATTCAAAATTCAACCGTCTTTAATATTATTTAATTATTTTTTAATTAAAATATATTCTTAATTTTTAAAATATACATTTATAATTAAAATTAATTTAAATTTTAAAAATTAATTTTTTTTTAATTTTTTATCTACTTTATAGTTAGTTATTATTTTTTTATTTTACGTTTTTCCTTTTTGTGTAACACAGTTTTTTTTCTTTTTTTTTTCTATTCTACCTTTTTTAAATTATAGTTTTTTTTTCAATTATAACACATATAAAATTATTAAGTTATACAAAAAATATTTTTAAAACACATCCAAAATTATAAATATAAAATTTAAATTTAAACATTAAAAAAATAATTATAACACATCTAAAATTATGAAGTTATACAAAAAATATTTTTAAAACACATTCAAAATACAGAAATAGCACATACAAAAATAATTTAACATTGCAATATATATGAAAATCTCTTCATGCCATTTTATTCGATTTTTTGTTTCAGAAAAATCAAAAAAATTTATACAAAGTAATAAAAAAAGTAATGGTGTCACAGACCCAATCAAATCTTAGGTAAGTTTTCGACAAGGTTGATGCAGACGAAAGAGGAAGAAGGCAGCAACGAAGATGAGTGTTAACGAATGAGAATGTGGCGTTGTGAATGAGCACCGAGAAAGAGGAAGGCAGCCTCAAAGATGAGCGCGGAAGAGGAAGGTGGCACGAATGAACGACGGCGGAGGATGACTTCTCGATGTGCGCCTCTGAGTGAGCCTCTGGATTTTCCATGACTTCTCTGCTTCTTTGAGTGTTTTGTACGGATTTAGTTAATAAATAGATGATTTAAGGTTTATTTTATATTTTAAAATCAAAATTTTGAATTTTGAATAATTTAATTTTTAGATATGTTTTTAAATGTGTTTGTTTTAATTTTTTTAAATTATTGTAATAAAAGGCTGAATATTGTATCATTTTTAAAGGATACCTAATTGAATTGCTAAAATAAGCCACTAATGTATTTGTGTACATGTGTGATTTAATTTATTTTTAACAATGGTGTCAGAACCGGACTGACCTGGCCGGTCGGACCGGAAAACCGGCAAGCCGATGCCATAACCATCCGGGTGAGACATCGAACCGAACAAGAAGTTGAACCGGCAAGACCCGTGTTGAACCGGCTGGGTTTGATCAGAACCGGTGAACCGGCGGGTTTCGTTTAACCCGGACCGGTTCGAAAGTTTTTTTTCTGCGATGGAAAAGGACGTCGTTTCTTAAAAAAAAAAAGAAACAAAAGCTGCTCTGCTGCTGCGTTTCAACGCTGTAACCCTAGCCTCCATCCCCTTCCCCTGTTTCCCACTTTCCCTTCCCATTCCCAAACGGTTTTGAGTTGAGAGACCACCATCACCATCACCATGGCACCATGACTCCATCCCCTGCTACTCGCCTACTCTGCTTCAGCTTCAGGCTTTCAGCCACGTCGTTGCCCCGTTCAGCTTCAACCACGCGGCACTCACCTCACCACCGCATCCAGAGCAGTGCGCCACTCACCACCGCCAAGAAGCACGTCCACGGTCCATCGAAGATTGAACATTGAAGTCGCCTCCTCGTCGCTCCTCGCTCCAGGTCTCCCTCTTCTCTGCTCGACGCTCGTCGCTCTATCCCTCCAGGTCCAGGGTCCAGCCGTGCAGGTAAGTATTTTTAATTTTTTAATTTTTTGAAGTTAATTGATTATTGTAGTCCCGGATTGGTTGTGCTTGTGCAGCTGGGATAGTCGCCGAGGGACTGAGTCACTGAGGCATAAAGATGAGATCTGTAGCGGTTGCAATAAGTATATAGAGTTGGAATTCGCTCTTCTCTAATTCACAACTCTTAGTCGAAAATGGAGTACAGGAAAATCAGGGATGAGGTGCTTTTAATATGTAGCTGAGAAATTTGCTATCACATTTCTTCCATTCACTCAATAATAAACTAGAGTTGATTTGAGTTTTGACGCACCTTTGTGTTGTAGGGTGATGATAGGGAGACCGGCATCCAGGACGTTGAGAGTTTACGTGAAAAATCGGTTTTGCTGTCCGGTGCAGGTGCATAACTATCTTCTCTTCTTCTGTCTTATATTGTATCGGTTGGATAATTAGATGTATTGTGTTTGCAACTTCACCATTGGAATAGTGTTAACCTCTTTTCCCCTGTTCACTGTTTTGCAGTCCTAGACAACCGTTTGGCCTCCGTGGGAGAAACCAAAACCGATAGCCACAGGGCGAAAGCAAAGTGGAAACTCAAGTCTGACTCCTGCTCCCACTCTCCGTTATCTTTCTGTTCAGTTCTTGTTCGATTTCTTAATCCTCATCCCATTTCTCTTGATATAGGTCAGTTGTTACACTTGCATTGACTATTCTTACTAGTTCGCAAGCCATTCTAATCGTTTGGTCCAAGAGAGCTGGCAAGTACGAGTATAGTGTAACCACCGCAAACTTTCTGGTGCGTATAGATCTCATCTCTATGCAGTATGCACTCATTCCATTGATTCACTTTCTGCTTGATAACCCGAGTTGTGGCATTTGACCAATACATGGCTCCTAATTTATTGGTAATCTTTTGGTTATAGGTGGAGACTTTAAAATGTGCTATATCCCTTGTGGCCCTTGCAAGAATATGGAAAAAGGAAGGTGTCACCGAGGACAATCGGTTAGCATAATCCTTTTCCCTTAAGTTTTTTGATCTGATTGTGAATTTAGTGCAAGATTTTGGGTTATGTTTTACATTCTGTTGATGAAAAGGGGAAAAAGTTTGGATAACTAGTTAAAGAGGTGGAATAAGGTTTTTCTTACATTGAAAATTTGAGTGACAACTTGCATTTTGGCCATTTACAAGCAAGCACAAAAGCACAAGGTAACCAAAGTACATGTTTCTACGAACTCATAATGTTACTTTGGAAGCTGAAGCATTATACTGAGATTTTGGGTTGTATTCCTCAGGACGAATCTTTACTACATTTCGATATTCAAGGATGGAAACAGGTCAGGCGACCTATTAAGGGCCTGTGGCTTGCTAAAATATAGAAGCAGGCTCAGGCTTTTTGAAAAGCCTTTTTATCTTAGCAACCTAGGCCTAGGTTTGCGGAAAGCGAGTAGGCTTGCTGGCTGTCCTGGGCTTGTTTAGATTTAGAAATGTATATAAATGTAATGTAATTTAATCTACTAAACGCTTGTTAGACTTATCTAGCCTATTTTAGGCATTATGCATACATTTAGCCCATTTGAGCTTTAGTCTTGCATTTTGTGCAGTAAAAAAAAATCCTCGCCACGAAGCCTTTACCCTCCTTAATGGGACTTCAAGTAAATTTGGGCAGGATTAATTCTTAGTAGTAGAACTTGGATGCCAATGATTCAATTGAGAGAAAAATAATAAATATGCTTTTTTATTGTTAGTCAATATGTTTTCTAAATGGCAGGCCAAGCTTAAGAACATATCAGGCTTAGATTAATAAGCTTCAATATAGGCTTGGCCTGTTTCTACCATTACAAAGCAAAACATTAACTCTTTTGCATGGTATGTTTGGAGAAAGAGAGAATAAAGAAAAGAAAAAGAAAGGGAGGGGGGAGGGGGAGGGGGAGTGGGGAGATTCTGAGCAGTAATGTTTTCAGCAGGCCAGTGGTTTCACTTGATAAGTCCTGTTGGTGATTTCATCCTTTTATCTAAGCATTATGACTTCTGTATGTCTATGTGTTTCCTTTTCTGATGAGAGATTTTTCATGTTGTCTGTTGTTGGAGAATGAATTTGAATAAGTCGTTGTATATTGTTTCTTGCATCTAGGTTGAGCACCACATTAGATGAAGTTATAGTGTATCCCATTCCAGCAGCACTTTACCTTGTCAAAAATTTGCTTCAGGTTGGTGATGCATGTCTATGTTTGTTATGGTCGCAATTGATTATTATGTAACTTTGATTTTGCAACAGATACCACCAAAATCTGATTGTATTTACTCTTCAATTTTATGGCAGTATTACATTTTTGCATATGTAGATGCTCCTGGCTATCAGATATTAAAAAACTTGAATATTATCAGTACAGGTGTTCTCTACCGAATTATACTCAAGAAGAGGTAGCTTTTGTTCTTTATTTTCAATATAAAAAAAATTGTTGTCAATTCTCATTTCATTATCATAATCTTTTGTTAAGGATTGAGGCAGTGTTTTGTTTCCACAAGTTTAGTTTATTACTTAATACTAATGGCTTAGTAAAATAATATTTAATTTTATTGATCGTATTGCCCTGGGGCTGCCTATTGTTGTGTTTTTATTTGCATTTCAGGTTAAGTGAGATTCAATGGGCTGCTTTTATTCTACTGACTGCTGGTTGCACTACAGCGCAGTTGAATTCAAAGTAAGACTAATCCAAGTCTGACATGTGGCCATCACTTTCATACTAATATATTATAATGTTCTTGTGGTACTGCTGTAAAAATGGCCCCCTATCTACAAGCTGTAATGTAACAAACAAATGTATCTGATTGAAGTGCTAGTGAGGAAGTTGGTTAAGATTGAGAGAAGAATAAAGGGATGAGAGATAGAGTTAGGTGTGGAATCATTTGGTAATTGTAGAGATTAGAAGAGCTCCAACTCTTCCTGGTTCCTATCAGTTTTGTATACCTACTCTTTGCCAAATTCTCAGGTTCCTCAGCACATTCTCTGGAATCCTCACAAGACTATTCTATTGATCTAGGTGTAATGTGTCTCTCTACAAAAGAGAGCAATAGCCTTTTTAGATTTATTTTCCATTGTGTAAGTTGCTTGATTACTTTTAAAATTGTCTTTTTGGCAATTTGAATAGCATTGCTTTATCCATATTTTTTGGATTACTTTCCGACAATTAGTTTCAGAGACTTTGAAGCAGCAAAACGAGGAATATTTGGCATTGGTGCATATCTGATACTTTCGGTGTTTATGGTTGGAACATAGTGAGAGTACAAAATGAGAAGAATTTTTTTGTGTTGGGGTTTTTTTTATTTGGGGGGGGGGGGAGTGACGATTTCTTAACATAATTTTTCTGAGGAGGGATTGAACAGCTCTTCTAGCCATTAGAATGCTGTTTCTTTTGTTATTTTAAATTGTGGAAGTCATATTATTAATTGATAATTATCTTTTAAATTTGTCTGAAAGATTGCCTTTTATTTTCAGTTCTGATCGTGTTCTTCAAACTCCCTTTCAAGGTTGGGTGATGGCAATTGTGAGTATTAGCATTTGCAGTGGCCTCTGTAACAACCCAAAATTGTGAACTCTTCTAGGGATGAATCTCTAGCAAAATTTTTGGTTGTTACGGTCTAATGTTAGAAACATAGTAAAGCATGCATTTATGTCTTAGAATAATAATCATGAGTTATTTTTTTCATAAAGGTAATGGCACTCTTGAGTGGTTTTGCAGGAGTATATACCGAGGTAATTTTAATTATGAGCTAAATTACAGTGCTGTTGATGTTGAATTTATTATTAATGCATGAGCTAAATTTTATTATTCAATCCAAAATTCAGTCGGCAGAGAATAAGTTTTTTGAGCTCTATAACTTCCCATTTTGTGATACATTTAACAATATTGGCAGGCTATTATTAAGAAGCGCCCTTCACGAAACATAAACGTTCAGAACTTCTGGCTTTATATCTTTGGCATGGGCTTCAATGCTATTGCAATACTGGTTCAAGATTTTGATGCTGTGATGAACAAGTACGTTTACTGTTCTTTCAGACTTTGGTTTTGTAGTTTATGTTGATTTTTCTACTTTTTCACCATATTGATTCTCTTTAAGGAATTCATGTTGAGGAGAATCTTTTCTCATGAAAAGGGACAAGACATGCTCATAATATATATTGTGATCATAAAGTCATCAAGCATTATAACAGGAGAGTTATTGTAGTACTATGAGGCTTAGAATGAGCTCATCAATAATGCGTGTATTTCCCATATTCAGGGGATTCCTCCATGGATATTCGCCCATTACTGTTCTCATGATTTTCAATCATGCACTCAGGTAAAAATTGTTAATTGATGTTCTCTTATAAAATTTCTTCAACTCGGGGAGTTTTACCTGGATTACCACCGACAGTTATGTATCTTGTCATTTGGAGTCATGTCCATTATATGTCTCTTCAATTTTCAACTGTTGCCCCTTTTTAGGCTATTTTTTTGCTTTTCATGTTAAATTTGTCTCTTCACGTCTGTGTGTCTTGTGAAGCAAATGGAAGCAAAAGTTATCATTATTTAATGAGCAAACTACTATTTTTACTTATGAAAGTTCAAGACACTCACAAATGACAAATCTATCATGGATGAACAAAGCTAGCCTTGTAACCACAAAAGACGAGTTAATGACCATTTTTACCTTAAAAATTCAGAATGTTGAAAAACTTACCCTTGAATGAAATTAACGGTTAGGTACATTTGGGTAGTTTTGTCACATGGAGATCTTCTTTTGCGGGTTTAGCTTTGTTCTTTCATGGCTAGATTTGTCAGTTTTCCTAAATTTTCATTGCGCGTAAGTGTCACATTTATATTGTTTGTGCATCCAGTGGAATTGCTGTATCGATGGTGATGAAGTATGCTGACAATATTGTGAAGGTACGATGATGGTATAAGACTGCGTATTCTTATTCTATGATTATATTATCCACTAAATATTTAGAAGCAATAGTAGAACTTAACAGTTCCATGAGTTTAATTGTGAATCACTTTTAGGAGAATGCCAGGGATCCTGCAATATTATATAACTTTTATTATCATATATTAGTCTATCTTCTTTTTTTTTTCTTCCAACACCACTTTATCATTATTAGCTTAGCACCACAACCTCGGTACCTCACCCTTCATCGGTGGCTACTCTTTGGCAGGTGCCAGAGGCCAAATATCTGGCGGTCACTCACCAAAAGTTAAAAAAATTTAAAATATAAAAATAATAAAATTAGGTTAAACATTCAAAATTAAACTTCCAAACCTAACACATTCAAAAATATCCAAATCATTCAAATGAACATTCAAGACTTAACGTCAGAAGAACACATAAGATTTCACTAAAGTGACATTTGAAAGTGGAATATCCAAAACTAAAAGCACAAAATTCCATATAATCAAATATCCAAAACTCCATTTAATCAACCATCCAAAATTGCATGTAATTGAACATCCAAACTATATTTTAATTGAGATCCAAAATCCTACTAAAAAGAATATCCGAAAGATACTTATATTGAAACATCCCAAAACTAAAAATTTGTCGGATTATTTATTAAATATCTAAAATTTAAAAACCCTAAACCTAATGCATCAAAAAATCTCCAAATCATCCAAATAAACATTTAAAACCTTATTGAAAAAGAACATTTGAAAGCGAAATACCTATGTTGGATCCCCAAAAGCAAAAATTCATCAGATTCATTTATATTAGGTTAAACACCCAATTTTTTTGTTTTAAAAAAATATTTATGTTAGGGTTAAACATCTAAAATTAAAAAAAATCTAAACCTAAAGCATCCAAAAACCTATTAAAAAAGAACATTCGAAAGTGGGCTATCTATTTTGAAACATCCACAAATACAAATTCAAATAACAGCTATGACAACAACAAATTGAAGCAAAACAATAAATAAAGAAGCAATTTTGCACTTTATTGCACTTGCAAATCCACATAACAAACTAATTGGCAAAGCAGAACAAATTGGCACACACGGATAACCTAATGAGAGAGGAGGTAGTTACAGCGGCAACAAGAAGTCGGAGAGGTGGAGGCAATGGCGGTGACAAGAGTAATCAGAATCAAAGAGGTGGAGGCAATGATGAGAGCGAATAGAATGATAGGAGGCTGCAACGACTTAAGATTTGGAAGCCAATGACAGCTTTAGATCTGGACGGCCACAACAATGACAACTCTAGATCTCTTCAACAAGCTCGATGATGTAGCATATCTGGCCATCTTTGCAGAGATTGTCGACGAGAGCGGACCTGCCGCAGGAGACGGCCATGGAGATGTTGGCAAGGGCACCGCCGACAGCATTGAGATGGTAGGTTCGAAGTCAATGAGCATCTTGCTAAAGCTAATGATGAGGCCAGGGCAGAGAGGGGGAGGGCGGTGGTGAAATCCATGGATGCAATGTGCAGCAAGTTGTAAAATGAAGAGAGAAAAAGTTTTGTTCTCCAGAGACAGAGAATGAAGAATGGGGTTGGTGGCATGAGGGAGTTGAGAGGAAGTGAAAGAAGAATAGGAAGATGAAGATGAAGATGAAGAGGAAGAAGAGGCAAGGACAGAGAGTAGAGACTGAGGGGTGATGATGAGGGAGAGAAAACTAGTTTCAAAAGAAAAGGGAACAATTGGTTAAAATTGGCTATTAAAAAATTGGTTCTTAATATTTTTTCTACTTGAAACCCCAAACCACACTGCTACTTCTACTACAACCCAAAACTGAACTACATGATTTCTTATGTATTGAATGTTCAAATTTGTCTAATAATAAACTATACATGATGAGGTATGCCACATCAAGTTTCAGCCTGTCGTGTCAGCTTTTAATCGTGACAAATTAACGGCATGGACCAAAAACCAATAATTTAAAATTCTTTTGGACAAAACAAAACCAATTCTATACCTATTGTCTAGAGCTGGGTCATGATGTGTGTTTTATATCACATGTAATAATCTATATGGGGGCTTACAGTTGTTTTGTTTGATTTATTTGGACATTATAATGCCTTTACAAGTGCCAATTTGCCAAATGATAGATGTAGCCTATGAAGTGGAGTTCAATTGTGTGATTAAGTTTCCAATTTTTGCATAGGTGTACTCTACTTCGGTGGCAATGCTTCTTACGGCAGTGGTTTCTGTCTACCTTTTCGGATTTCATCTCTCCCTTGCATTTTTCCTTGGTACAACGTAAGTTGCTGCTATATCCTCAATTTTTCTAACATGTTGTGGTTATGCTTTGATTTGTGAGCACACCAGGTTTTTTATTTTTTTCCCCATCATATCAACAGTTGAAATTAAATTGTTAAAATCTTAAGTGCTTTAATGGCTTTGGCTCCTAATGTAACTTTAGTATGCACAAAATTTTATTAGCTCTTTTTATTTTTTTGTGCTTTGCTTTTTTGTTTTTGATGTTGGGCGTAACCATTTTCTCCGTCTCATCGCTTGAACTTAAACTTGTTATGTTTGCAGTGTTGTCTCTGTTGCGATTTATCTGCATTCTGCCGGGAAGATGCAAAGATAGCTGTAACTACCACCTGGTTCTTTTGACCCCATTTCATATTCATACATTTTCAAATTGTTAATTAAATATCATAGTAGTGTATATTTTGACGAGTTTAATTTTCATGTATGGACATTGTAAAACGTTTTACATAGTCATGCAATTACAATCATTATCATTCACGTAGTAAATGTAAGAGTTAATTTTGCTAATGTGACATTTATATGATTGGATGCGCGTGTAAAATGATTTTACACTGATAGTGTATTAAAATTAAATTCATATTTTGACATATATGTCTAGTAAATATATTTCACTCAGGCTATATTTGGCACACCGCTTAAATTAGAGGAAGGGAAAAAAAAAATTAAGTCAGCCGTATATCACTTGGGAAAAGTTTTCTAATTTAAAGGTAATTTGTTCAATGTCCTTATCAAGAGATGGAAATGGGAGATATGCCATGTGAGCTAAGGTTTATTGGTGGTTATTACTTTACTTAACCCTCACATTTAGCAAAGTAATGGGAGAACATTTAACTTCTCCCTAAGTTGGGTTGGATACTGATTTTAAGGATCCGTGTTGTAGGTTGTATATCAAATACAAGGTGGGTTGACTTATGTTGTGTTGGTCCAGGAATGAACAATTTTTTTATTTGAAAAAATAAAATGTATGATATAATTAAAAATATTATCAAATAAAAAATGACTTTAATATTAGTTATATTTTCTAGGAAGTGTTATCAGTAGTCAGAGTAGAATTCATCTTTTGTTTGAATTTTTTTTTGTCATTCTTTACGCTAGAGTTGGATCAGGAGCCTGGATTAGTTTGTGCCCATTTAAGTTGGAGTGGTTGTTTGAAAGCTCTTATCCGTCTCTTTTTCATTGGTGCATTACAGGCTATTAAGAAATTATGCTGTTTTTATTTTGGAATAAAAAAATATTGATTTAAAATGTTGACAAAGTTATACATGAATTAACAAAATTAGTTTGATTCTATAAAAAAAAGTAATTTATCCAGTTAAATCAAACACAAATCAATATTACTCAAATACAATAAACGAAGAGTGGTTATATTCGGGTCTTATTTTTATTCTATATAAATCATTACCAGGCGTAGAATTTTTTGAAAATACACATAAATAAATATAGGCTATCACGGTTTATGTGAAGAATGAAACAAATAATAAATTGCTACAAAAGATAGCGGTTTACGAACAAAAACTAAGGACAAAAACCGCTACATGATCATGAAGAAAACTAGGGCCAAAATCCACAAGCATCAATTGTGGTTTATGGAAAAAAAATGAAGAAAACTATGACGGATTGTAGTGAATTACTTGAAAGATGCTATATAAATCGCTATAGTTGGCCACAAACTATTCATTTGGGCCATTTTCAAAGTTTGAATTTGGAGACTTTTCAGAAAACATCAAGAATCAAATACGAGTAAGGTCGAAGAAAATCACCGTCTGATTCTCTCAGCAGGAGGGATGGAACTCTCAAGAGGAGAGACAAATTAGAACTTAAGGTTCTATCTCCGTGATCTAAGCAACTTGACAACGAGTAATGAGGAGAAACATCGATTTACTATAAATAATACAAATCTACGGTGCAATGAGTTGAGCTTATTCAAATTTAAATTCGACTCATTTATTTTATGAGTTCAAGTTTGGTCATTAGCTCACGAATTTAGCTTATCGAGCTATTAACGAGTCTAGTTCAAGCTAGTTCATGAGTTGGCTTGACTCACTTCCAGTCTTAGCGATAGCTCTGCCTAATTTCTTTGGCGGAAGGAGCTTGGAGGCGACTATGCAATATGCTACTGACGAAAGGAAGGGGATTAGGGTTCAGGGTTCACTGTTTTCTTTTTTTATTAGTGAACAAAACGACGCCGTTTGATGAAAAAATCTGAAAACTAGTTGAGTCTCAATTCGGTTTGACCGGACGGTTCTCGACAGTTTCGACGGTCTAATAACAATTTTTAGAAATGGCGGTTATAGCTTTTGACCGAATCTAAATCCTTACCGATTCACAGTTTGACCGGTTCGACCAGCCAATTCAAACCGGTTTTTAGAACCTTGCAAAATACATATAGTGTGAAAAATTTGGTGCACAGCACAAAAAATTTTAATTCACAACACAAAAATTTTTGATGAACAACATAGAAAATTTTGAAAGACCACAATTGATTCACCCAACCAACAAAATATATTCGCAGCAAAAATTTATGTGCTATGTCAATAAGTTCCTGTGCTCTCTAACAAAATTTTCTATGCTAAAAAAGCATGAAGACGGAAAAGCGGTGACACATCAATGTTTTTTTTGTTGTTGGGCTTGTGCTAACTTAGTTAAACTTGGTTACAAAAACGTTTATATGTGTAAAAATGTCATAATAAATTAATACTAAATAAAATAATATTGGGTTATTTGAACTGATTTTTTATTGTCTCTAAATCTTTATTACAATTATGATCGGGAGGACCAAATTCCCAAAGTGATTCTGGAGATACACAATGTTCACTATTTTAGTCCCTTAAATCCAAAATTCACTATACTGGTCTCTAAGATCCAATCAACTTCGAGCACCATATTGATCTCTGGACGTTTTCTAGCGCTGAATTAGCAAGTGCAGTGTTGAATATTCTCTGACTTGCCACTCTACATAGAGAACTAAACAATGTTGTTTTATTTTGGCGCTTAAACAAGATAAAAATGAAGTTAAACTCCAAATTGATCCCTGAAATTCACAAAATGCACTGATTTAGTCCCTAACTTTCCAATTGCACTAATTACGTCCTCCAGATTTCAAAAAATGCATCAACGTGGTCCCTCTTGAATTTTCCATTCATATTTCTTGCAGACGGGATGCTAATCATAAAACTCTTTTTATTTGATAAATAATGAATTATTTGATTATATAAATATACAACTTTTAGAAAACAAATTAATATTGATGTCTTTAACGTAACACAAGTGTTTTCGAACTAAATATAAATTTTAAAAAACGTAAAACTGTCATAAACTATGTGCTCTAAATTTATAGATATAATTCAAAAAAATATAAATAATATCAATTTATTTAATATAACAAAAATGTCTATCAACAAAATCTATGCAATAAAAATTAAAATAAAAAAGATAAATTATGCACTTTCTATAAAGTAGGAAAGAAATAGTTTAACATTAACTAAAATCATTATGACTTTGTTAAACCTTAAATCTGCGTTTAAATACTAAAGTTTTAATATTATCGATCCGTTTGAAAAGTTTTAAAAGTTATTTTTTTTTTAGTTTTTAACTTATAAAAAGTAATAATATTTGTTCCGGGGCTTACCTAGAATCGGACGGTGGTTGGACTTGTTTGAGGCCCAAGCGCTGGAGGAGTGTGGTCTCCGACTTGGTTTACGTCTGGGAGCCGCCTCCGAGTTGTGTGTTCCAAGAGATGGGGGGTGGTACCTGCAAAGACACTCCGATGCCTAAGTCAGCATGGGGTTAAGCAGGTTTAGAATGTATTGGAACTTAGAGATACTTGAGGGGTGTCAGTGTATTTATAGTGGTGAACCAATAACCACCGTTGAAGTAGTGCCATATTTTTAGGGTGTTAATCGTCCCATTATCTTAGGGAGGTTAAGATATGGCTCGTGGAAGTGGTTAGAGAGATTCTAGGGGCAGTTACTCATTTGAATGAGTGTTTTATCCTCCAGCTAATCTCGTTCCCGACTTCTTTAGAGCAGGTCGTGATGAGTACCGACTTCGTAGGATGGAGATTGGTACTGGTGAGGCCCAACTCTTGGGATTAGGTCTTTTGCTTGATCCTGGGCCTTTGTTATTGGGCCAGGGTATGAACAGTGCCCCTACTCGAGCCCAATTTTCCTTTCAAGATTTGGGTTCGAGTATTCTACTCGGGGTCGCAGCCGACTTGTAGGAGGACCGACGTGATGGTCCAAAACTGACGTGATTTTTCGTAGCCTTTTAGTTCTGACGGTTACGTCTAATCAAGCGTCGTGTCCGTTTAGGGATGTGCGTAGGGAGTGATGGTCTTGGTAACGGTGCATTCTCATTAATGACTGCCCCGTTTTTACCATTGTACCCTCCACGTACTTATAAATATTCTCCCTCTCTTTCATTGTTTCGTTTCTGCGATCTTTCAAATTTTTCCCTTTCACTCGTTCGTGCTGCATTCTCGTGTTTTCGAAGGCTTTTTTTCCTCCTCCAACCCTCATTTTCAGATAAAGGTTAGCTCTTTCTGTGACATGCTTTTCTATTTGCATGCTTTATTTTGTAGATAGATAGGTTGGTTTGTAGACTTTGGTTCCGTATCTCCTCCCTTTAGAGACCGTGTTTTTTATTTTTCTTTTCTTTTTCCCTTGTAGGATTTTGTTACCTTTTTAAGAAAAAAGAAATGGCCTCCATAGATGTTTTTTCTCAGTGGGTTGATGTCACGGTCCTAGGGGAGGAACCCTTGGTCGATACTGAATTTATCACCCACCTTCATACCCGCTACAGAATTTGTACTTCTGAGGAGGACGAGCCGAAGTACGAGTTGGTAGTCCCGGGTCCAGAAGACCGGGTTTGTTTTGGGAGGGATTCCGAGGAGGTCCCTCATTTTTTCTATATATATGAGAGCATGATTACCCGTTTGGGTGTTTTTCTTCCGTTTTCTGAATTTGAAATGGCTGTTCTGCGCCACTGTCGTGTTGCCCCTACCCAACTTCACCCCAACTCTTGGAGTTTTTTGAAAATTTATCAATTTATAAGTCACGCTTTGGACTTTCCGACCTCTTTGAGGATTTTCTTTTATCTTTTCCACATGACTAAGCCCTTCAGTGGGCTAAATAACAAGCAGCAATGGGTGTCTTTCTGAGCCATACAAGGTCGGAGAATTTTCACCCTTTTTGATGAATCCTTTCATGACTTCAAAAATTATTTTTTCAAAGTGCAAGCTGTAGAGGGTCACCACCCCTTTTTCTTGGATGAGAATTCTTCCCCTCGCTTTCCCCTCTATTGGTTGGAGGCCTCCCCTTGTGAGAAGTACGGTCTGGACGACCTGGATGAGGTGGAGGCGGCCATTGTGGGGTTTTTCCGAGAAGTGTGGGGGAGGGCCCCATACTTGGATACTAGGAAATTCCTCCAGGGATCGCCGACTTTTGTTCGATCGCAATTAGGTAGTTTTTATATACGTGTATACATTTCTTATTTTCGACTTGTATCTGCCGACTTGAGGTTTGCCGACTTGTAATTTTTGCTAATTGTTTCTTTTGCAGATATGGCAAGGAAGAATGCTCAGGAATCTTACCAAAGAGTTCAGGAGGCTAAGGCAAGATCCCGGGCTAGGACTGGTGGTACCAGGGCGATCGTCTCTCCTCCTCCTCCTCCTCCTCCTCAGACTATGGGGACTCAGCCCATTGTGATTTCTTCTTCAACTTTGTCTCGGCCACTCCCCTCCGCCCGACTTCTTTCTGAGCCAGAGAAGAAGAAGCGCAAGACTTTAGAGTCTGGCTCTTCTTTTGATGGTGGGGTTAAGGCGGATGCTCTTGCATTCGTCCGAAAGAACATCTATCCTCATATAAGTATGGATGATGTCTCTGTTCGGAACCACCTTACCACTCTGGCTGAGGAAAGTTTTAGGGCGGCAGGTGTTTGTGGCAAGCTCTTGGATATCTTTGAGAAGACTTCTCTCAGCTCTTTGGGGTTAACCTCGAAGGTTGAAGAGCTGGAGGGAAGGCTTCTTTCATATCAAGAGCATGAGAGGGAGTTGAAGGAGGAGGTTGCCAAGCTGAGGGCGGAGAGGGATAGCCTTCGGGAGAAGGAGAGTAAGCTGCAAGCCCAATGCAACATGGAGGTGGGTTTGAGAAAACAGCACAGGAGAGTTATCAGAGTTTATTTCAAGATCTTGTGTCTGTGAGGAAGGATTTGCTAAACTCTCGAAATGCGTATGCCGAGTTGGAGGACTCTATTGCTGATGGTGCCGAGGAGGCTTGGAGGATTTTCAAGGAGCAGGTCAGAGTCATTGCCCCTGAACTGGACCTTTCTCCTTTAGATCCGGACAAAGTCGTCATTGATGGTGCTATTGTAGATCCTCCTGCCCCCGTAATTGTTTCCGAGTCAGAATTGAAGACTCGGGGGCAGAGGATTATGGAGTCCCCTCCTCGTTCTAAAGACGCTCCAAGCTCTTCTGTTGTTCCTCCGACTTCCTCTTCATCTCCTGTGGATGCCTCTCTTCCCGGCCCTGGTGGCGCTCCTCCTGACTCTGGTGGTGGTGATTCGTCTACTCCTCTGCAAAAATAATTTCTATGTGGCTATATGGGGGCTCGGCCTGTGGGTCCCCCTTTTTTAAACTCTTTATATTCGTTTGTTGGTGGTATTCATTGAACAATTTCTTTTGGCCTTTCAAGGCCGTAAACAAAATATTTAAAAATACCCCTTTTTAATAAGGGTTTTAAATTAACAAAATAAATATCCTTTTTGGATAAGGGTTTAAGTTACCTTATGCGTGTATGCTTTTCTGATTTTGATTTTTCGAAGTCTCCTTGATCTTTTTCTGAAAACCTTTCCCTTTGGCTTGTCTGTTTTTCTGAGCCTTTTTGTTTAAGGACTTTTGGACAGCCTTTAAACTTTTTCCTAGGTTTTTTCAATCTCTTTTTGTTATTCCTTATACTCAACTTTGTTTTATTGAGTTCTTAGGTTATTTTTGCGATGCGTTTTTCTTCTACTCGGTTCTTCATTCGAAGTGTTTCCGAGCTTCTCTACTCGGGTTTTCATTTCGACTTATGAGTCGGATTGTTTCCGAGTTTTTTACGATCAACTTATATAACCTCTTTATACCGACTTGTACCTCGTCGTTTTATCCTAACGACCATCTAGGTCGGTTCATGGGATTTTTACGTTTTGTCGAGCTTAAGTCGGCGCGTTTCGTAGAGAGAAAGAGAAAACAGAAAAGGAATTTACAAGAGATATTTGTAAGATGCAAAATATCTTTATTAATTGGGAAAGGTACTTTATTGCTACTAAGGGTTTTTGACAATCTATTTCCCTTAGCCCCTACTATGATGCCTCGTTAAAAACCCACCTCCAGAAAAAACCCTTTGATTTTGGGAAAAAATCGTGAAGTTGGAAAAAGAGTACATCAGGGAGTAGAGTTCGCTTTTAACTGTAGTACCTTTTCATATTACAAGCATGCCACGACCTCGGTAACTCGGTGCCATTTAGGTCGGTTACTTTATAATAACCTTTTCCTAAGACCTCATTGACTTTGTATGGTCCCTTCCAATTTGCGGCGAGCTTTCCTTCCCCTGATTTGTTGACTCCGATGTCGTTTCTGATCAAGACCAAGTCACTTGGGGTGAATGCTCTTCGAATGACTTTTTTGTTGTATCTTGTAGTCATCCTTTGCTTCAACGCCGCTTCTCTTATCTGGGCTTCTTCTCGGACTTCGGGGAGCAAGTCGAGCTCCTCTTTGTGCCCCTGTATGTTTCCAATCTCGTCATGGAGAATTACCCTTGGGCTTTGTTCATTGATTTCTATTGGTATCATGGCTTCCACGCCATAAACTAGTCGGAAGGGTGTTTCTCCAGTGGCGGATTGGGGGGTTGTTCTGTAAGCCCATAGCACTTGTGGGAGTTCTTCAGCCCAGGCTCCTTTTGCTTCTTGTAGCCTTTTCTTTAACCCTGCCAGTATGACTTTGTTGGCCGCTTCGGCTTGCCCATTGGCTTGCGGGTGCTCCACCGAGGTGAACTGATGCTTGATTTTCATACTGGCTACTAAGCTTCTAAAGGTAGAGTCGGTGAACTGTGTTCCATTATCTGTAGTAATGGAATGAGGTATCCCAAACCTTGTGATGATATTTTTGTAGAGGAACTTCCGACTTCTTTGTGCGGTGATGGTGGCCAATGGTTATGCTTCTATACACTTTGTGAAGTAATCTATTCCTACGATAAGGTATCTGACTTGTCCTGGTGCTTGGGGAAAAGAACCTAACAAATCCATTCCCCATTTTGCAAAGGGCCATGGAGAAGTGATACTGATAAGCTCTTCTGGTGGAGCCACGTGGAAATTTGCGTGCATCTGACATGGTTGACACTTTTTCACAAATTCTGTGGCATCTTTCTGCAAGGTCGGCCAGTAGAAGCCAGCTCGGATTACCTTCCTGGCTAGTGACCTCGCTCCGAGATGGTTTCCGCAGATCCCACTATGTACTTCCTCTAATACCTCGGCAGTTCTTGAGGTCGGTACACATTTTAATAATGGTGTTGATATCCCCCTTCTGTAGAGAATATTTCTCACCAAGGTGTCGTGTTGTGCTTTCCTTCGGATCTTTTTGCCTCTTTCTCCTCTTTAGGGAGGATGTCGAATTTCATGTATTCGAGTAAGGGATTCATCCATCCGAGGTTTAAACCGACTACCTCAAGTACTTTTTGTTTGTCTTATGTTTTTACTACTGAGGGTTCCTGAAGGGTTTCTTGGATCAGGCTTCTGTTGTTTCCTCCCGGTTTGGTACTTGCTAACTTGGATAGGGCATCTGCTCTGCTGTTTAGATCCCGAGTTATGTGTTTGACCTCGGTTTCTGCAAAGCGCCCAAGGTGCTCCAGAGTTTTCTCCAAGTACCTCTTCATATTCGGGTCCTTTGCCTGATACTCTCCACTTATCTGGGAGGTCACCACTTGTGAGTCACTGTATATCATCACCTTTGTAGCACCGACTTCTTCTGCCAACTTCAATCCAGCAATCAATGCTTCATATTCTGCCTGATTATTTGAAGCTGAAAATTCAAATTTTAGGGAAACTTCTATCTGGGTTCCTCTTTCATCTACCAATATTATGCATGCGCCGCTTCCTATTTTATTGGAAGATCCATCTACATAGAGTTCTCATGTAGTTGGTTTTTCCTCCCGATCCCCTGCGTATTCTGCAACAAAGTCGGCGAGGCATTGGGCTTTGATCGCTGTCCGAGTTTCATATCTTAAGACGAACTCGGAAAGCTCTATTGCCCATTGAACCATTCTCCCTGCAACATCTGTCTTTTGGAGGATTTGCTTCATGGGTTGGTTCGTACGGACTCTTATTGTGTGAGCCTGAAAGTAAGGTCGTAGCCTTCGTGAGGCTATTACTAAGGAGTAGGCAAACTTCTCTAGTTTGTGGTACCTTAGCTCAGGGCCTTGTAGAACTTTACTGATGAAATAAACTGGATGTTGTCCGACCTCATCTTCTCTTATCAGGGCTGATGAAACAGCCTTGTCCGCTACAGATAAGTACAGGACGAGGTTTTTTCCAGATACTGGTCGGGTCAGAATAGGAGGTTGGCTTAAAAACTTTTTGAACTCCTGGAACGCCTCCTCGCATTCAGGAGTCCATTCAAACTGACATCCCTTTCTCAATAAGGAGAACAGTGGAAGGGATTTTAGTGCCGATCCTGCCAAAAATCTGGAGAGGGCTGCAAGTCGGCCATTCAGCTGCTGGACTTCCCTCAAACAAATCGGACTTTTCATCTCTAGGATGGCTCTACACTTATCGGGATTGGCTTCGATCCCTCTTTGTATTAGCATAAATCCTAGAAATTTTCCTGCCTCCACCGCGAAGGCGCACTTTGCGGGATTTAGTCTCATCCCGTGCAGCCTTATGGTGTCAAAGACTTGTGAGAGGTTGGACAAGAGGTCGACTTCTTTCTTGGTCTTTACCAGCATGTCGTCGACGTATACTTCCATTAGATTCCCAAGGTGAGAAGAAAACACTTTATTCATCAACCTTTGATATGTGGCTCCTGCATTCTTCAATCCGAATGGCATGACCACATAGTAGAAATTAGCTCTGGGTGTGATGAATGATGTCTTCTCTTGGTCTGGCTCATACATTGGGATTTGATTATATCCCGAGTAGGCGTCCATGAATGATAAGTATTGATACCCCGAGCTGGAGTCCACTAGGGTATCAATGCTTGGCAGCGGATAAGGGTCCTTGGGACATGCTTTATTTAAGTCGGTATAGTCGACACACATTCTCCATTTGCCATTTTGTTTTTTGACTAGCACTACATTGGCTAGCCATGTTGGGTATTTGACTTCTCTGATGAAGCCAGCTTCCAGGAGCGCATGTACTTGTTCTTCTACTACTAGGGCTCGTTCCGGGCCGAGCTTGCGTCTTCTTTGTTGTACAGGTCGGGACCCCGGGTAAATCGAGAGCTTATGGGACATGAGCTCGGGGTCTATCCCAGGTATGTCGGAGGCCTTCAGGCGAAGAGATCGGAGTTATCTCTTAGGAGCTTAGTCAACCCTTGTTTTAGGGTTTCCCCTAGGTTGGCTCCTATGTGAGTATTTTTTCCTTCCTCTTGGCCGATCTGTATTTCCTCCGTTTTTCCTCTCGGTTGCGGTCGCAGCTCTTCTCTGGCCCTTGCACCTCCGAGCTCTATTGTGTGAACTTCTCTGCCCTTTCCTCTCAGATTTAGGCTTTCGTTGTAGCATTTCCTTGCCAACTTTTGATCTCCCCTTACCGTGGCTATCCCCGCTGAAGTCATGAATTTCATGCAAAGGTGGGGTGTGGATACCACTGCTCCGAGTCGGTTTAGAGTAGCTCTGCCGATTAAAGCGTTATATGCTGACCTTACATCGATGACTATGAAGTCTATACTCAGAGTCTTTGATTTTTCCCCCTTTCCAAAAGTGGTGTGGAGGGGCAAAAATTCCAGTGGTTTTATTGGCGTGTCTCCTAACCCGTATAGGGTGTCGGGGTAGGCTCTTAATTCTTTCTCATCCAACCCTAGTTTGTCAAAAGCGGGCTTAAAAAGGATGTCCGCCGAGCTTCCTTGGTCCACTAGTGTTCTGTGGAGATGAGCATTTGCCAGGATCATAGTTATTACTACTGGATCATCGTGTCCAGGGATTATTCCTTGCCCATCTTCTTTTGTGAATGAAATGGTAGGGAGGTCGGATGACTCTTCTCCGACCTAGTAGACTCTTTTGAGATGTCTTTTGCGAGAGGATTTGGTGAGTCCTCCTCCCGCGAACCCTCCTGAGATCATATGGATATGTCTCTCCGGAGTCTGCGGCGGTGGGTCTCTTCTATTCATATCATCTCGCTTTCTCTTCCCGTGACCGTCCGACCTGTCTATGAGATATCTATCGAGCCGACCTTCTCTAGCCAGCTTTTCTATTACATTTTTAAGGTCGTAACAGTCGTTTGTGGAGTGACCATATATTTTATTCTACTCACAGTAGTCGCTGCGGCTCCCCCCTTTTTATTTTTAATGGGTCTAGGGGTTGGCAGTCTTTCAGTGTTACAAATCTCTCTGTATACGTCCACTATAGAAACTTTCAGAGGAGTATAAGAGTGGTATTTTCTTGGTCTCTCGAGACCGAGTTCTTCCTTTTTCTTGGTTTTCCTTTCCCTCTCTTTTGTTGAGGGGGGAGCCCAGGGCGCCAACTCAGGTCTCTCAACTTAGCGTTTTCCTCCATATTGATGTACTTTTCAGCTCTTTCCTGTACATCACTTAGAGAAAACGGGGTGTCTTTTAGATATGGATTGCGAGAAGGGGCCTTCTCTGAGTCCATTGACTAACCCCATTATGACTGCCTCTGTGGGCAGGTCTTGAATCTCTAAACATGCTTTGTTGAACCTTTCCATATAGGCTCGTAAGGATTCTCCGACCTCCTGTTTTATTCCCAGGAGGCTCGGTGCATGTTTCACTTTGTCCTTCTGGATTGAGAACCTCATCAAAAACTTCCTTGAGAGGTCTTCAAAACTAGTAACCGACCTCGGGGGGAGGCTGTCGAACCACTTCATTGCTGCTTTCGATAGGGTGGTCGGGAAAGCTTTGCATCGCGTAGCGTCGGAAGCATCAGCTAGATACATCCGACTTTTAAAATTGCTCAAGTGATGCTTTGGATCCGTGGTTCCGTCATAGAGGTCCATATCGGGGCTTTTGAAGTTCCTCGGAACTTTTGCCATCATTATATCCTCGCTGAAAGGATCCTCCCCTCCTAAGGGTGGCTCTTCTCGTTCGTCGCGGGAGTTGTGACCTTTGAGGGAGGATTCTAACTTTAAGAGTTTTCTCTCTAACTCTTTTCGTCGTTCCATCTCCTCTTTTAGGTTCTTTTCGGTTTCCTTTTGTCGCTCCCGTTCTTGTTCTAATTGTTCCAGGCGACTGTGGACTAATCCCATGAGTTCAGTTACATGGGATGGTCCCTCTTTCTCTGATTTGCGCCCCTCTGAAGAGTTTACCTTCGGGTTTTTTACTCTGGAGGTACCTTCCCTGTGTTGATCATTAATTCCCTGGTGGAGGGTCAAGTTTGCATCATTATTGCCTGTGTCTAGATTCTCTTGTTCAGAATCTGACTCCACACGACCCTCTTCAGGGGATCTATCCGCCATTACTGGTTGATCTCTCGGGTCCCCGGCAGCGGCGCCAATGTTCCGGGGCTTACCTAGAACCGGACGGTGGTTGGACTTGTTTGAGGCCCAAGCGTTGGAGGAGTGTGGTCTCCGACTTGGTTTACGTCTGGGAGCCGCCTCCGAGTTATGTGTTCCAAGAGATGGGGGGTGGTACTTGCAAAAACACTCCGATGCCTAAGTCAGCATGGGGTTAAGCAGGTTTAGAATGTATTGGAACTTAGAGATACCTGAGGGGTGTCAGTGTATTTATAGTGGTGAACCAATAACCACCATTGGAGTAGTGCCATATTTTTAGGGTGTTAACCGTCCCATTATCTTAGGGATGTTAAGATATGGCTCGTGGAAGTGGTTAGAGAGATTCTAGGGGCAGTTACTCATTTGAATGAGTGTTTTATCCTCCAGCTAATCTCGTTCCCGACTTCTTTAGAGCAGGTCGTGATGAGTATCGACTTCGTAGGATGGAGATTGGTACTGGTGAGGCCCAACCCTTGGGATTAGGTCTTTTGCTTGATCCTGGGCCTTTGTTATTGGGCCAGGGTATGAACAATATTAAAATCTGATACAATTTTTAAAATTAAATTGTAACTTTTTAAGAAGTTATTTATGTGGTTATAGAGAAGTTTAAAAAAAAGATCTCTCTCATAATAAAAAGCATTTTATCATATTTTTTTAATATAAATATTTTTTAGAATTAAAAAATAAAATACAAAATAACTTATTTATAAACTATTTTTCATATAAATATTTATTGTTTAAGTTATTTTTTTAAAAAGAGATTAATTAAATTAGATACCTAAACTAAAAAATCTTATACCATAATTATTTAGAAATGAATAATTATGCAATGTTATAACATAACTCATACATCGTAAATCATAAAATCATTGATATTGCTTTAAACTTTCTAACTCAAATTTTATAAAACAAAATCTATACCCTAAATTCTTAACAGTAAATCCTTAATTCAGTTCTATCAACCATAAATTTTTTAAAAGTGATTTAATGATACGAATTTGTATCATTAAATTAGAGAGAATAGAAGAGAAATCCCTAGAATTAGGGCCAAAGAGAGAAAGTAGAGTTTCTAATTACACCATGCATATCTCACATTGTTACATTATACTCCTATTTATAGTATAATTCTCTAATTGGACTAGCCCAATCTAATTGTATCATTACCCTACCCTTCAAAACAACCTTGTCCTCAAGGTTGGAAAAAATATAAATCCTAACAAAAATTATAAAAATTAATTACAAGTAAAAAAAAAATTGGTATTTCGAAAACAATATTTTCTATGCTACTACTAAAAAAAATTTTAACCACCAGGATCCCATTGAAAAAATTTTTGTTCAATCCAAAACCAACAAAATATAATTCCTGTTGAAATCTGAAATTGGACTGAAATCCTTAGAATTGAGCTTAAAGTCATTGTACCATCCATCACCTTCTGATTTTGGGCTTCAGAAGTTAAAATTTGGATTAGCTCACAATAGAAGCCCAACACATTGTTAGGCTTCAGCATCTCTTCCTCATCCTCATCGAAGAAGAGAGACGCGCTGTTGTTTCGCTGCCTCAGAGGTGCACCTGCCGCCGTCCCTGCGTCCAACCCGCAGCCACCGGCTGTCGCGAGCTTGCATGGAGGCACCGGCACTGCCGTCCAACTCTCAACCCTCCACTGTTCGCTGTTCGAGTTCTCCCTGCCTCTTCCCAAATCCGCCACTCGCCCCTGCAAGCCCTCGCCGTTTCGTTCTCCGTTTCGATTCCAAGGGAAGACCGCCACCAGGAGTGGTGGTGGATTAGCCACGATTGGAGAGGCTCGACGGAACCCCCAAACTCCACGATCTCTGCCGCGGATGGTGGTTCTGATGGCGTGAGCACGCACCGCTGTTACAGAAGCACCATGGGCTTCTCCCTTCCACGCCGCAAAAGCGCCGCCGTCGGCGCTGCTCCTCGCATCGTCATCAGTGGCGGGTGTCCGCGGGTTCGGCGCCTCCCAAGGAAGAAACCGCCAAGCGTCCTCCCCTCCTGCATCTCGATCTGGCCGCAAATCTCCTGGGTGCGTCATCGACGAATCAAACCAAGGTCGATCCCCTGCAGTCCACACAATACCTCTACCACCAGGTTTGTTTGTGACTTCTGTATTGTTCTTGGTCACAAATCTTGTAATTGCACTAGAATCATTTGTCACTGAAATTGCCAGATCTGCTGTGGTTGGAATCCCTGGAATTGAGTTTTCAAATGCGTGATCTGCTGGTTGACATTCTACTTGAACTGCAAGTTCTGTTAATTCTTCAGGTAGAAATTCAAAATTGAAATCGAATTCTTCTTCTTCTGCATCTATCATTTTTGAATTTTGGCATGAATTTTGTCGTTGTTGCTGAAATTGTGTTACTGCTTCTGTGTAATTACAAATTGACACTGGTGAGTGCTGAATTGTTGCTTGATCTAGAGTTTTTGTTGATTTTGCTTCTTGTTGCTGTGGTTGAACTAGGAAACATAAACCTAATTCTTCTGCTTCTTCTTCCTCTTCTGTGTGAACTAGAGTCATGTTGAATTCTGAAAAATTGGTTGTTGCATTCATCAATGCTGCATTCTCATAATCTGATGCTGAATTTTGAAATTGCAGAGCCGTAATTGTTGAATTGTTTGCTTCTGGAGAGGTTGAATTATTGTTGATTGGTTGAAAAGCTGAGGTTGATTTGGCTTGAATCTGTAAAATTAGATGTTGCTGCTTCTGAATTTTGGTTGAAATTTCTGCTGTTAGTGCACAATCGGTTTCCCCATGGATCCTCTTGGTCACGATTGCACCAATTTTGTTGCAAGTTGCCTGAATTTCTGCAAGTATCTTGGATCATTTTTCACAATCTGAATTCAAGCGATCTAAGCTAGTTTGAATCTGATCCCAAATTGCGTCATCATAGGAATTTGGCATGGTATTCAATGAAAGCACCATTTGATACGAATTTGTATCAAGAACTAGAGAGAATTAGAGATAATCAGAGAGAATAGAAGAGAAATTCTTAGAATTAGGGCCAAAGAGAGAAAGTAGAGTTTTCAATTATACCATGCATATCTCACATTGTTACATTATACTCCTATTTATAGTATAATTCTCTAATTGGGCTAGCCCAATCTAATTGTATCATTTAATTAATAATATTATAAATATAATGTGTACTAATATTTCTTTAAACTTTAAAAAATAAACTTTTATAACCCAATTCTATATCCTAAAATAAACCCTCATAGTTGAACCATGAACCATAACATTTTCATAAATGAATGAGTCAATAATATTATAGATATAATATGTACTAATATTATATGTAATTAATTTCTCTTATTAAAAATCTATATTCTAAACCCTAAACAATGTTTTTTTACTCTAAATTCTAAAACTTAGATAGTTTAATTATTTTATTAGTCTTATAGTTTCAGTAAATTTTTAATTAGGTCTTTATATTTTTTGTTTTCGATTGACTCCCTATATCTTATCAGATTTTGTAATTAAGTTTCTGCTGTAAAAAATATTGGAATTAATAGAATATCATTCTAAATTATAAATTTATAAAACTACTATTAAATAAAATAAATATGATAATTACTAAAATAAATAATTTAAAAATTATTTACCCTTTTAAATTCCAGGGTTACAGTGTAAATGAGATGGCATTGCGCGTATCTCGTTTACACTGTACACGAGATAGGACACGTCAGTTGCTATGTGGGTATCTCGTTTACACTGTAAACGAGATAATGCTTGTCAAATTAATAATTTTTTAATTAATATTTTAATAATGTTTGATTATCATAATAATTCAAGTTTTCCAAATTCAATAAAATCCTAGAAAACCCTAGAAAAAGTCTCGAAAATCCTAGAAAACCCTAAAAAACACTAGAAAAATCCTAGAAAATACTAAAAAAAATCATAGAAATTTCAAGAAATTACTAGAAAATCCTAGAAAAATCTAAGAAAACCCTAGAAAATCCAAGAAAAACCTAGAAAATCATAGAAAAATTGAGGGTAACCTAAAACATTGATTTGGACCTAAATGTGAAGTCTAGATCCCTTAGTATGGTAGCGTCCGACTTGATGATGCCGGGGTGCCACCTGTCCAAGTTCCTCATGAAAAGGTGGGAGTGGTGCTTGGTGCAGAATTTAAAGTAGTCCACAAACTAACCGGCAAGTGCACCGGGTCGTACCAAGTAATACCTCAGGTGAGTGAGGGTTGATCCCATGAGGATTGATGGATTAAGCAACAATGATTGAGTGATTGGCTTAGTCAGACAAGCAGAAAATAGTATTTGGATTTCAGTTGCATTAAACAGTAAATTCAGAGAATTAATAAAGCAAGTAGTATATTTGTGTGAAGATTATATGAGAGAACAGTTAAGGTTTCAGAGATGTTTATTTTTCGGATTAACTTTTCTTACCAATTATTTTAATCACGTAAGATTCAATTCATGGAAAATTATATGTGACTAAACCCTAATTCCTTAGATTTTTTTAGTCTTCTCTAACCTTTATCAACCGCCAATTTTTTGGTCACTTGATTCTGATTAGAAGGTTAAGTTCAAAACTAGTTGATGTGCAACAAAAATCCTAATTATCCAAATATAAGAGGATTATATGTCACGTATCCCGTTAAGTCCAGATAGTTAGAAATTTAGGAGAAAATGTTTTCAAGTTGTTGTTCAAGTAAATTGCTTTTCCAAGGTTTACAAGAAATCATATAGAATAAGGGTCATACTTCCGTTCCACCCAGATTCATAAGATGAAGAACGAAAACAAATTTTTGAAATTGAAATAAAAACATTAATTAAAATAGAAGTGTAATAGTATCAATCTATACAATAAACAGAGCTCCTGACCTTAAAACTGGAAGTTTAGTTGCTCATGGCTCAGAGAGAAGACTAGGATTCAGAAAAACTGTAAAGTGTGCAATGAGGTGCGTAAAAGAGAAGTCCCCGAAGGGATGAAACTTTTTCCTTTTATATCTAACCTAATTAATGTAAAATATATTCTCTAAAACTAAATAATATATTTTCCTAGTTATAAATAAAATAAAGTTTAATCAAAATTAAATAAAATCTTCGAGCATAATAATTGATGGATGCGGGGACCATGGCTGACTCTTAAACTGGCGCCTAACTTCAAATTTTTGAAGTTAGGCATGGCCTTGACAGAGTGGAACTTAAAGTTGGCTTCTTCATATGGCACCTAACTTGAAAAATTCCAAGTTAGGCACCACCTTGGTTGAATGAACTTTGAGCATTTTATGATCATGGCGTCTAACTTGGGAAATTCTAAGTTAGGCGCCACCTTGTCCGTGTGTCCTTGAAGGAAGTGTAGACTATTTTATATTGTTTGAAAGCTCTTGAATTTGGCTTTCCAATGCCACTGAAACCGCATCAATTGAATCTCTATAGATCAAGTTATTCCTATTGGAGTGCAAAGAGGTCAAGGTTGACAGCATCATCCACTTTCTCCCTCTTCTTCTATAAAACTCCGTCAAATCCATCCGAATGCTACCTGAAATAAATAGAATTGCACATAACTCAAAGTCGCATTCATAGTGGCAAAAATGTATTTAAATCTTTATTAAACTTAATAATTCAAATGCAAATTCACTAGAAAAAGATAGGAAAGATGCTCGCGCATCACAACACTAAACTTGAATTGTTGCTTGTTTTCAAACAACCAAAACTAATGCAAACTTAGGATGTGAATTTTCATGAGAAGTGAGTACTCAATTAAGCTTCTGTCTATCTCAAAGTGGGGTTTATAACACTGAAACTCCGAATAGTTTTGGCATCTCACTATCCTTTGAATCTGAGGATTGTCACTGTCATTTGAAATTAGAATCCGGATAATATTATAAATTCTTTGGCCTTTTTTTACTTCGGATTAATTCTTGAACATAGAATTTTTCTTTCATTTTATTTTCTTTGGTACTTTGCACCTTGAGCCTAGCCGTGACTTTAAATGCTTTGTCTCAAACTTTACTTGACACAAAAATACCACAAGCACTTAACTGGGAAACTCTCTTTTAGTTCTAAATTTTCTTTCAATTACTCCCAGATAGTAGTGCTCAAAGCCTTTGGTATACTCTGTTAAATGTACTTGATCTCGACTCTTAGTGCTCTATCTCAAGGGTTACTTGATACATTCACACCACAAGTATATGGCTAGAAAAATAACTCTTTCAGCTTTTTAATTATATTTGACCTTCCTAGCTATTGATACACAGAGCCTTGGACCATGCTTTTCTTTATTTTCTTTTTGCTGTTTCTTTTGTTTCAAGGATTAAGGTTTTGTTTAATTCAGAGAATTCATAATAGTTTTCTAAACTCCTATTCCTCATGCATCAACATCCTTTGATTCAAATTCAAATATACACTGTTTATATCATGCATTTAGAATCATAAATAATACCACCACAATTAAGTAAATAAGACTACTATTAAATATAAACTCAATTTCTCATGCAATATATCACTTCTTTTCTTTTTTCTTTTCAGATTCAAGCTCAGTGAGTGGTACATAAGACATCTTTTTAATTTAAAAACTAAAACCTAAGAACTGAAAATACTAAAGATCATGCAGGCAACTAAAGTAACAGAAAATAGGAATATAACAAAATAAGAACGGAAGGAGAAGTAGAATGAAAGGGACTCAACCACCTCAGTTGTCCTGGTGGACATCTCATTCCTCAGGTTGTGCTCCTCCATGAAGATGATTCACCTCCCTTTGGTGCCATTGATGGTGAGATAAACAGAGAGCGCGCTCTACAACACCAAACTTAAAAATTTGCTTGTCCCCAAGCAAAGAAAAACTCTAAGGTGTCAAAAATTTCCTTTTAATTGCTCCTGTTCCGTTCTAATAACTCTGCATGACCAAAACACATGTAAAATAAGAAAAATTCTAAAAAAATTGAGATAAAGTAATTTAAAACCAGAACTAAAATAACTATAATGCTAAAATTAAAATAACTATAAAATTAAAACCAAAGTAACTGCAAAACCAAGGATACTAGTAGTTGGGTTGTCTCCCAACAAGCGCTTCTTTAACGTCAGTAGCTTGACGGTTGATTGTTGCTTTTTCTTCTTCTTCTTCCAGTTAGTTAAGAGAAATGACTTTAGTGGACATGAGGACAAAAATGATACCCACCAAAAAGCAACTCCCATACAACTCTCTGATTCATTAGGACCAAGGAAAGCATATTCAAATATTGGGGGAGAAGACGTCAATTCAAATGTGGGCAGTGCATTCAGATTTTTCTTCTCAGGAGCTTGTATGCATAGAATTAAAGGGACTTGTATAGCTTCCTCCGAAATTATTGGAATGTGCAAGCATGGAGTGTGCATGGCTTCCTCCTTTGTTTGCGTATCTTACTCCTTTGTTTGTGCATCTTCCTCCTTTGTTTTTGCATCTTCCTCTTCTTCCATGTGTGAGGGTGGAGAGTTCTCTAATTCACTGAAGTATGAACTCCTTTGATTGATTTCCTCACTTTCTTCCATAGGATCTTGCATTGTATCTCTTAGAAAGAAAATTGCTTATTCCTCTTCCTGGGGCTTGATAATCAACTCCACATATTTCTCTATATTTTTTAAACTCATCCTTATATCATGTATGCATTCTTTCATGACAAGCTCAAGAGCTGATGGCTCTTGATATGAATAAAAAGCTTGATAAGAGTAAAAAGAGGATTGTTCTTGATATGAATAGGGAGATGGTGGCTCTTGATATGAGTAGAAAGATGATGCTTCTTGATATGGATAGAGAGGTGGTGGTTCTTGGTATGAATATGGAGATGGTGGTTCTTGATAGATGGAATATGGAGTACCGAAGTTTCTTTGGCCTTGACTTTTCCAACCAAAATTTGGGTAGTTCCTCCTTCCACAATAATATGAATCACTCATTGGGTGTGAGTAATAACCCATGTGATCTCTTTCCATTATTTTTTCTTAGCACAAAACACCAAATAGAATTAAACGCACCATGTGGTAAGCAGAAAAGCAAAGAGAAAAAAACAGAAAGAATTTTATTTTCATTTTTTCAATATATATATATATATATATTTTCAAAAGAAATAAAATAAAAAAATAAAAAATGAAAATAAAATAAAATATAAAAAAAAACAAAATAAAAGAAAATAAAATAAAGAGAATAAATTGAATTATTGAAAAAAAATAAAAAATTAAAAATTAAAAAAATAAAAAAGAAGAACGAAAGTTTTAATTTTTTTTTTAGAAAAACTAAAATTAAAACTAAATAAAAAAATAAAAAAAAGGAAAATAGGGGAGGGGGAGGAACTGAAGGGAAAAGAAAAAGAAAATAAAAATAGAATTTATTAATAAAAGAAAACTAATTGAAAAAAAATTATCTATCTAAGTAATCAAATAACTCAGGCAACACCAAACTTAATTTCAAAAATTAAGAAAAAAATAAAGTAGGTTAAATTAAAAAAATTAAAGAAATAAATCAAGCAAAACTAAAGCAAAAACGCCTAATCTAAACAATCAAACAACTGGTAGTTGTTAATCACAGTCAATTTTTGATAACGGCGCCAAAAATTTGGAACAGAATTTAAAGTCCACAAACTAACCAACAAGTGCACCGGGTCGTACCAAGTAATACATCAGGTGAGTTAGGGTCGATCCCACGAGAATTGATGGATTAAGTAACAATGATTGAGTGATTGGCTTAGTCAGACAAGCAGAAATGGTATTTGGGTTTCAGTTGCATTAAACAGTAAATTTAGAGAATTAATAAAGCAAGCAGTAAATTGGTGTGAAGATTATATGAGAGAACAGTTAAGGTTTCAGAGATGTTTATTTTCCAGATTAACTTTTCTTACCAACTATTTTAATCATGTAAGATTTAATTCATGGCAAACTATATGTGACTAAACCCTAATTCTTTAGACCTTTCTAGTCTCCTCTAACCTTCATCAACCGCCAATTCCTTGGTCACTTGATTCCAATTAGAGTGTTAAGTTCAAAATTAGTATCCACAAAAATCCTAATTATCCAAATATAAGAGGATTATATGTCACGTATCCCGTTAAGTCCAGATAGTGAGAAATTTAGGAAAAATTATTTTCAAACTGTTGTTCAAGTAAATTGCTTTTCCAAGGTTTACAAGAACTCAAATAGAATAAGGGTCATACTTCCGTTCCACCCAGATTCATAGGATGAAGAACGAAAAAAATTCTTGAAATTGAAATAAAAACAGTAATTAAAATAGAAGAGTAATAGTATCAATCCATACAATAAACAGAGCTCATGACCTTAACAGTGAAGATTTAGTTGTTCATGGCTCAGAAAGAAGACTAGGATTCAGAAAAACAGTAAAGTGTGTAATGAGATGCGTAAAAGAGAAATCCCCGAAGGGATGAAATTTTTTCCTTTTATATCTAACCTAATTAATGTAAAATATATTCTTTAAAACTAAATAATATCTTTTTCTATTTATAAATAAAATAAATTTTAATCAAAATTAAATAAAATCTTCGAGCATAATAATTGATGGATGCGGGACCATGGTTGACTCCTGAACTGGCGCCTAACTTCAAATTTTTGAAGTTAGGCATGGCCTTGGAAGAGTGGAACTTGAAGTTGGCTTCTTCATATGGCGTCTAACTTGGGAAATTCCAAGTTAGACACCACCTTGGCTGAATGAACTTTGAGCATTTTATGATCATGGCGCCTAACTTTGGAAATTCTAAGTTAGGCACCTAACTTGGGAAATTCCAAGTTAGGCGCCACCTTGTCCGTGTGTCTTTGAAGAAAGTGTAGACTATTTTATATTGTTAGAACGCTCTGGAAGTTAGCTTTCCAATGCCACTGGAATCGCATCAATTGAACCTCTATAGCTTAAGTTATTCCTGTTGGAGTGTAAGGAAGTCAGGGTTGACAGCATCATCCACTTTCTCCCTCTTCTTCTATAAAACTCCGTCAAATCTATCCGAATGCTATTTGAAATAAACAGAATTTCACACAACTCAAAGTAACATTCATAGTGGCTAAAAAGTATTTAAATCTTGATTAAACTTAATAATTCAAATGCAAATTCACTAGGAAAAGATAAGAAAGATGTTCACGCATCAGTACTTGCAAAAGACTCTGATGCTTAAATTAACAAGGGCTTTAGGCAAGTTTTTAGTAGATTAGAACGTGAATATACCTGATGGGTGTCAATGTATTTATAGTAGAGTAGATTATCACCTTTGTTGGAGTAGTTCCATCTTTATTGATGGATAACTGTTCCCTTTATCTTGGAAATCTGTTAAGATCTCCCATCTAGATGTAGCGGATGGATATCCAGAAGCAGTTACTTGCTTGGGCAAGTTGAGCTGGACCTTTCTGTCGGTGTCCGACCTCTCAAAGAGGTCAGGTAGGAATTAGAGGCCACCTTATAAGTTGAGCCTTTTATTTGTATCGGACCTGATTTTATGTTTTGGATTAGGGTATAAACATAACATATATAAAATAATAATAGACTATCACAGAAATAAATAATCATGCGATGAGAGAAAAAAATAATGTTTCAACACAAGCATATAAAACTAAAATATAATTGAATATAAAAAAATAGGTGATATTATTTAAATGCAAGTGACCCTTTTTCTTTTTAAATTCATGTAAATATATACTAAAAACATATTCGTTAAGTGGGTGGTATTATAAAAAAAATGGAACTTGTTAAAAAAATCGTTCTTAAAGTGAGCGGCATTATAAACAAAAATGCGACTCCTTTCTCCTTGTATTATTAACGGCTTATATTTCTAAATAATAATAATAATAATAATAATAATAATAATAATAATAATAATAATAATAATTTTTATATTTTTTTCACAAATTTAATGGTGATAATATCTTAATTTTACACCATCCCTCTCCATTGTATTCGGTGCAATGCACGGGCATATAGCTTAGTTTACTCGAAAAGAATTGTTCTCAATGATGCTCTTTATATATATTGTTATAGATAATATACAAATCTAAACGTACTTATAAACTTCAACCATGAATGTTTAGCTTTGATATAATGAACACCGTAGACAATACTTACTTATTCTTTATAACGGGGTCGGCAAATACTAACAAATTTATCAAAAACTAAATGCCTGTTAAAAGAGGTGCGGCTGTACTGCCCAAGCAAAAGTGACTTTCCGTTCTTTTTATTCCAGAAGTAGCTTTTTCATTTGTTTCCTATCTGTTACTATGTTTTCCTCCGAAGTCCTTAGAGGCCATCTTTAATGCTTATCTTGATGTTTTCCACCTTAATTGACAACTCTAACTTATGATCCTCAACAGCTTTCAAAACTGAGAGCAGGTTGGACCGGTAAATTTCACACTTTCGATTTGCAAACTCAAGCTCATTCATAAGTTCTCTAATGCTCTTGTCCATGTCATCCTGCAAGATATGACGCAATGAAGTTAAAAAAAAATAAGTATAATGACATACACTTTTTCAAAGAAATAATAGATGGACCTCAATGCCCCATTCGACACCTTTAACAGGTAACTAAATCAATTCATGTTTCTGCCCCAAAAATTGGCAGAAGGTAGAAACGGCAATTTACAGTATTTCGAGCTAAATTAGATATTAGTCCACATAACTTGGTTATGTAGAATGATGTATGTTGAGCACGCACATAATCTCTTTTTTTTTTCCTTGCCCCCATATGAAACCTAAAATAAAACGTCTACCACTAATCCAATCCCGGTGCATTTGTATGCTGTAAACAAACAAATAATAAGAATCCACAGCAGATAACATCCAAACGGCACTGCAATCAACACTAACTGCTTCAAAACCCAAAAATAAGACAAGAAATATGCCTTCAAATATATTCTCAACCAAGAACAAACTCCAGAAATATTACGATGCTAGGCTTGGTTTCTTTTATTTTCCCAAAATGAAGAAAAAAAATTATAGATAAATCAAGATCCAACACAATATGAATACAAGGTGGGGGTATTTAAAGGCCACAAATAAACCAATTCGCTTAAACAAATAATTAGGAGTAAGAGTACACATCAGGCAACTAGCTCCAGTAATCAGACAGGAAAAATACCAATCCCCAAGGCAAATGGAAAACTAATGACTAGATATGTTCATATTATAAAGTGAAATAACCAAATAAAAGTGCTTAGTCAGATAAGAGATAAAATCAGAATGATAAAGGAACTGGTGGCATGGTTCACTTTGTTCAATTAATCAATTCTGTAAATACACGTGTAAATTAAATTACATGTGTATTGCTTGGGAGGAGTTTAAACAGTTTAATCTTCAGAATATTATTGAAATCAACTCAAGAATATATTATACAAAGTCCAAATGGAAGAAAAACTATATTAAAACGAAGCTTGAGTTGTTACAAGAAGCTAGAAGATTCATGTTAACTGGGTGAGTGGAAGAGTAAAACACAGCAGCAAAAGAACAAAAGGGAAATGGAACTCTGACCTCGGACATATGCTGGCCCAAGTTTCCTTCCTCGTGTCCACTTCTGGAATTAGTATGACTTTCATCAATTTGCAAGTGACTCCTAACTTTGCCATTGTTGATGAGAATTCGTTCCTCACTTTGCATTACTTGAACAACTCTTTTTGTGGCTTCTTGTAAAGCACCCATTGCAACATCATAAGTCTCAGGAGACTTTGCTCCTTCATCAACAAACTTAAAGGCCACGTGTCTGAGGGTATTATATCTAACTGTATGAGATTCCAAATAGTAAGAATATATATCACAAGAATGTTCTTCTAATGTAACACTGCTTTTGGCATTTCTCGTCCAACGTTTCAATATATAATGAGCGGGTAGAGTGAGTACATTGGTTACTCTAAACACTGCCAAAACATGTCTACAAACAAGGCCGGAAAATTCAAACATTTGGCAACTACAACTCGCTTTCATCTCTAAAACATTGAATTTAACATAGTATGCCTTATGATCCTCTCCAAATTTAGCTACATGATATGTAACGACCTCCCCATCATCCTCGGTTTTGGATGCCATGAATGTTAGCGTCCCAACTAGCTCCTCTTGGAACCTCATGAAAATCTTTCGTGTGTAAAGCTCAGATGCTTGCTTCTCCATTGGGGATGGGGTCTTCAAAACTGGTGAACTATTCATTGTGTCATAATCTGCTCTGACTTCTTTCTCATTGCGACTATCCAGTGCTTTCTCATACAACTTGAAGAACTGATTTAAGTTGGTTGAAGCATTTACATACCCATCAAAGTATGAGTTCATGCCATCGCTTCGCTGTGTGATAGACATTTCTGCAAAGAATGTGTCTCGCAAATATACAGGTACCCACTGCTTACAAGCAGAATATATTGCTTGAAGCCATTCATGGTCCCGCAGATCATACCTATCGATGAGTGTTGACCAGCAAGATTCAAATTCCTCAATTGACTCCGTCAAGTTAACACATCTGTGAAATTCAACTTCGAAATTTGGATATTTGAGGAAAATGTGAGATAACTTCTCCTGGCATTTTTTAAAAATGTGCCATTTGCAGAATCGGTGGCGGGTCTCAGGGAATACTTGTAGTACAGCTGACCGAATTACAGAATCATGATCGGTTGTTATTGACAATGGTGGGCGTCCAGACATAGCCATAAGCCACGTCTTGAAAAGCCATACAAATGATGCTTCAGATTCATTTATTAGGAAAGCACAACCAAAGAGAACAGGTTGTCCATGATGGTTTACACCAGTAAAGGGAGCGAACGGTAGTCGATACCTATTGGACCGGTAAGTAGTGTCAAAGGTTACGGTATCACCAAAAAAAGTGTAATTCAACCTTGCCTTGGGATCGGCCCAGAAAACATTGCTCATGGACTGGTCCTCATCACTTTGCACAGCATAGAAGAAACAAGGGTTTTCGGCATGCATTTGTCTCAAATAATCCAGAACAAGCTGAATGTCGCCTTCTAGACTTCTCTGCCTATTATTCCTCATGTAATTCCTACAGTCAACCTCTGTAAAACCAACTTTGCTAATCCCACCACACTCCTTGATCAGTGCTGACATAATTCTCCGAGGACCCATTCCAGCAGCCTGTAAAGTATCAATTAGCGTCTTGGCAGCTCCAGATATTTGTCTGTGAGAGCGAAGGCAGTGCACCTGATCCGGTGGAACAAGCTCGTGGTTGTGTTCCCTAACAAACCCAGAGACGATCCACTTGCCAGAGTCGTGCATTTTGACCGACAAAGCCGCTTTGCATCCGACTCTGGTAATGGTTCGAGGACGCTTGATCTCCCTATCCTTGGTGCGTTTCTCATTCAAGTTGCGGAAACCCTCCTTTGCACAAACAAATTGCCTCTGTATGATGGCTCCATCGCGCCTGGAACGCCGGGATGAGCTAACCCGAGTACTGAACCCGATACGACGGGCATAAGAATTGTAGAAGGCCTTGGCAGCCTCCTCAGACTCAAATTCCATGCCCTCGTAAGGTTCAAGATCTAAGAGGTCACCCGCACCAAAACCCTCAGGAACGTAAATTTCTCCACCGCTACCACTAGTGGCAGTGCCTCTGCCTCTGTCAGCATCAGCCAGTTCATCCTCTTCGATAGCCATGGCCATAGCCATAGGGTGCTCAATGTCGCCCTCATCATCCTCGCATTCTCTCTCCCCTCCTTCCAGCCCAATATCAAATTCTAACACCTCGTTATCCATCGCAAATACTACTTGCAATATCAGAATAGGCAATAAACGTATATGGACGAATTCATATCATACGACATCATATAGAAAATACAAGGAGACGAGAGGAACTAAACAATTTCTAAAAGAAAAGAAATACTGTGGGGAAAACCTGACCGTCGACCGACAGTAATTGCATCGTGTCAGGTTTATTCAAGAGCACCATCGGATACTAGAGGTGGTGTGCGACTAGAATATGCTTTCCAGAAATCAGGCGATTCAAATCGTGTAAATCTTGGATTGAATCCCAACAACCATACAAGACTCTCCTTCTGTATTTAGCACCGAACTTTTGTTCAAGAAAACAACTGATTAATATAATTTTACTAGTGATTAGTAGTTAAACCCCAAAATGGTTATGAGAGTGGCGTCTGTGTGTACTAAAATCTTTTTGTACAAGTTGCCTGCACTGAATCGGTCTGGTCAGGTTTGGTTTATTAGTTAACAACAATACTCGACACCCATGTAAAAAATGCATTTAAATTATCCAAGTATTTTTTGTCAGATGCGTCTCTTTTACTCCCTCACTCGTTTGTGATACACATGCTATATATAACATAAATCTTCTTTGTTGTAACCTAAATTTTTTGTTCAACGTAAATCTTCTGTTGCAACCTAAACCTTCTGCTCTCTTAGTTCTTCTCTGCTCGCGTTTTTCTTTATTGATCTACATTGCATTGAACGTAATAAGCTTCGTCATTCTTCTCTGGTCGCGCTCATCTTCTTCGTTTTCTTCTTTCAATTTGCTTACGTTGCAGTTATCTTCTTCCTATTCTTGTTCGTTTTCTTCATTGATCTGCACTTCTCAATCGAAACAATGAATGATTCAACTTCAAATCAGTTAAATGAAAGTGATTTGGATTATTCTTCTGAAACGAATCAAGCGGACGAGGTTTGGATTATTCAATTTTGAATAGAATTGAATGGAATGCAATAGCTAATTTGAATTGAATTGAATTTAATGGACGCAGGTGTTCTGAATTGAATTGAATTGAATCGAATTGATAATCTCTAAATGGTAGACACATGTGTTTTGAATTTGATTTTATATAATAGATAATGTTGCATTCATTCAGTACTATACAATTGTTTCACCATAATAACGTGTTTGGTTCATTCTGTAGAAAGATGTTTGAATTTGATTTTATATAATGTATAATGTTGCATTCATTCGGTACTATACAATTTTTTCACCATAATAATGTGTTCGGTTTATTATGTAGAAAGCTGTTTGAATTTGAATTTATATAATGGATAATGTTCCATTCATTTAGTGCTATACCATTATTTCACCATAATAACATGTTCGGTTCATTCTGCAGACCAGGTGTGTTGTGGATGAACAATTTGTCCCAAAGGTGTTGGGTATATGAAGATGGTAAGATGACAAAATCTTATATTTGTGTAGTGGTTTCAAGGCACGATGAGATCGCTTTCTTTAGAGAGATATTTGTCCCCACACTTAGTTGCTATAGGGTTGATGACAATACTCTCCCAGGATACAATGAAACCTAAGAATTTCTTAATTAGCAATAGTAAGAAATTCTCAACTCTCTTGAACAAAGAAAATCTCTTAATAGTAGTGTAAATTGTACGCTTAGTACTGCATTTCTGAAATAGTGGACAAGGACTTATTTATACATATTGCACGTAGCAATTATGATTAGTTACGTATACAAATGGTTGTGTCATTTCTATTGCCAATAGATACAATGTTTTGAACATATACAACTCTTAAAGAGTTGTGTCCCTTTAGCCAATAGACACAATGTTTTGAACATACACAATCCTTAAAAGGTTGTGTCCCTTCAACCAAATGGTACAAAACGGTTAGTAACCGTTTATTAATATTAATAATATTAATAATAATATTAATAATATTAATAATATTATTTAATCAAATTTGTAAATACCCTTCAATCCCCCACTATTTACAAAATTTAAATGTCATACAAGTATATGCATAAAGAATGTGTCACTAAGATTAAACATTCTTTTAGTGTAAATTTTAAAGTTCTAACGAAGTAATAGGTGTCTAATCGATTAAACCTATACTCCATATGCTAGTACCGAAAATCACACACATTACTTATACCCTCCAAGTTCAAGAGTTTACAATTTTAAGCACTTATATGGCCTTGTGCTCATCCTGGTTTCATGAATATTTACAAGAATAAAACCTCTAAAATTCTCGATTAGAGCGGCACCACTCTTATATTCATATAGGTGGAATCTTTTGATAGATAATATTATCATTCCATTAAGAGTTTAAACTCACCCTCCTAATTTATTGTAAATAGCACTAAATCCTATACCTTAGTGCTCCAATTGCTAAATAACTTGTTATTACCCATTAAACCTTGAAACTAGTGGTCTACTAGAATAAGGTTGGGTTCCCATCATTTAGCAATAATAGGTTTTAATCCCATTTTAGCAGTAGTTTCTTTGATTTTATCCCTTGACAAACCTTTAGTCAAGGGTCTGCTAAATTTTCTTGAGATCTTACATAAGTGATGGTAATTACACCATCATCTATTAGTTGCCTCACAAATTCATGTCTCAAACTTATATGTCTAGACTTTCCATTATAAACCTTATTATATGCTCGAGACATGGTTGATTCACTATCACAGAAGATTGAAATGGCTGTCGTCTGCTGTGGCCACAGCTTTATATCATATAACAAATTTCTTAACCATTCCGCTTCTTTACCTGCGGCTGATAAAGCTACAAACTCAGCCTCCATAGTAGAATGTGTAATACATGTTTGTTTCTTTGAGGCCCAACTTATTGCTCCACCACCTATGGTGAAAATCCACCCTGAAGTGGATTTGTTATCACTAAGATTTGTAATCCAACTTGCGTCGGAATAACCTTTTAAAACTGCGGGATAATCACTATAATGTAATCCCAAGTTTATGGTTTTCTTGAGATAACCAAGAACTCTTATTATAGCTTTCCAATGTTGATTGCTAGGCTTTCCTGTAAACCTTGATAGTTTGCACACAGCAAATGCTATATCAGGTCTAGTACAATGCATTGCATACATTAAACTTCCTATAGCACTAGCATATTCTAATTGTGCTATAGGTCTTCCCATGTTTCCTTCTAATTTAAGATTAGGATCATACGGCGTATTGGATTCTTTAATTGTGAGATGATTAAACTTTTCCAATACCTTTTTAATATAATGAGATTGACTTAAAGTAAAGCCAACTTCATTCTTATGCACCTTTATGCCTAATATTGTATCAACTTCATTCAAATCCTTCATCTTGAATTTAGAAGTTAGATACTCCTTCGTTATACGAATTCCTTCTAAATTTGTTCCGATGATTAACATATCATCAACATATAAACAAATGATTACTCCATAATCTTTAGTAAATTTTGAGTAAATACATTTATCCGCACTATTATGTGAGAAGCCATTTGATAACACCACTGAATCAAACTTCTCATGCCATTGTTTAGGCGCTTGTTTTAGCCCATACAAAGACTTAATTAATTTGCAAACTTTCTTTTCATTTCCGGGTAGCACATAGCCTTCCGGTTGCTCCATATAAATTTCTTCATTAAGGTCTCCATTTAGAAAAGCTGTTTTAACATCCATTTGATGTATATGAAGCTTATGTATGGATGCTAATGCTATAAGAGCCCTAATAGAAGTCATTCTTGTCACAGGTGCGTAGGTATCAAAATAGTCTAGACCTTCTTGTTGTCTAAACCCCTTGGCCACTAACCTTGCTTTAAAGGTTTGTAATGAACCATCAGTATTATACTTTTTTCTAAATACCCACTTACATCCTATAGGCTTTGATCCTGGAGGCAAATCAACCAAGACCCAAGTATTGTTAGATAATATTGAGTCCATTTCATCATTTATTGCTTCTTTCCAAAAAGCAGAATCCCTTGAAGCCATAGCCTCTTTGAATGTTTGAGGATCACCCTCTATGTTCATAACAATAGGAATCTTGTTTGTTACAGAATTCCTTGTTCCTTCTACCAAAAAGGTGATAGCCTGAGAAGAAATAAAATCTGGACCCAAGTCCTTTTCTTTTCTTACTCTCAAGCTCTTCCTTGGTTCAATAAACTCTTTGTCGCTTAGACGTTTATTATTTTGATTATTTATTTCTTGTGAAATATTAGTATCATTTTGGGGATACTCTGAATTAGAAGTTGAATCATTGATAAATTTATTTTCAATAAATTCTACTTCTCTTGATTCAACAACTACATTAGACACTAAGTCTAATATTCTATATGCTTTAGAATTTTGAGCATATCCTATAAAAGTGCCTTTTATGGCTCTTGGCCCCAATTTGGTTCTCTTTTGATCAGGAACTCGATAAAAGGCTAAACACCCCCACACTTTAAGATAATATAAATTAGGTTTCCTTTCTTTCCAAATTTCATAAGGAGAAACCTTTCTATGTCTTGATGATATCCTATTATGGATATGACATGATGTCAATAATGTTTCACCCCACAAATTGTAAGGCAACTTTGCATTTAGTAACATTGAATTAATCATATCCACTAAGGTACGGTTTTCCTTTCCGCCAAACCATTTTTGTTGCGGAGTATATGGAGCGGAAGATTCATGCACAATACCATGTAATTCACAAAAGTGATCAAATTCATTAGAAAAATATTCTTCACCTTGTAATGATTCAAGGATCACCATTTGTAGATCACGAAGTCTACTTACAAGGATTTGTAATTCATGAATTTGATCAATAATATCATTTATAATAAATTCAAAATATTTCATCATAGTAAACTTATCTGTTCCTTGTCGTTTAGTATTGTACTTTTCTTCCAAATATTTCCAAATCTCCAATGGTGATTGAATTAACATATGACCTCGACATACAATAGTATCTGCATCATGTTTCTTCTTCAATTCAACAATCTTTTCTTCCTCTTCCATTGTGGAACTTCCAGCAGCATTGGCAATTGGTGGAGTTTTTCGGTCAATCACATATGCAAGATTGAGAACCGAAAGAAGGAACATCATCTTGTCCTTCCAATGGTTGAAGTTTATTCCATCAAAGCGATCTAACTTGACAAACTCTTGATTCATGACCTTGAACGTAGTATTTTGATCTTGTGCCATCTTCAAGAAATATCTCTCTAAAATTGTTGGGTATATGAAGATGGTAAGATGACAAAATCTTATATTTGTGTAGTGGTTTCAAGGCACGATGAGATCGCTTTCTTTAGAGAGATATTTGTCCCCACACTTAGTTGCTATAGGGTTGATGACAATACTCTCCTAGGATACAATGAAACCTAAGAATTTCTTAATTAGCAATAGTAAGAAATTCTCAACTCTCTTGAACAAAGAAAATCTCTTAATAGTAGTGTAAATTGTACGCTTAGTACTGCATTTCTGAAATAGTGGACAAGGACTTATTTATACATATTGCACGTAGCAATTATGATTAGTTACGTATACAAATGGTTGTGTCATTTCTATTGCCAATAGATACAATGTTTTGAACATATACGACTCTTAAAGAGTTGTGTCCCTTTAGCCAATAGACACAATGTTTTGAACATACACAATCCTTAAAAGGTTGTGTCCCTTCAACCAAATGGTACAAAACGGTTAGTAACCGTTTATTAATATTAATAATATTAATAATAATATTAATAATATTAATAATATTATTTAATCAAATTTGTAAATACCCTTCAAAAGGTCGGGATGATTTTCAAGACACTAGAAGAAGCCGAAAAGTTCTACAAAAATTATTCCAAACTTGCCTATTTTTCTACCAAAATAAGGAACACGACTTGGAAGGGAGACGAGATTAAGAATCAACTAATCGTATGTAGCAGAGAGGGGGTGGAAATCTAAGATATCTCCTACTCTGAAGACAAATTCCTCAGTCGGCATAAACTGTCTAGCCAGGATCTACGTACATATATTGAAGGACGTCGGTCTCTGGACAATTTCCAAAGTCATTCTGAATCGCTCACACCCCTACTGTTCAGACCGGGCAGAGATGCTCAAATAACACAGGGAGCTAAACATGTTCGTGCGTCGCACCATCGAAACCAATGAGGAAGCCGGAATCAGACCGAGCAAAACTTACTAATCATTCATAGCAGTAGCCGGCAATCACCGGGAACTAAGTTTTATAGAAAAAGCCGTGAGGAATTATATCACAAGGGAAGTACGGAATATTTCCGAACAAGACGATGCCAAAGAATTCGGAAAGTACCAAAATTTCTTTTTCGAGCTCAACCTTGAAGGTGATCACTCGTCAAAAATGCATTCTGGGCCGACGCAAGAAGCAGGGTTGCATGCGAGTATTTCGGAGACGTGGTTTCATTCGACACCACCTACAACTCAAACAAGTATTCGGTTCACCCAAATTGAGACTTTACGTTCACCAAATCCACACATTTCAGTTCATCACTTTGTGAGAGTGTCCATTTATGCAGGTACAATATGGTTTTGGTTCTTTTGTGGGCGTGAATCACCACGGTCAGTCGACACTTCTCGGATGCGCCCTTATGAAAAATGTGAACATCCAATCATTCAAATGGCTATTCGAGTGTTGGCTCCGTTGCATGGGAGGGAAGGCACCAAAAGACATTCTCACTGACCAATGCGCATAAATGCAATGGGCCATCAAGATGTGCATGCCAACAACAATTCACCAGTGGTGTATCTGGCACATCATGAAGAAAATTCCAAGCAAACTAAACGGCTACAGGCGACACAAAAAAAAATCAAACAAGAGATGAGCCACGTCATTTGGAACTCATTCACAAAAGACGCATTCGGCAGAAACTGGAACGATTTTCTCACAAAGTACGGCCTCGGAGGCAACAAGTGGCTCTCAGGTAACCGAGGTTTTAATTCGAATTATTTTCATGCCGTTACTTTTTCGGTTAAAACGTGCACATATTTTAGTTCATGCCGACTCATGTTTTCGGTTCATTCTGCAGAGCTATACGAAGATCACCATATATGGATTTCAGTTTACCTGGATCACCACTTCTGGGCCGGGATGAGAAGCACACAAAGGAGCGAGAGCATGCATGCATTTTTTAACAAGTTCATCACACGCAACAGCTCCCTGAGTCAATTCATGAAGCAATACGATAATTGCCTAGCAAGCAGAGAGCAAAAAGAGAGAGAATTCAATGCGTAAATTTTCACACCGTGATACCGTGTGCAACAAAATCAACAATAGAGGCCCAGTTTCAACACGTATATACCCACGAGAAGTTCAGAAAAGTTCAAGGACAATTCAGAGAAAATGTGAATTGCATCACAAGATCAGTGAATTCCACCCTAGGTTTCACAATATACGAAGTCGTAGAGCAGGTTTCTAACTCCACATTCAACAATGTTTTCATCACCTACGACGCAGTATCACGAGAGGTAAAGTGCCAGTGCCTGCTATTCAAGTCAAGGGGCATACTGTGCCGCCATTCTCTGAGCATGCTAAGCTTCGAGCGAGTAGATAACGTGGCACCGAAATACATACTGAATGCTGGAGCAAGAACGTAAAGAGGAGGCATACACACATCAAGAGCAGTCAAGACGAGCCTCTACTGGAACCGAGAAGCAAGAGATTCGACAATTTGGTGTTTCGCTTGCACAATATCTGCGAATTTGCATCAGAGTCCAAGGAGCTGACAGAAATTCCGCATCGACCCTTTGACAATTTCATGGCCGATATGCAAGAATATCAAGAGAGAAGCAAAGGAAAAAGTTCATTTTCCCATGAAGAAGCAATGTTAAGCGACGTGAACGACCTTCAAAGTCCGCCACGTGTCAGAACAAGAGGTCGGCCCAAGAACAAACTGGGATCAAACCTGGAAAAAAATCTCAAACACCACGAAGAAATAGAAAAAGTCAACTCCAAGTGAGCTAAAACTGATTTCCTTTCGATTAGGAAAAAATTCATTTGTGCATTTTGCTAATATACAATATATTTTCTCTCTTGCAGCTGAACCTTTTAAACGGCGGATCAATGATTCAGTCAAGCTCCAGCCTTTACAATACACCGGATATGAATTATCCCGAAGAGGGTTACAGGAGTTTTAGTTTGTATTAACATAAATTTCTATTCATGTATGAGCAAATTTCGGTTCACTAAATTTATAGGAGGGTTAATTTTTTACTAGTGTTAGTCTTTATTAAATAGTCACTTTTATGTGTTTGATATTAGCTTTTGAAATTCTTTATTGAATAGTTACTTTTTTGTTTATTTAATAGTCAATTTATTCTGTTATGTCAAAGAGTTCAGGTGTTTTTGAAACTGAATACTGATATATACATTTTTTTCAAATTTTCTCTCTGCTATATTGATATATGAATTTTTTCATTTTATTTGTGTTTTTGGGAGTCTTAATGTTTGATAAATACTCTGATTCCATTCACTGTAAACCTGGAACAAAACAGCAGCCAAACAGTTCCAACAAATATATACATTAACATCTCAGACTGACACGACAAGGACTAATCCATCTTGAATCAGATATATACATTAGATATATACATTAAAATTTACATTAATATTCACATATATACATTAAAAGAAGCAGTGTTTACTTTTTTAAACAAGTTAAACAAAATAATATTAATTACAATCAGTGAAACAAAGTATATCCTATTTACTATATATATCCCCAGACGTGAATTTACATTAAGGGTTGGAGAGAGTAGCAGATGGCTTCGGGAGTCTTATTGCTTCAGATCCCCTTATCACTTGGTCTCTGATTTTGTTCAGTTTGTGCAACAGAATATTTGGACCATATTCAAGCCTGAAGGCATCAATCTCTTGCTACAATTCAATTGAAAGGAATTAGTTACATAATAAATGAACCCAACTGAAATAAGAAATCAAAGAATTTCATTAATTTAGAAACTACTTACTTGTGTCCAAGCTTTATATTGATACCTTTTCCCTCTTTTGATCTTTCGAGGATCAATTGTTTCAAGCTATTTCATGACGTATATTGCACAATCATAGCTAAGCAAGAATTAAGTAAAATACGATTAATAGTATATAAAATAAAACACACTAAAAATAGCACTATAGAAGAGAAAGATTTTTACCTTGTACATTGACCATTCAATCTAATATACTCTGCTTCTTCTCCCTTTCCATCCTCCATTAAAGGTTTCGCCCCAGCGTAAACCCTCATCTGAGAGATTATTAATCCTTGAAAGGGATACAAAAAGTGAATGAAAATTAGCAGCTACAATGAACCGAACCTTGTTCATGTTCTGAATAAAACGTGATGAACATTCAATCAGCAAGAGAAACATTTTGTGCATCCAAAAGAACCCAAGTGAACACATAGCAATCAGGTGAATCAAAATTAGCAACTCCACTGAACCGAACACCAATCATGATTTGAATAAAACGTGATAAACATTCAATAAGCAAGGAAAATATTTAATAATTTACAACAAATTTGTTCAATTTAATTCTCAAATCAGGTATTTCATCTTTGTTCTTGTTCACAGGGTCAAGCACATAGAATGCTTTTTTCTGGACATCGACAATCCACAACCACCAGTGTCGTCCATTGCAAATCGGCACAAGCAGCGATAGTGTGCATATCGATCGACATCCATCCGGTAGACCTTGTTGGTCTTTGGATCAATGTATTTCTCGCCATGGGTTCCCAATATAAACATCTGCAAAATGAATCTCAGTTAAATCACAAATAAACCAAATTATTTATCAGAACCAGTAAAACACCATTCATGTTTTGAATAATACGTGATAAAAATTTAACCATCAAGAAAAACTTGTTTGCATGCCAAAGGACCCAACTCAAGACACTAACAATCAAGTGAATCAAAATGACAAATTCCAATAAATTGAACACCATTCATGTGCTGAATACAATGTGATACACATTCAATCATCAAGAAAAATATTCCTGCATGCAAAAGAACTCAACTGAACACTTGACAATCAAATGAATCAACTTGACCAACTCTACTGAACAGAACTCCATTCATGTTTTGGATAAAACGTAATAAACATTCAATCAGCAGGGAATAAAAAATCTGGCTTATCACAATATCCGTCGGCACACAGTTTATATCTTTCTGAAACCAAGGACATTTTATGTCGTTGAGAATCATGCAATGTGCATTGACTGCCTACAAGAAGAAAATTTACGAGATATGCGGTATAAGAGTTTTTAGAAAAATCATTAACATTAACATAATAGGCAAAGAATTTACCGTGCTTTTCACATGTTGTTCGGGCATTCGAGACATGAAATGATGTCTAACCCCCTCGAAATTCGCTTGATGCTTCAAGATGAGTATGGGGTCATATTCGTTGGTACTATCTTTGGTTTCTTTCACATGTGTCATCTAATGATAACACTTTTCCTTCGGCTCCTCCATGACTTCTTTCTCTTTCTCCGAAGTTTTGTACACTTCAGCGGCTATGAAGCTCGGCTCGGCACTTGTTGCTTCAGAAAATTTCAATGCCGCTGTTACCCCAGCATCTACCACTACCTCTGCCAGGATTTCAAGCTGTGACACCGTCGGCTGAGAGGTCGGGGGAGTTGGTTGAGATGTCAGGGGACTTATGCCAAGGTAGAACGAAGGTGCATCATGTTTCCACAAAGAAGGACGAGCAGCACTGTAAGACGACGGAGGATTAGGCAATAATGAAAAAGTAATATCATATAACACGAAAGCTAACAAAAAAATGATATTAATTAAAACTTACACATTCAACGGAGGTTCTAGCTCCGTCTTCCTTGGGCAAGATCCCTCGGCAGCCTGTTTTTCCGATTTTGAAGGGCAGTTGTAACAAGCAGAAGAGAGTAATTGATTTTTGGATTCAATTGAACCACAATTAAACCATGTAATGAACCAAAATTATCCAGATTTGAACAATAAAAAAAACTTACAAATCAGGCTGTGCTTCTTCTTCCAATTGCCGTGCCGCCAAAGCTTCTTGGCACACTTGCTATTTTTCTTCGAGAAGGCTACTGCACTAAACAGAAAAGAGTTCAATAACGATCCGTAATTATTATCATGTACCATTAAAAAGAATTCTAAATACAACTTAAAGGAACAATGAAAAAGCAATATCATATAACATGAAAGATTATAAAAAATGATATTAATTGAAACTTACACATTCAACGGAGGTTCTGGCTCCGTCTTCGTCAAGGAAGATTCCTCACCAGCTTGCTTTTTGGGTTTCGGAGGGCAGCTGTAATAAACAGAAAAGAGTCCAATATAAGAACACGTTGAATTGATTTGTGGATTCAAATGATCCACAAGTAAAGCATGTAATGAACCAAAATTTACCAATTTTAAACAAGCAGTAAAACTTATACATCGACAGGTGCTTCTTGTTCTGATTGCTGTGCTGGTGCTTCTTTGCAGGGCTGCTGTTGCGGTTTCGGAGGGCTGTTGCATTAAACAGAAAACAGTTCGACAATGACCCTAAATTATTATCCTATTCCATTAAAATTAATAAAAATAATTTTATGTGCAACTTACTCATTAACAGAAGTTTCTTGTGTTTGACTTTTCGAAGGGACAAAGGTAAAGTCATCTTTTATTTACTATTCCTTAAGAGAACTCAGAAGAGACACCGCAATAGGAAGTCTAAGGAATGTGAACAAGCAAGAAGTCAACGTTGAACAATTAGAATAGGTACCGAGAAACCAAAATCTGCACATTAAAAAACTCACATTTCCAAACGTTGGGAACGAGTTTCTTCTCGAACCTCAATGATTTGTAGGTCAGGATCAGGTATAGTGCTACTGACATTAAACACAAATTCTATGTGATTAATTAAACAAAAATTATTACCTAAATCTAAAAGACCAATATAAATATTTTCAATTTAGACAGGTGGAGTTTTTAAACTCTATTTTTGATGGATTTTCTTTCTTCTAAAAACTTTTACCGGAGTTTTTTGGGTATTTTTCCTAATAAAAAAGATACCAAATTAAAATTAGCAACCAAGATTAAAAGCAGAGGTCTAGAAACACATCAAATTAATTTTTGCAATCCACTGAACTGAAAATAAAGCTTGCAATGAATGAATTTACCTGGTATTGGTTGGGGCATTTATAGACGGTGTGGAGCTCGTCTGAATCTGTAAGAGAGGTTCGCTACCCAAATTTACAGTCGGCAGTCTAAGCAAAATAAATGCATATTACTCAGTGAATCCAGAGGAATTAGAAGAGGTTTTAGGAAAAGTTAGCAAACAAAGAAAAAGAACACGATATAAGAAACCGAATCTTACGTCTCAGATAAATCATTTCACATCTCTGTCGAGTCAAAGTGATCCGGAGCAATGTTTATTGTCTGAGCTCCATCATTTCTTTTCTTTGCTCTCTTTTCTCTTAACAGCTGCAACGCCTCTCTTCTTCTTTCGGCAGCGCTGATCCTTACTCGTTCACTTCTGAAAATACATAAAATAAGTATCAATGAAGCTAAAATAAATGTATCAAATAACCCAAGATATGATTCAGAAACTTACTCGCTTTCAGATTCAGTTTTGCTCTCTGAATCTATCAGAACAAGCTTGCTTGATTTGGTTTGTTTTTTTTGCACCCCTCTTCGGTTGTTTTCTCTTCACTGTCGGAGTTTTTTCGATTTCTTTTTCTCTGCAACACATACAAACACATCAAATTTATACTGGCAAACAATATCAGCGAGAAAAATATTTCTTCATGCCAAAGGACCCAACTGAAGACACTACAATCAAGTGAACAAAAATGACCAACTCCACTGAACCGAATCAAATTAATGTGCTGAATAAAACATGATACACATTGAATCATCAAGAAAAATATTTCTGCATGCAAAAGGACATAATTGAAGACACTAACAATCAAGTGAACGAAAATGACCAACTCCACTTAACCGAACACAATTCACGTGCTGAATAAAACATGATACACATTCAATCATCAAGAAAAATATTTCTGTATGTAAAAGGACTCAACTTAACACTTGACAATCAAATGAATCAACTTGACCAACTCCACTAAACAATATCACATTTGTAATTTACTTAACAAGCATACATAAACAATTTTCAGCAAAGAAAAGCAAAACTAAACCAGATGAACATCATACAATCACATAAATGAACATCATTCAATACTTACTGGCTTTCAGATTTGCTTGTGCTCACTGAATCCGTCGACACAGGCTTCCTTTTTTTGCTTTCTTTTTTAACCACTTTCTGTGGTTGTTTTCTTTTCTTTGTTGCTTATTTTTCAATTTCTTCTTCTTCTCTGCAATACATAAGAACAAGCACATAAGAACAATTTTAACCAAATACAAGCAAAACGAAACCAATATGAACATCAAGCTTACTGGTTTTCGGATTCACTTCTGCTTTCTGAATCCGTGGAACTGCTTTCAGTTTCACTTGTTGTTTCTGAATCCGTCGGAACAATGTTTTATTTTTTAACTAGCCTCTGTTGTCTTGTTCTCTTGGCTGGCAGTGTTTTCTCAGATTCTGATTCGGATTCGGAATCGGAAAAACTGTCTTCTTCCGAAGAAGAATCCAGAAAAACAATTTTCTTTTCTTCTTTCTTTTGCTTTCCCTTTTCTTTCCCCTTCCAAAAAACTTGTTTCTTCTCCATCTTCTTTTCTTTTTTTTTTCTTTTTCTCCCTTGATTGTGCTCTGCACAGAAGTCCCTGAAATACAAGCTGATTCAGTTAGCAGCGTATTTTAGAAGCATTTGAACGAAAATTTCAAGAGAAATTTTTGCTTAATTTACCATTGTATCGGTTACTTCCTGAGAAATCCGGTCAAGCATAATCTTCCGTGTCCAGTGGGCCACCCACGGTGGCCCTGGAGTATCAGTTGCATCCAAGCAAGGGAACTTAGCTTCATGGAAATAAATCAGCATCAAAACAAACACACAGCTGTCAATGGACTGTTTCTTCCCCTTTCTCCCGTTTTCAATGCCCTTCCTCAAGAAGCTGAGGACATGATTTGTCCAATCTCACTATCGAATGTTGTCCACACGAAGGGCAGGCTGCTTATGGATTGAGGAGGCCATGCTTACCGTTGTCGGCAATAGGAAGCTCTTCTGGACGAAGACAACAAAAGTTCTCCGAAATTTCTGCCGATTCTCCTCCCCATCAACACTCATTTCGAGGACAGATTTTATCAAAGAAGCTAACATAACACATTTGAAGCCATCAATAATTTGCTTGTCTGCCTCATTCAGTCTGCCATAGTCAACTTTTTTCAGGATAGGCTCAGTTTTATTTTTTCTACACAAGTGAACCGAAAATATAGCAAGGAATCAACCGAAATAAGCACTAGATATAAAGTGTATTACCACCGTGATTTATGCCTAGCGCAGCTGCTACCTTGTCAGGTGTTATGTATATTTTTCCATGGAAAATGTTTAGGCATCCATAATAGTCATCATAGCAAGCTATCAACTCTCTCAAGAGGGCGTGAGAGATGTTCATTTCCGGGACATGTGCCAGCGCACCGAACCCCATTTTTTCAACTATATCTTTCTTTTCCAGACTCAAATTCTTGAACACTGTCGCTATTGCCTTAGTCTGACATCTGAGATTGTGAGTTTTCTGCAAGGTTTCGAAATAGTATGTTAAGATATATATATATATATATATATATATATATATATATATATATATATATATATATATATATATATATATATATAATACAAAATAGAGTTTATTCAAATGAAAGGCGATAAATATATTTAATGTGCACATATGCTTACGTTATAGTGCGGCTTCTCCTTCTTTGTTACCATTGTCTTCTTCATTTTTGCTGTAAGGACAAAAAAATTTGGTCACTACTTCACTCAATATACCGACAAGCACAAGCATGCATATTTTAATCAAGTGAATAAAAATGTCCAAACCCACTAAACCGAACTCCCTTGATGTACTGATAAAACATGATAAATAATGAAACAACTAGAAAAGTATTTCTGCATGCAAAAGAACCTAACAAAACACAATAACAATCAAGTAAATTAAAATTAGCAACTTCACTAAACTGAATATAATTCATGTTTTGAATAAAATGTGATAAACATTCAATCAGCAATAAAATGACTCAACTGAACACACTAACAATCAAGTGAATGAAAAAGGCCAATTGCACTGAACTGAACACCATTCATGTTTTGAATAAAATGTGATAAACATTTAATCGTCAAGAAAAGGACTCAACTGAACACACTAACATTCAAGTGAACAGAAATGACCAACTCCACTGAACCAAACGAAATTAATGTGCTGAATAAAATGTGATACACATTTAATCATCAAAAAAATATTTCTGCATGCAAAAGGACATAACTGAAGACACTAACAATCAAGTGAACGAAAATCACCAAGCCCACTGAATAGAACACCATTCATGTTGTGAATAAAATGTGATAAACATTCAATCAGCAACAAAAGCATTTCTGCATGCAAAAGGACTCAATTGAATAGACTAACAATCAAGTGAATCAAAATTACCAACTCCATTGAACTGAATGAAAATAAGAAGAAATTTTCATTCCTATGCCCTAGTTACGCAAAAAATTTGATTCAGAATAAGTCGATCTACTAAACGAAGGAACTCAATCCAGTAAACCTAAAATGCAACTAGGAGAAATGCGAGATTACGAGATTTTAAATGAACAGTAATTTTTATCATACCTTTCACAGTCTCTGTTCTTGTTTTCTTCTCCAGTAGTGGTTTTCGCCAAGGTTGTGAAAACCGAACCGGTTATTAAACCAGTCAAGTAACTGGTTTAATGGTTTAATGGTTCAACCGGGGTCAAACCTTGGTTAGAATGGTTTAATTAAATATACAATAAAATTATTAAAAATTTAATATATAATTAAAATAATTAACATAAATAATAATTAGCATAAATAATTAAATATTAAAAATTTTTAATTTCTAATTAACTCTCAATTTCTAATAAAATGATCAATATAAATACCCAGAATAATCACTCCCAATCCAAATACATACAACTATACAAGCTAGAAAATCCAAAAGCAAAAGAAAATTCAGCAACTCAACCATCAGAAATTGAAATTCAGATACACTCACAATCCAAGGACATTCACAATTCAAGTTCAGCAAATCACACCCCCAATAATCCTAACTTAGAAAAAAAATACAAAAGAACAGCAACTCAATCATCAGAGAACAACAACTCAATAATCACACTAACTCAGAATCAAACATAGATTTCAGTCGTGCATACTCATAATCATAAACATTATTCGGTTACAGAATCATACAAAAACAAAAACTCAAAATAATAAAACCCAGAGATAGAGAAAGAGACAGATGAGGTTGGAACAAAACTCAACTGCTAGCAAAGGAGGAACGGTGAGACAGAAACAGAGACGAGGGAGGAATGGCGAGACAGAGACAGAGACCAAGACGAGGGAGGAACGAAACTCATTTGTCGGGGAGGGTAGAACGGCGAGATAGAGACGAGGATATGATTCAAACTGACAGCTCCTCGATCTGCAAGTCCACAACCACGACGACGATGTAGAGAAGAGTAGAAGACGGAAACGAGCTTCGACGTGCAAGTACAGAGGCGACGACGTGGAGGAGAAGAGGATCGACGGCCAAGGACTTCGATCTGACCCTCTGTCTGTCACTACCGGTGCGACGGCACCCTTTGGCTGACGAGAAGAGTTCGGCAGCGACGGAGGCGGTGGCTGCTGCTGCTGGTTGCTGAGAGATAGAGGGATAATGGGTTAGGGTTCCATTTTTGTGCGAGGGAAGGAAACTGAGAAAGATGCTGCTCTCAGCCTTTTTATATGCTGAGCTATAAAACTGTTAAAAAATCGTCTGGTTCCACCGATCTACCGGTTTACTGCCGGTTCAACCGGTTTTTTCACTAGTTTTTTGCCAAGCAGTTTTTTATGTTAACCGGACCGGCTAGAAGACCGATTCCCGGTTAATCCGGTCGAACCGGCCGGTCTGGTTCGGTTTTCAAAACACTGGTTTTCGGAGAATACGAGTGAAGTTTGAGAGATTTTGAGAGTGATTCGAAATTTTTCAGTAGCGGTTTTTCAAAGTTGAAAAAGAAACGTTTTTTCATAATGAAGCGCGAATGAATGTTAACGTTTCGGGGAGAGGGGTTGGGTGCGTGTAATACACTCTCATTTAATGGTATTGGGTTTTTTTTTGTGTTGGGCCAGCTTGGATGGACATGGATACAAAATTATATAGATGTATAGTATGACTGTATTATTATTTCAAAAATAATTAAATTTTAATAAATTATAATTAATAAATTATAATTTGATTATTATTAAATAAATATATAAAATTCTAATATTTTTTTATAATAAAAATTTTTTAATTTTATTTTTTTATAAAAGTAAATATTTTTATTTTAATAATTAACTATTTAACTTATATTTATTATATTATATACTATAATAAATATTTACTGAGATTGTATGATTTTTATGACTGATACTACTCTATATTTATATGAAGCCTTAGTGACATTATGTATTATGATCTGTTTATTTCTATACTTATAATTATTGTATAGTTATCTACTCTACTAACTCACGCTAACGCATAATGATACAAAACTCCGCATAGACGAGTGCATCATCATGTTCTTCATCGCAATAGGAAGTTCGGCATTGGGGATTTGAAAACTGCAAAATAAATTTATCATTTACATTATGGCACATACAATCACAAAAAAGGAGTATGACAGCACGCCAAGTAAATTAAAATATATATGGCTATGCAATAGCTCGTGCTTCAGCTATGGGAAAATGCTGACTGATATGAGGTGGTGTCTCTAATACAATATATTGCAAGACTACATACTATAAACTCATTCCATTATAAATGGACCCACAGACGAACGGAATATATTACTGAGGGCAAACTGAACTTCTCCAGAGGAGTGCTCACTCCTCACAAGATCTACCAATAAGTGAAAGAACCGGGGAATATATCTCCTGAATGAATCCTTTTTCAGACCCTCCAACCCTTGCAATGCAGAGACGACTAGGGATGTCCTAGCAGCTATTTCCTCCTTCTTTGCTGAGCTCAGAGGAAGTTTTCGATGTGGCACTGGCACTGTCCCTGGATGGGTAACTGACTCAGCACACTTTAGGTATATGCCCAATACATTCTCACACACTGCAACAAGCTCCGTTTCTATGTCTATCTCAGCATGCGTAAAATAATCATCAACTAGTACGTTTTGAAGAAAGGTTAGGTGATTCAGGAAGGACTCATTTTCAAAATGAACCATGGGGGGTCCAGAGAGTTCAAGGATGGAGCAAGCTTTTTGCAACTTCTTCAGCAGGATCGACTCACTGTTCAACTGGCGTGCATGCAAAGCGACAGAAGAATACAATGCAATGAGGACTTCAATGCTGGCTGCTGATAAGGACTGGTGGTGCATCTTATAGAGATCAGTTGCAACCTGTGATCAGAGCATGAAAAGACACTCAGTTTAGAGGTGAAACCTAAACATTTTTGCCAGAAATTCAAGTGTCAGAAGACTTAACTACCATTTTGACCCTTAAAATTAATCTATTAACAAATTAGTCCTTAAAAACTAAAAAGATGTTTTACTAGTTTGGTACCTAAGTGATTACTTTGTCACTACTTTAGTGGACTGCTTTAGTGTTAACAAAAGATATTTTATTGATTAATTCGTCACCAAATTGCAGGAGAAAAACATCAAAAGAATCATCAGTCCAACTTCTTACATCTAAGTTGACGGATGGAGATGGACAATGGACTAAAGGAGTGAAGGTTCTTGTCTCTCTTCCTTCATGAGGGCGTCTCAAGCCAAAGAAGATAAAAATAATTAAAAACAAAGAAAAACTTCACTGAGGCACACTAACCAATCCCATATCTAAAACAAAGCTTCATAAGAGGCTAAAAGACAATGTGATTTGGGATAAGATTGGGTGATTATCCACTTAATAAAGACTTGAAAGGAGGTAAGAGAATTAAGAATCACCCCCCCTTTTTTTTTTCTCTTCTCTTCAATTAAGGGACATATACAAATCACTGAAAACTGTATTGTAAGGGTCCTAAATTCAATTTTACAGGGAAAAATTGAATACTAGTTAGCACATAATCACACTACTTAGCATAAAATATTGGTTAGCACATAATCACAGAGACTTGCTGAAGAATAGAAAGTGAAAGAACGAATCAGTGGGATAGATAAAATTCAACCTAGTTCACGTGATAAGCAGCTTTCATGACAAAGCCTAAGAAAAAAGAGAAAAGGAACATGAAGAAAAATATGGGAGAAAACATAAAAGGAAGAGGACCTAATCTCTGGATGTAAATGAATATAATCTTGGAGGAAATTTGGTCCTTACAGTTTAGATGTCCCATGGTCATGCTTTAAATGCTTTGACACTTTTAGGTTAAGTACAAGAAAGGAAAGAAATAAACCTGTAAAATAAGTAGCTGCATAGCAATATGATTCTTCATTCTTGACACAACATAGGTGGCTGTTTGCAGATTGTCATCACCAAACTCATCATTTGTCAGTTCATGATCAGAAGACCACTCCATGTCAGCATAGGTTCGTGAAATATTGGGCACCCCAATATTATCCATGGTTCTCAAGACCTTCATGAATCCGGGCACTGCTGATATAGCTGCATCTTTCAAACATAAAAATATCTCTTTCCACTCTTCTTCCGAAAATCTGCTACCCAGGTCACTAGTGAGGCGCATTAGTCCAGCAACTCCAGTACTAGCTGGACCCTGAACAGGACTTCTAATGAACCCAGTAAGTACTGAAACCACACCTGGTAGCTGAGACCTCACAATATCGAAAAAGGTGACAAATAAATCTATTAAACATTCTGCAGCTACTGAAGAAGTCTCAGAATCCCATGTGCTTCCTTCAGGATGTATAGACGCTGAAGAATCTGAACAACTACTCTCTTGTAGACTTACATCTCTCTTTCCTGATGCTGAATTATATACAGGGAAAATAACACAGTAGAAAATGCTATTCCAAAATGTGCGTGAGAATAAATGACCATGATCCTTCAGAATGTTAAAAAGCACCTCCAATGAACTCTTTCTGATAGCTGATCTTGGATCCGATGTTAGTTTTGACAGCCCTGTGAATAAAGTATTAACCTCAAACTGGATAAGATAGACAAGATTTAGGGAGGGAAAAACCCTCTCTTATCCTAATTCATAAACATATGGTTTATCACATTAAGTCGCAAATCATGCTGAAATGACAATCATGTTTGTATTTTTTACACCGACTGAAACCTAAGATATTTTCTTTACTGTCCATTAGGCATGGCAGTCTAACCATTATACTAAATATCTTAGCATCTAAAGACATATTACCTGATAGCAAAGGATTCCAAAAAGATGCATGATCATCTTTATCAGTTAAACCCTGCACATCTGAAACACAATTTGCAACTACAACTACTGTGCCATCAACACTCCCCGTCTTATTGCAAACAAGTCCTCCATCAGCAAGTCTGACGGCACAGAAGCGAAGAAAAGCAATTGCATTGAGGCTAACATCACTATTGAATCGGCTATTTGTAAATGTCAAAAGGCATCGTACACAATCGGTGAAAGTCGTTGTTTCTGTCTCAGTGATATAAGGGAAAAATTCTCGCACTATTTTCTCCATTGTCTCAAATGCTAACAATACAATATTCTTCTGCTCATCTGCTGCAGCAGCTGTAAAAACCTGAGAATCAAACACACTGCATTAGAAGTAAACTATTGTTCTAGGTTTCAATTTTCAGATTCTTTAAAGATAATAAGATGATAAAAACTAGTTAAAAACAGAATGAACACACAATCTTAGTATCCCATCAAATTGTTAATAGAATGGCATTTATTGTGTGTTCATTCTGTTTTTAACTAATTTTTTCAATGGAACAAATTCAAAAGTTGAGCATTAAGATTCACACCACGAAGATCATAGATATGGGACTTTCACCTTCTAACTTGCCAAGACAAAAAGGAATATGAGATGTTGCAATTAGCACAGGACATAGCCAACAAGAAATTATGAATAAACTCATCTATGTTTTTCCTCCTTTTTTTTCACCCAAAAAGAAAAAGGAAGAAGAAAGAAAATAAAAGTATAGAAGAGGAAATTAAAAAAAAAAAAACAAAGAAAAAGAAAAAAAGTCACCCGTTTAGCAGTGAATTGTTCTTTTTCTCCTGAAAGAATAAGAAACTACGCCTTCCTTTGGTCAATAAACAAAAACAATTTCTTATTTGAAATACCTGACAGTTTCAGGCTTCAATTTTCTATATATCATGAACGATTTTCCCAACCATCAAAAGAAGCCTATTGTTGGACCTGAAGTGTTTACAATCCACACGCCAACATATCTTCATGTTGAAATTTAATTTTTATTCAGATAAAACGGGAGTAACAAGGATTGAACCAAAGCAAATCACTTCTTTGCAACCCTGTTATAATTCATGGATTTTTTCTCCTAAGGCTTATATTGTTTGATAGGGGAGATAAAGAGTTTTATATCTATCAATCAAAAACAATGAGAGAGAGAGAGGCAGGGAGAAGAAGACAACATAAACATACCATAAAAACACTTTTCCAGCCGGATTTCACGTTACTGACACGACTAAGGACCATCTGTGAAATACATCTAACTATCAATTCTCTAATTTCTGCAGAATTGCTTTTCTGCATGACAATCACAAAAGGTCTCAGAAATTCATTCTGGAAGTTATAATTAGCCAGTTCCTCGCGCTCCAAAAATTTCATTGCTAGTTGTCGCAGTGAGTCCATCGCAAATATTGCAACTGATAAGTTGTCAGACAATCCAACTGAGACAAAGAAATCTGAGAGCACATTCCAAATGCGAGACCACACTAATCTGATGCGGTTCATATTATAGTGCCTGCCAATGTAACCATGTTCTAGTCATGACATCAAAATTAAGTTAAATCCTCATCAGAATTTTAGCCACAGTTGTGCTAATGATCAACTTAAGAAATACAATTGAAAGCTACGGAAAAAGAAAGATACATGTTTATAACATGAACTGGAGTAAATAGCAACCCCTTGTTTGAGGTCTAACGAAACCAACAAAAGAGTCCCCTTTCTGGAAAATGATTTCCCTCATTTTCACAAGAACAGATTTAACAATGAACATAAATATGTGTTGTTAAAATTCAGCCAAAAGTAGTTGGTTGCACCCGTGGATGTGAATTGTGGCCAATGGGTTTGAGTTTTAAATTTGTCAATCTTGCCTCACCTAAAACACAATTAAGCCGAAATCCAACAAGCAATTGCCAAGACATAAAGTCAAGAGTTTAGTCCTGGTCACCCCCTATTATTGTAGAAAAGCAGGCTGTACATTGTCTGTATCTCGCCTCGCTCTCTTCTTGTCAGTTCTTTATTTATTTTAGATTATTAAACTAGAGGTTAACTGAAAGAATCGTTGTGTATGACAATTGACAAGGTAATCAATAAGAGCATACAGGACAGCCTATGCAATCTGTCATATATGACAACCTACAAAACAAAGGAAATAAAATGAAGGCAACAAATCCATCCAGTTTATCTGCATATGAAAATTAGCATACATGAGCAGAGCAACAGAGAACAGTCATGAACACAATCCTACCCAGCATACCATGGGCAAAGATTATTCCCACCGACAAAATACAGAATAGGACCTCAAGAACCTACCATGCTAAAAAAATTTGGCTATCATGTTTTAAGAGAAATGAAGGCATTAAAATGATTAAGGGGGAAGGGGCGTTTTGAAATGAATTGCTGGCTTCAACTAAGAAAGACAGAGTTGTGTATCAGCTCTGCTTGTTTTCTCTTTATGTATTTCTATATTCCTTCTGTTTTTTATCTAGTGAGCAGTGTTTTCCCTTGAAAGTATTGCTTCTATATTATTAATACCAATTCAAAAAAGCAAAACGATTCACAGTGTATAAATTATATGATTTATATTCACACATCAAATGTAGCAATTTCCACCATTTTATGAAAGAAACTTACGCAATTTCTACTATTTTAGTTAGGCCAAAAACACGGGGATCTGTTGGAGACTGTAGTTCTGATAAGGAAACTTTACAAAGAGCTTTCACAAAGGCCACTATTGCTTCACCATTCAACCGTTGACTATGAGCAAACACATGATTCAATTCAAAGTTGCCAATCTGGTCCAGCAGATTCAAGTTTGAAATGAAATTCTGAATCTGTTCTGGTGTTACCAGTGCAGAAGCACTGACTCCAACACTTGTGCTGTCATATGAACTACCACGAACAACAGCAACCATGGCCGGATTCTGGAGAGTTCCTTTCTTAAAAGAAGAGAAACCTAATGTCTTCGGAGTTTTTTCTTCTGTTTCAAAATTAGATGAAGTGAAGAAGGTTGCATCACTATGGGCACCCTCACCTAACAATTGCAAATGCTCAACTCGGGAGAGGCAAGTTAATATGTGTTCCCATGCTTCATGCAGATAATCCCCATCTTCAATGGCAATTGATATTATTGCCTGCAGAACATTAAGATGCAGAAGATATTAAAGTTACACATGGTAAATCCAAAAGATGAAGTATCTCTCACATTCTATTTTCCATAAAAAGATTAGTCAAATCAAAGGGATCCAACCATCACCATTTTCCTGATAGATGCACAATATCATCAGAAAGATGCTAAAATATGATGTCCAAAAAAATATATTGTTGTTATACATGAGGAAGGAGAATACAAATAAAGTGATGGCCAAATTAAAAGCAATTACCTTGACAGCATCAACATTTTTCTGTTTCATATCTGCAGCACAGTGCAGATAAGTAAATTTAGCAACTGATGTAACAAAGGCATCTCTTTGAGTCTGCATTCCCATCATGGCAGTAATATGCACAGCATGTCGGAATCCCTGTAAGCATTGAGTAGTAGCTAGCTTGTCATCACTCTGGTCAAGTGTTACACTAAATGCAGCCAGCATAGGCCCCCAACAGACTTCCACCATAAACCTCAAGATGGCAACATCCGTGACAACATGATAAGCTGATCTGCAAATAAACAGTAAATATAAATGACTAACAATGGAAATGCATAGAATACACATCACATCACTTATTCCATATGTTTTTACAGGGAAAAAAACCAAAGTTAGCATAGATGAAAACAGAACACATTCAAGACAGTGTGTGTCTAGTAGAGCTAGCTTTACACTTGGACCAAAACCGGAAGGAAAAAAAATTACAAAGTCTGAACATCGGTATGTCTTAGCTTACTCTGATTTTCCTGAATTTGATTTAAACTGCTCTTGTATGTGCCGAATGAGAAGCCCATTTGCACCCACTGCTTTTTCCTCATTCTGTTTCCAGTTTACAAGATTGAGAATACCATCCAGTCCCAACAATCTATTGAAGCTATTTGCCTGTTTACTCTGAGGTGCAGAGGAATCAGCATTCATTTTGATTTCGTTCTTAACAATTTGTTCGTAAAGGGAACCAAGATATTCTTCTGGTAAATCTTTTCCATCATCTATTCCTCGATTATTTCGGATAAAATCAGCCTTTGTCATCTGGAAGGTAATCAATACATAATAACAAAAAATCCACGTCAAAATCATACTCACCATTGTAGGATCACAAACTAGGCAACAGATCATACAATGTAAATTGTGTAGAAGAATTATAAGCAATCAAATTTAGTCAAGAGTTATTCATAAATTGAAGCTACATATAATTGCTCAACTCATCATTTTCCATGAATTCCTGAACACAAACGCCAGAATTCACCATAATTACCACCCACCTAAATAAGAATGGAAAAGAAATGGCAAGAAACCGTTGTGTTTTCAAAGTTGTATTCAGAATTAATACATATACATCTCATTGCATTCAGAGGATAATGTTCCATGGAAAACTTATTAAATTCAATATTCATCAGTAAAATAATTTTAAAAAGAATGGTTTGGGATTAAATTATCAAACCCACAATGGACACAAGATATGTAACAAACTTGGTTCTCTGTGACTCTCTGTTGAGCCAAGACAAAATAAAAGATTCAGCAAGGCCAAACCTTATCTTTCACCATATTATTATGAGCATCTGTATTAAGCATTATCACAGAGTAAGCAAGAACGTAAGCAGTATCTGCACTGCTAAACGAACTAGGGCTGCATTTACAATAGCGCTCGGCAAACTTCTCCATGATGCGATCAATTTTCTGTGCCTCACCGGGAAGTCTGAAGCCCCTAAGGAAAAACCGTATAGCTTCACCAAAATCCATCCCATTGAAGTTAAAAGAATCTACATAAGCATGCATTACTTTTAGACAAAACTCCTCTCTTTCTCCCAAATAGTCCCCAATCTTGGTCTCATCAAGGCCAGCAGTATTCTTCAGGAAAAAAGCCACTTCTTCAGGTGAGCGACCAATCTTTTTGTTGCTTGTCAAAAATTCAATACCCTTGGAAGGTTTTCTATTAAAAAGTGATATACCTTTCTGCATTAACCCAGAAAAAGCATCAGCGCAGAAAATAGTAAATTTTATGTATCAAATCAAGCATGGAGCACTTAACACTATTCAATCATAACCATTAAATTTTCGCAAGAGTACTTCATCCTATGAGACAACCTGAAGTTCAATTTTATATGCCCGGCGCTGCTCTAGTGCAGCAGCATCTGAAAATTCAGAATTTACATCAGGATGTAGCTCATGGTCAGAAGCATTCCCTTCTTCACCATTTAGTGGTAGATGATGCTCTGGTGTACCATTGCACTCAGAGATTTTTGGTAGATATAAATCTCCTATCCTTGTTTGCTGGTCCATCCAAGCCCCCATTGACTTAGTGATGCTGACCAAGCATTTCACAGATTCATGTCGGAAAGTTATATCCTGCGCTGGAGACAAAGCTGTGGTTGAGCCTGTGGGTGGCCCCAATGCAGTTTTAAGAAGGCCATTGACAATCCTGCAAATATCTGATTGAATTATAAGAGTTTAAATACTAAATAAAGATGCAGAAATCACAAGAATATACATGAATGTTTTCTAGATTCATAATGCGGATCCCAAAAAAGGCTCTAGCTTAAGAAAGAGAGTACTCCAAATATAACATGTAAGCAAACTTCTTAATAAGAATATAATACGTAACCAAACTTCTTAATAAGAATGCATTTGAACCCTAAAACCATGCTACGGCTCCAAACCAAGGCATCTGCCTCTTTCTAATCCTTGAAGAGGAAACCGGGGGGGGGGGGGGGAGGGGGGGGGAGGCGAGAAAAGCTATTTCAACTAACCTCAATTTACCACAGCCAAACCCAAACAAAATACTTAAGCATGTTAGCAAATGTCTTTAATTGAATAATGACAACTGTTAAGGTTTAACAGCAGCAAAATATTACATAAGCATGATACCTTTCAAATATGTTCGAAGCATCCACGTCACAATCATAATTGACAAAAATGTCAATTATAATTTGAGGATACTTAAGCATGTTAGCAAATGTCTTTAATTGAATAATGACAACTGTTAAGGTTTAACAGCAGCAAAATATTACATAAGCATGATACCTTTCAAATATGTTTGAAGCATCCACGTCACAATCATAATTGACAAAAATGTCAATTATAATTTGAGGATCTTGGGAGATTTTGTCCAACAAGTTGAGGACAGTCATTTTCTGCAAAAAACTGGGCTGAAGGACATTCTCAAGAACCCGGAGAATAAGCATCGGAAAAAACATGCCAATTTCCTTTTTCAATCCTGATCTGAATTTAGATAACAAGTTCATGAAAATTGCACACTGAAGCTGGAAAATGGCCATAGCTGAGAGGGCACTGTTCTTTAATAATGACAGGCAAAGATACTGCTTGATAGCATTTAGAAACCTGCACCATGAAAAGCAAAGATGAGTCTGAAAGATACAGGAAAGCATGCCAGTTTAGAATTCGAAGTTAATAGTCATGTAATAGCAGAAGTGGTTGTAATTCAGTAGTTTCAACATCGTCAAATCTCTACAAAAGTGAAAGTCGCAATTTGAAAAAGTCCCCAGACAAGAATTGAACTTCATATGGTTTGAATTATGCAAAGTATAGAAATAACATGATTGTGCTAATGAAGGAGCAATTATAAATGACTAAATGAGTAAGTAGCAACTATGATACCACTTGCCTCTCATTCTCGCGCCACATTGAGCTGCCATTATCCATGACTACCTTAAGGAGTTCCAAGGACAAAATTTTCCCTCTCAAGAGGATACGATCGTCAGGGTGCTGCTGAGATGAGAATTTCATGGACAGTTTGCACAAATTTTTGAAAAGAAGAAAACCATCCTCCCTTATTTTACTTTCCCCAGGTCCTGCTTCGATATGGGAATTGTTGGTGCCTGTTTCATCGGCAGCTTTGGACGATTCGTGTGGAGGTGGCATAGAACATGGCTTGAGAGTAGCACCTTCACCAGCCTCCATTACCTCGGTTATAAAATTTTGGCAGAATTGAATGGAGTTGCCCTCGTTCAGATTCTTATCAGTAAATTCCAACAAGTCACTAACAGATACCTTTTTGAGGGGGATATCCATGCAGTCTTCCTCGACTCTTGCAAAAACAATGGTCATGATCTGGGCAAGAACTGACTTAGCACAGATCTGATTGGTGCCGTTGACACCCCCGAGGTACACGTTATAGCAAGTTCTCACAATCTGAATCAGGCAATCGGCCCGGATCAAAGTGCAAGGGGATCGAACGGCCGAAAGCAAGACTCTGAGCACCCCAAGCTCAATGGCCTCCTCACCAAGGCCGCCGGACTTGCAGATGGCATCAATGATGTTGAAGACCACGCCGGACTGTGAAGCAGCTGAACTATCAATCTCACCGTGGAGGAGGCCGAGAGAGAACAGCTTAAAGGTGCATTCAAGAGCAGGGTCCACAACCTTGGGGTAGGCGGAGTCAAGCGCAAGAATGAGAGGTTGAAGGACATGTTCGGCATCTGTGGAGGGAAGGCCTGAAAGAGGAGATTGGGATTGGTTGGTGCCTGAAGTGGTCGATTCGGATTCGGATTCGGACTCAGACACCGATTCGAGCTTGTCAAGGGTTGATTTGCAGGCCGCGACAAGGTGAGAATGCTTGCGCCACGCGGCGTTCTTTATGATCTTGTCGAGTGATGGACCGAGCACACGGCCGCACCGTGAAGGACCTCCGAGGGATTGCGATGCCGACATTTTTTTCAGTGATGAAATATATACAACAGGAAATATTCGATCATGGAATTTGCTCGCTCGCACGCATTTACTGATCTGTGTGAATAAGGAACGGAGCTGAATTTTGCTTAAGTCCGTTCAAGGATCCATTCTCTCCTGCGGCTGGAGATTTAAGAATTACAATCCTGCATGAAGCACAATATAAGCATAACTTCGTCATTTCCTGGCTGAGAGCCTCTGACTCCTGAACCTACGTTTGCGTAAGTAGGGAGTTGCCATGTTCCTCTTTTTTTTATCCCCTGCTTTTCAATGTATACTTTTGGGCTCAATGAAGTCCAACCTAGGAAAGATTAGGACTTTGTTGTTGGGCCTATATTGAATGACCGTCAATGAGCCACTCAAAATTAAAGGCCCTTACATGTCCCAAAAAGAACCCCATGCCCTAAAAAAGAACGTCCCAAGAAAACAAAAATTGCTTAATACGTTATAATTTATAAGTTGTTCGGTTGGTCGGGTACCGGACGGTTCGGGTTGGTGCTGTGATGGATGAGATGGGGTATCGCCTGGTTCCGAGTTACTGGGCAGGAGGTAGAGTAGCCGACGTTCCGAGCTCTTCGTGTGGAGAAGAGGGGGTGTCACCTGCAAAGACACTCCGACGCTCTAGTAAGTGAAGTGTGCAGGCGAAAAGTGAGAGAATGGTATATGACGTACCTTGGGAGAGGGGTAAGACCCTCTCCATATATACCGTGTCAGAAATGGGCCCCGCAAGGACTAGCCCACCTTCCTCGAAGCTTCCTCACACAGCTGTAGTGGAGAGCTATCAAGGACGCGTGTCCGGATTGCTGGGTGAGCTACATGTGCCCAACCGTTCGAGTCGGGTTATCAGTGGGTCGGGTTGACCCGCGAATGACTTGGATCAGGCCGTAACATAAGTAATATGGAAGAAAATCAACCAACTTAGGTTGGTTGAGTGATTAGCTCACTCGTCTTTTAAGTAAAGATCGAAAATTCGAATATCATCTTGTATATGTACTAATCTATTAGCCAACACCAAATTCTTAAATAGAGTTCAGAATTTCGAATTAAGCAGTCTACTATAGATACTTGGGTTAAAAAAAAAATGTTGATATATTGATTCAAAGTTCAAACCTTACCTAATGGGAATTGTTTTTGAGAAAATTTTGATGGGCTAGATAGAAACTTACAAGTTACACGTCTTGCCATAACTTTTTATTATTTTAAAAAATATGATAATAATAAAAAAGATAACTTTTTTGTAAGTGAAAAATAATGTTTGTATTTAATAAACAACATGGGTATTAGATATAAGATTTTGTGATAACATTTTGTTAACTACTTAAAAAGTGTATAGAAAATTGAAAAAAATACGATTTCTAGAAATCTTTTTTCATTTTTTAAAATAATTTTTTTGTTATTCACAAAAATTCAGAAAAAAATTATTTAACGTACAATTACCAAATTAAAATTCTAACGATAAAATGCCTTATTTTTTTAATTATCTTTGTAAAAAAATCGCCTCAAATTTGGAAATGAGCAGCAGCTTCTAATAGCGAACATGACTGCATGAGTTTTAAAATTCAAATTTGTTTGGGATTTTATAATAAAACATTGAAATTTTTAGGATATAATTGCCTAAGGTGATTATGGATCAGATTTGATCTGTGTTGTTTATCTAAATTCAATCCAAAAATTGCGGATATGAATTCGATCCGTAAAGCTATCGAATCGGATCGAATTGAATCCACAAACTAATACGATCGGATCGCGAATTTTGTGTATATATTTGTATATTCGCGTATCTGCAAAAATAAAGAAATAAATAAGTAAATATTCTTTTTATATTTTATTTCAACTAATAATTATAATATATGTTGTATTAATTCAATTTATTATTTAAGAAAAATATATTTAATATTATTTTAAGAGTAAACATATTTAAAAGAATAGAAAAAATAAATTTTATTGATATTTTTTTAATAAGAATAAACTTTTAAAAATATTTTTGTGTTACACGGATATATCTGATATCCGATCCAATCCGCAAATCGGATCCAAACTTAAAAACTGTGTGGATATTGGATTTGATCTGATCCGATTATTTTAGTGCGGATCGGATCGAAATTTTGACCATATCCAATCCGATTCGGGTTCACCCCTAATTGGCCTCGTCAGGTTGTATTAAATATTTAAAACTATTATATGATATCTATTATTTATTTATTATATATTCTTCATTTTATAGCTAAAATATATCGCATGTCACTTTTTTATTATAATTGAAATCAAATTTTTCTTTCTAAAATTAAAAAGTTATTTATTTCCTCCTCTTTCTCTCTCTCTCATCCTTTCATTTCTTCGTCTACTCTATCTCTCTTATATATCATTATCATCGATTAATTATAAATTTGACATCTAAAATATATTATTAATTTTACAACTGTGTCATATGTCACTTTTTCATTGCAATTAAAATCAAATCTTTTCCATCAAAATTAAAGAGTTATTTCCTCCCCTCTCTCTTTCTCTCTCCCTTTCATTCTTTCACCTAATCTATCTCTCTTATATATCATTATCAATGATTAGTTACAAATTTGACAATCAAAATATACAACATGATATTTTCTAATTGTAATTAAAGTTAAATTAAAACTAAAATTAAAATATTAAACTTGAAATATAACTATACTATATATATCACTAATTTAACAACTATAATATGTCACATGACATTCTTTCATTAAAATTGAGATAAAATATTTTTTTCAAAAAATAAACTCTCTTCTTTTATTCTCTTATCTACCTCTTTCCCTTCTCTAATTCTCTCTTCCCTTCTCACTCTATATATAACTCATAATTTATATTTTATATTTTTAATCTGACAAACTAAAATATATCACGAGTTATTCTTTTATTACAATTAAAATAAAATATTTTCTTCCAAAATTAACAAATTCTCTTCCTCTCCATCTTCTTCTTTGTCTTTCTCTCTCTTTTAATTTCTCTTGCATTCTTTATCTCTCTACAATTTTATTCTACAAAAAATAAAATTAATAAAATAATATAATTCAAATAAATTCATACAAATATAAGGAATATATTAAATTTATAATTAAATATAATTTAAAAATCATAATAAAAACATTATTATTATACATATTTTTTATTTTTTTATTTAGTTTCAAATTTTCACCACCGTGTATCTTTCTATTTCATATTTCACTTCTCTTCTTTCAAATATTTATTACATATAATTTGAAGAGAATACTAATGTTGTAATTAATAATTAGAGTCAAAATTCAGTTGTTTTAAAAGAAAATTAATTGAGTTCTTTTTATAACTATTTTTATTTTATAATAATATCTAATTATATATATAGAGAAAGAGGGAGGGAGAGAGAGAATATTATTTTTAAATAACAAACATGAAAATTAATTATTTTTATTTGTCCATCTAACTTAACACTGATCAAATTTAAAAATATATACATTAAATTCTTTTAAATTTTAGATAATAAATATTAAATTTAATTATTAGTAAAAATTAAACTCTTTCACATAAATATAATAACTAAAACTTATTATTTTAATTTTTTTTTATCTACGGAGACTAGAGATTTCTTAACCGACAAAGACTTTTGCCTCCCACGACTTTTATGTAAAAGTAATTACAAAAGATTTATAATCCCATAATGTTATTACGGACAAAAACACTAGTTTAACACATTTTCTGCGCCAATCAAACTCTAGACAAATTGTGACACTTCACACAAACATAGTCTCTTCTTATAACTAACAGAAAAAAGAGGCAAAGCAAAAAATTGGAAAAAGAGTGAGTAAATACTGTTAGTGTCGGATGCAAAATATGCACAATCAAAATCTCCAAGACCATTATTCATTAGTGCTATAATCCCCAAAGAATAAAATATAAATCCCAATATGATTTAATTTTATTATTCATTGATGCCACCTTAAAATCACATGAAAAACTAATATGTCACTTAACATGATATGTTATATAAAACACGATGGAGTAGCAAAGTTAACATCTATTTTGCAACTTTATAAACTAAAAAGTTATTCACAAGTTCAAAGGCCAAATGACTTATGTGTGCGACCTCAAGAAAAGTCATGACTTACTTTAAAATATTAGCTGAGTGCGCGCCTGGTGGCCAAAGCACTGCAATTAACAAGAACAAATAATTACTTAGAAACATAACACAGACACAACAGGACAGAGAAAATTGGTAATCCCCTCCTTCACCCCCAAAAACAGGGACGGATGTATGTACGTAAGTGTGGGGGCAATCGTCCCACTACGATTTGAAATTTTTTTGAGTAGTATATAATAATAATATTTATTTGTCTCCACTAAATTATTAAATTTGACTCCACAATAATTTTTTATTCAATTTTTAGTACTTCATAGTCAATTTAAAAATTTCATATTAAATGTCATTAGAATGATCAATTCTCAAATATACCCTTAGAGGCTAAATTTTCAAAAGATTTAAGACCAATATAACAATAATGCATGAAAATTATGCTTGATTTGCTTATGTTGAGGGGTTGTTCTTATGAAATTGTTGTTGAATCAATATTAAATTTTTTGAAAAATTAGCCATCAGGGTATATTTGATGCAAATCGAAAATTTTTTGTGACAAAATTGAAACAAAATAAAATTTAGGGATATTTTTGAAACTTTTGTCAAACTTTAAAGACAAAAAATATACTTTATCCTATTTATAAATAATTATTTTAGTGTTTTAATTTGTAAAATTAGATATTATAAAAACTAATCATGTTATATTTACATCGAAAATAACTACCTGTATATATATTGAAATAAAAAATACACATTAAAAATAAATTAAACAATAATACATATATTTATATACGAATACATAATGATTAATAAATAATTTGATATATAATTTTTATATACACATAATATTTTTATTATAAAAATTATTATTATTATTATTATTATTATTATTATTATTATATATTTTTTTTTTTTGTCCCCACTATCAAAATTTTCTGGATCCGTCACTACCCAAAAAGGTTGAAATTAAGAATTACCCCTCATATTTCTTATAATTTTTTCTACTTAAATACTTGATGTTGAATAATAAAGTTTCCCAAAGAAGCTTCAACACCTATTACTGTCCCTTTCAGTTCTATCCATACCATCCTAGATTTTCAATTGGATTTACAGACTTTAGTCTGTTTCATCATTCATCTTTAACGGGGTGCATATCTGCATTTGTATCTGAAATCTACATTTTGAAGCAATTAATGTCAGGAAGCATCAAATGCAATGAAATTGGATGTCATCCTTGAAACTTTGCTCAATAATGCTTTTGTTTCATTTGATTTTTCTAAATTAGATTTTGTGATTTCCAATGAGTTTTGACCTTTGAGTATGATGGCAGAGTAACAAACCTGTATGTTAGACTGATACTGTCAGGATCCAATATGCCAACTGGGTATGCTCTTCCATGGATATTCCTCACTACTGGAACTTGGTTGACTCCATATTTGTTCATAGTCATTTGAGCATAACTAAGTTCCATGTCTGGAGTAGCTGTCCATGGTATACTACATACTCCGCCATTTAATAGGCATAATTCAGAAACTAAAAGCTCCTATAAGAGGAAGAACCAATCAGTCAAATTCATGATGGAACAAAGCAATTTAGTTCAACGCTAGTTTTAGCAGTATCTTTATTTAGGTAGCTACCCCCTCCCATCGAAAAGAAAAAAGAAAAATAAAAGTAACTTAATTCAACACTTGCACATTTGTTACTCTCTAAGATTTCAAACCTTACTGTAGCCTCTGCTTAAGCACTTGAATCTAACACAACTTCATGTCCAACACTAGACTTCTGAGTGTGAAGTTTGTATGATCGGACATCTGTAGATGGTCCAACAATAACCACAAATAGGAATTGTACCACCTTGAAAAATGAGTGAGCCTAACTTCATCCCAAAACTAGTTTCTGGACGAGAATTGCCAAGATGTTTATATAGGTTACCTTAACTATATCCTTAGATAATGTGAGACTCTAACCAATACCATATCTTTTACTAATGAATATGTCAAACACAAAAAGGATAGAAAGAAAAGAAAAGAAAAGAGAAAAAGACATATTTCCTAATCCGCTAACTTATGCATTTACATTACATGTATAGAGAACAATCATTTGTTATTTCTCCACCTAAGAACATGTTAGCATTCAAATCATTGTGTAGATAAATGCGTAAAAATGTGCAGTATTTCTAATGCAATTGATGATATTTTTGCAAGAGCAAGAGTTTCCCCAACTGATTTTTACTTCACCATAAAGTGGCTATATATTATGTCATCATCAAATAAAATATATTAAGTCTCCACATCCACTCGAGGTTCAAAGTCTTGTACCTTGGGCATTTTGCTTCTGGCTGTTGCAAATTTTACGTACTCTTGAATGTCTTTAAGTGTGAAAAAACCAATCAAAGTATCATCAGTGTCAATAATTACAGCATAGGACTCTTTCTCAGCAAGCATGAGGTCTATTACATCAGTAAGCAGGGTGCACATCGAGACCTTCAGATATTTCGTATTCATGGCTTCTGAAACAAGTGTTCTCATGGAATATGTTGTTTTAACATCATCATTGTCTAAACAAAGTGAGCTTTCCACCTGACACAAATTGCTTGAAAATGGCATAACTCCCCCAAAGTTATTACCAGTAGATGATTCTTGACTGCCATCTCCCCTCTTTGTCTGTACAGATGATATCCATGAAGACAAGCCCACTGCTCCAAGTAGAGGTAAAACAATCCGATAGTCCTGCGTCAATTCAAACAGAAGTAAAACTGCAGTAAGAGGCACTTGACAAACTCCAGCAAGAGTCGCAGCCATTCCAACCTGCAAAGGAAGTTCTATGTGATATATATATATATATGAAAAGAAACTTCATTACAGAACGACACACAGGTAGAAAAGGCTGGAATGGAATAGAGCACAAGTACAAAAGGATATAAAAGTACAAGGGTTTAGCTAACATGTGCCGTTATTAATAAAAGTTTTTAAATCTTTTAGTTTAATAAATGCACAACAAATGCATTGGAAACTTAAATTTTGTTACTTATTCTATAGAAAAATATAAAAGGGAGAAAAAACAGAGGCAAATAATGGAAACAACAAACAAAACTAGTCAGCAATAAAGAATTAAATATTTAAAGGGGAACCTACATGTTATCATTTACTGCAGTTTAAACTTAAAACAAAGAGTAACCTTTCATTTCCAATCACTCTTCTTTATTTTCCTCAATCAAAATACAGCCCAAGCTTTGAAAGTCAAATTGCACACTAAGTTTATTGCACAATACGCTTCCAACTTTTTGTTACAATTCATTAAGTCAGACTCTACTGTGATAAGATGAAAAGGACTAAAGAGAAAGGCCTTAAACATCAAATTGGTAAACAGTATGGTACATATCAAGATTTAAAATTTTGAACCATGATTATTTGCATAGTTTCTCTTGGAAAAGGCTTATTTGTCCATCCATGAATGGAAGTCATCCCGGAAAGGTCAAATTAACCTCACCAATCAAAGAGAAGCAAAAATGATTATGTCAAATGTAAAATACCTGAAGTCAAAATTTATACAGCCACATAAAAAAGAATGGTACCAGGCCATAAGCTTGTGGTGATGCCACTTCCAATACAGAGAGATTAATCGTAGGATAGAACTCAGCAACAGCCAAACCAATGAATTTCCCATAAGCCATCCCAGTAGCTGCACCAATAAAGAGAGATGGAGCATAATACCCTCCCACTAGTCCAGACGCCCGGCACAAAGAAGTTGCAATTATCTTAATGGCTACTAGCTGAAGCAGAAGGTCAGTGGAAAGACCTTTCACAAATGGCCGAGATTCCAACAAGATGTCAACATTCTCAAAACCCCAGTAGAGGATTTCAGGATATACCAATGCTATCAACCCCACTGATAAACCTCCTAACACAGGGAATGAAGCTCGTGGGATGCCAGTAGCCTTGTGAATATTGTCAACATTATTCAACATATATGATGTACACCAAGACAGAGCCAACGACACAAGACCACATAAAATACCCAGCAGTAGATACAGTGGGAGCTCTGAAAATCAATTGAATACTAGCACAGTAAAACTTACTGATCAGATTGAAAAAAGGCAAGAATTTGTCCCAAAGGAATAATTTTTTGTTCTTGAAATTTGAATCACCACCTCAACAGAATATAATACCAGGTTGCTGTTTAACAAAGACAAGCCTACAGATACTTTGCCATATAATGTCAAATCAGAATAACTTTAGCCATATTTGACAGAAAAGATTTAGAAATTCAAAACCTTGCAAACAATATGATAATGCGATTATTTACTAATCTGTTTCCGATGGTCAATCAGGAGGTTCTTCAATCTACAGTAGGGATGCTGTGTATCCATGAATTGTAGATTTAAAAGCAGTCAAATTGTTTGTTTGCCACCATTACTGAAAATTCTTGAAGCACTTAGAACAAAGTATCAAAGTAGAGCTATGTTGGCAATAAAGGATGTTCAGGAGTCATAAAAGGTCAAAGAGGAGCTATGAAGAAGCTTTAGTTATAGTATTAACAACCTAACATGCCCAGCAATAGAAGATATCAAAGATGATAACAGCAGTGGCAGTATGGCAGGATAAGCATAGTTAGAGTCGCTATCAATTTGTTTTGATAAAAATCCAACCACATAGTATGAACTGCTATAGTATGATGAAAAACTTATGCTCAGGCAGCTCAATGGTTCTATAAGGCATCCGAATACTATAGCTTGCGTGCATTTTGTGTCAGGAGAGTGGAAAAGGGACTAGCCGGATAGGGATGTTGAGGTATTATTAGAGTTACTAGATTTAACAAAATTTGCTAGCCAATATCCAGGTAGAGCAATTCTGACTTGTTTGTCCTAGATTGGGCAGTTACAAGCTTAGTCATAGAGATCAGTAAAACATATTCAAACCAAAATAGTAAAACAAGAACTTTTTACATAAATGAGCATACTTCGCCAATATAATTCTTTGATTCTTAATCGTTCTTCATGCATTTATATGCTTCCTTTGATATTTGACAGTGGCAACAAGCACTGAATGTATCAGACTGTGTAAGATCTCAAAACAAAAACAATGCTTTCGATGGCTTACCACCAGGAGAACGGAAATCATATTCTGGAACTTTAAAGGCTGGTTCAGAGCCAAGGCCAATCTCCGAAACTACGGAAGCTATTACAGCGCTTAGTATCACCATAGAAGTAGTATTTGTAAGAGGCAAAGTTGCATCAGCAGATGATGGCCACAAGACAGACTCAACCGCAAAAAAACAACCAGCAACAGCAGCATTGAAACCTGGACAAATGAAGCGATAAGTAAAGAGAATAACTCGAGCTCACAAATTCATAACAGTCAGTCACTAACAGGTAACAAGCTCACATACATACCAGAGGAGAGACCTGCAGCAGATCCGGCAGCCAGAAGCGAGAGCATTCTGGCAGAATTCTTGTCAAAGAAAGAACCAACACCTTTGGCAATGGAAGTACCAATCTCGACGCTGGGACCCTCAGGACCAAGGGAATTACCAGTGCCTAAGGTAATAGAAGCCGCCAAGGCCTTTAAGAAAGGGCGGGAAGCAGACATGAATGGGTCTTGGTTTTGCTCTTGCTCGACCGCAGAATCACGAAGGAGGTTCAACACGGCCACAAGCACGCCTCCGAAAGCTGGAACCAGTATCACTCTTGTCCATGTTGCCTCAATAGGCTCTTCTCTCAACCACGAGGCGCCTCGAGAGGGAATCCCATCCCAGCACAAATCACGAATTTCATGGACCTTCGTCAAATTTTAGTCCTATGCATTCATTATTTATGGTTTCGTTTGCTTTGGTTTGTTTATAGTATTAAATAATAAATAGCATTTGCATTCGCATATAATAATGATAAAATTGGGAGTATAGTCAGTTAGCTCATATAGCTGGCTAGCGTACTCACAGCGTTATTGAAAAACACGACAGCGAGGCCGGTGAGGAGACCAACCAAGCATGAAGATATTATTCCTGAATTTTGAATCCTTCTGGGGAGGAAGAGGAGATTTCGCTCTAGTTCCACTTCTTCGGAAGCAGAAGCTCCTTCACCTTCAACTTGTGTTTTTTTGCTATTTTCAGGTTTTGGCACACAAAGCAGAGGCCTGGGACCCCTTCCGGCATTCGTGAAGTACTGCCACCGACGACTCTTATCCGTACATGGAAAGGCGGAAGAAGGGGGGAGCAATGAGCGACTTACTGTAACTGCCTGTGCCTGCTTAGATTTAACACACAGAGAAGCGAGGATCAGATGATATGGAGTAACCCCCGTTGCGCATCCTGAGCCTACCATTTCTGATGCTCGATATTGCAACTTCGTCCCACGCAACGCCGCGCTACCATAATTGACATGTCAGTCATGTAATATAACAAAAATGCTCCAAACTTCATTATTTTTTGTTATAATTTTTAGTCATTAATTTAATTTTTTAAGAAGTAGCATCTAGAAAAAAAAAAGACAGAAACTAGAAATAAAGGCTTATAAATCTCTATATTATATTTTTGTATAAAATAAAATTTGTCTTAATATTTTATTTAATTTAAAAAAATAAAAATTTAAATAAATAAAATAACTAAAACATCTTTATTAATTAAAAAAATTAAATAAAATCTGATTGCATTTTTTTTTCTTTTTTTTCTTTCTCTATTCTTATGTTCACTCTTTCTTTCTTTCGCGCGCTCTCTGCCTCTTCTCTCATTTCTGTTCTCTTTTTTTCTCAACAGCAACAATGACAATATTTATCATCATCGTGTCATGCCGCTTCTGTTAGGACCGTATCGTACCAGTTCTGCACCTTTTCAATTCTATACTAGACGTAAACTAAAATTTCACAACATTTTATTTCTAAAATACCCTCCTTCAAAATTTCATATTCCAATTCTATCCTTCATCCCCAATCCCATCCCACCTCTCACTCCACCACCATGCATTTGCCATCAACATAATTAGTGCTACATAGATCATATTCAATAACAACAATCTCATAACAACATATGGAATTTCATACCAACAACAACAATAATACTAAAAATAACAATATCATAACTTCAACAATCTCATAACACAAGAAGATTTTAAAATGAATAGAAAAGAGAATAATGAAAATGGCATGAAACTGAAACTAAGGTGGCACGACGAACTCGAAAATGGCAGTACGACTTGAACAGAGGAGACATGGCTTGTGTCCTACTTTTTAAAAGTACGGAAAGAACTGAAATTTTGTGTCTTGTGATTGAAATTTTAGTTTCAAATCATCACACAATATTGATTATTGAGTCTCAATCTCTCAAGTCTCTCGGTGTCTCCATGTCAGTCCTCCAGTCTCAATCACAGTCTTAGTTACCAAACGCTATCTTAGTTTTAGGGATGGCAAAACTCTCCAAAACATGGGGATCTCCGCAGGGACCGCTCCAAATAGGAACCCAAAGATGAAAAAATTTTTTCGCAAAGATGAAGATGGGATTAAATTTTTCTGAAAGATGGAGATGGGATTAAATTTTTTTGAAGCGGGTATGGCTGCAGCAGAGATTCCTGTAATCCCAAAATGACTAAATTTGTTTATATATACTTAATAATTTATTTTTAATATAGATTTTTTAGTAATTTCACGTAATAATATATATATATTGAAAAACCTAATCTTCACATTTTCAGTATCTTCTCTCCATAACTATGGTATGTTATTTTATATTTTTTAAATTTATAATCTTAAACAATACTCTATTTTTATGTTGTAATAATATTTTTTGATTTTTTTAACTTTTATTTTTTATTAAAATTTTCATATAAATTATTAATATAAAAAGATGAAAAATGGGATCCTCAGAGAAAATGGAGATAGGGTAATATTCGCCCACAACAAAAATCGAAGCAAGAATGAAAAATAAATCTGGGGGCGAAGACGGGGAACAGGAAGGCATCCCGCTCCCGCTCTATCCGTTGTCATCCCTACTTAGTTTAGTAATTCAACAATATACTTTTACTCCATACTTTTAAACAAACGCTACCTTAGTTTAATAATTCAACAACATATTATTATCTCATATTTTTAAACATTGATAACTAACTAATGGTTAAAAATAATAAATTTTGGTTATCTTCTAGTAAATTAAAAAAATAAGAAATTAAAAGATTAATTTTAAAAGTATTGAAATGTGTAATTTTTAAAATTAATTTATGTTTATTAAATTAAAATGTATAATATAATTTTATATATTAATAAATATTTATAGTTATTTATATTTTTATATTTATTATAATTTTTTAATTTTAAAAATTATTTTAATAAATATAATTATTGTTGCTTTGGGTTTATTAAAATTTATTTTTAAATTGATTTATTAATATAGGTGTTATAATTTTTAAAAATTTTCTTTTCAAAAGCCAACTTTAATATAATTATTTAAAAAAAATAAATTTTACCAAATTGACCCAAAAAAATTCTCATTACTTAAGAAAAACACACACATATAATTCAAAATTATAGTGTTATATAGCGGGATTTTTTTTATTTAAACTCATTAACTCAGTAATTTTAATGTGTGTAAAAATTAGAAAACATTAAATTTTTATATATTTTTAGTCAATTTTGTAGAGTAATTTTATACTGTTGAAATTAGTTTTTGTATTATTGAAAGATTATAGTTTTTAATTTTTATAGATAAAAAATAGTATTTTTTTTAGGATAGAGTAAAGTATTGTTTTTGTCTCCAATGTTTGGGGTAAATCTCAAAATTATCCCTAACGTTTCAATCGTCCTATTTACGTCCCTAACGTTTTAAAATTGACTCAATGTTGTCCTGCCGTTAGGGATCCGTTAATAAAATTAACGGCGGAACAAAATTGAGACGATTTTGAAACGTTAGGCACGTAAATAAGACTAAAACGTTGGGGACAAAAACGATACATAGAAATAAATTTTAATTTTATTCTTCAATAATATCAATTTTTTATTGTACATAGTATTCAATTATTTTTAATCATATTTACACTTAATCACCTTATTTTCATTCTAAATAAATTAATTTTTTTAATAATTTTACGCTTAAAGTAATATAATTTTTTTATAAATAAATAAATTTTATACTTTCATTCTAAATAAATAATGTAATTTTACTTTCATTACTTAATCACATTACTTATATTTTTTTTATAGTTTTACACTTTCATTCTAATCACATTACATTATTTATTTAGGATAAAAGTGTAAAATTTATTTATTTATAAAAAAATACATTACTTTAAGTGTAAAATTAAAAAAATAAATTTATTTAGAATGAAAATAAGGTGATTAAGTGTAAATATGATTAAAAATAATTGAATACTATGTACAGTAAAAAATTGATATTATTGAAGAATAAAATTAAAATTTATTTCTATGTATCGTTTTTGTCCCCAACGTTTTAGTCCTATTTACGTCCCTAACATTTCAAAATCGTCTCAATTTTGTCCCGCCGTTAATTTTATTAACGGATTCCTAACGGCAGGACAACATTGAGTCAATTTTAAAACGTTAGGGACGTAAATAGGATGATTGAAACGTTAGGGACAATTTTGAGATTTACCCCAAACGTTTGGGACAAAAATAATACTTTACTCTTTAGGATAATTTACACAGTTAAATAAACACAAGCCAATATTATCCAAATACATCAAACAAAAAATATACATATAAGTTTTGTTTTTATTCTATATAAACAGTTATAGGGTCAATAGGATGTAGTGGTTTATTAACAAAAAAAATTAACTAGTTAACTGCGATATGATTTCTCGAGGTTTATGCACAAAACCTAATCTTTAAACTGTTTTTACGATGGTTTTCCGTCAAAAATAAACAGTACAAAATGAGTCGGGCATTCGCTAACCACCTCGCCATCAATAGACAACCTCGACTAATACGTCATGTCTTGTAGCATAATCATGTACTCTCCAAACGGCATATACAAAGTATGCATTTTAGGGCGCTGTTCATACCCTGACCCAAGACATAAACTAGGTCCAACCAAGTTAAAAGGCCCAATCTAAAAGATTGGCTTTCACCGCTTGTCCAACCTCCTCCAAGAGGTCAGGTTCGACATAAGCAAGCAACCAACACCTATGCAAACGAGTAACCGTCTCCCAAATTCTCTCACCCACTTCCAGTAGAGGGATCTCAACAAATCCTAAGATAAAGGGAAGGTTATCCACCATCAGAAGTAGAACTACTTCAACGGTGGTTATTGGCTCATCTCCTATAAATACCTTGACACACTCAGGTACATCTAAGTTCCAATACACTTAAACCTGCTTAATTATTTGTTGACTTAGAATCGGAGTGTCTTGTAGGTATAACCTCCCACCTATTCAAACGTATTCATATAACTCAGACAGCGGCTTCCAGATGCAAACAAGTCAGAGACCACCATCCTTCAGCATTTGGGCCTTCCCTTCAAGCCCAATCATCCGGTTTCAGGTAACCCACAGAATAGGCACCACCTCTCAATGAATATGCTGACCAACAGCTCATCCAACCTGAACCTAGTTGTTCATCCTCACCAGGTAATACAATCTGACAAACTCCAAATATGGAATAATCCGGTCATATAAAAGTATATTATGTTGCCTCCTAACATTATATATGCACCTAGTCAGCTACATCACAAAATAAAAAGTTGACATTAATCATACTTTAATGAAAATTCTAACAACATTAATCAACTAATAAATTTTTATTTTTATTTTTTTTAAGTTGGTAAATATCATTTAATCTTCAGAAAAATATCCAAAAACAATATCAATAAGCTTACTATTCAACTTCAAATTGTATGAATCAAACTAGGCAATAAAACTTGCATGTCTAACAAACAATAACATACTACCATTAATTGTACAATCAAATCTACTTCTAATCAATAATATCACTACTTCTCTTTAAATCTAACAATGAACAAGTTTTTACGTTAACCTCTTCATTGATATTTTTCACAACATAGATAATGCCGTCTAATTGATAGACACGATCTTCTTCTTTATGACCTTACTCGTATTTTTTTTTTGGACTTGGTGAGAACCGGGCAACCCGGCCACACCGAAAAGGAACCAAACCCAATACCCACCCAAACCCACCCTCCCTAAAACAAATTATGTCTCCCTGTTAGCTTCGATCATTTTCAAAATTGTGCCCCCCTACAACTATGCCCAATTCCATTCAGTTTTCAATATATGCCTCCTGCATCAACTACACTCACTCCCCAAATTCTTTCACTCTCTCTCTCTCTATAGCTGATTCTGAAATGGTACCAATGGTGAATCATTGCTGTTCCAGCGATGATGAAGGAATATGGGTGTTGCTGCTTTGGCTACTGCTGTGCAAGATGAAGGAGATGGCTCGCCTGTCAGGGAGAAGGAGGCATTTCCGAAAGTGATGCATTGCTTTGGTTAGGTACAAGGGTTCTCAGGTTCCAATGACAATGTAAGCCCACGGATAAGCATTACAGGCTCATGGCTGCGAGTTCTATCCTTGATTACAGAACAATGCGACTGGAGAACTCTGTTTCCAACTCTGGTCTGTGGCTTCTGATCACATCGCTGGGTTGCACTCAAAAGGATTGGACGGGACTAAAATGGGGGATCCCCGACCTCTCTTTTTTAATGATGTCTGCTACCTGATTTTGGGGATTAGTAGTCCATGAATTGAGAAGCTGATTCTGGTGATGTAATTGTGCCAATGTGTGCGCCAGCTTGTTTCCATCACGAGGCGTCCAGGTAAAACCGCAATTTGACATTTTTCTTTGGATTGTTCTGATGTCCTGGATTATTGGGTCTACCTCCCAGATTGTACTTCCTATTTTGAGAGTTTGAACTAGCACTTGATTGTCTGATTCAATGGTAACCTTTTGAAGTCCTAGGTTGTTGGCCAGGATTATAGCTTCTCTAATCGCTTGTGCTTCTGCTGACAGCGTTGATCGAGCTGTGATTTTGTGGTTGACAAACCCCATTTGTAGGGTTTATCTTGTATTGATTTTAGGAGATTTTATCACCTTTCACCCACATTTATTCAAGGAAATAGCATGGTTTTGTATATTCTCCTTTAATTGTGCTTAAGAGTGAAAACATGCTTTTTAGGACTTAAAATAGCTAAATCTAATTCTCCTTGATTCCATTAGATGCCTTAATATGTTTGTTAAGTGATTTCAGATTTAGGAGGCAAAGATTGGATCAAGGGAATGAAGAAAGAAAGCATGAAAAGTTGGAGAATTCATGAAGAAATGAAAGAACCGGGAAGCTATCAAGCCGAACTCTTCGCACTTAATTGACCATAACTTGAGCTACAGAGGTCCAAATGATGCGGTTCCAGTTGGGTTGGAAAGCTAACATCCGGGGCTTCGAAATGATATAAATTTTGCCATATGTTGCTTCGCGTTCAGGGGCGCGCACGCGCACTTTGCGCGCGCGCACCGATTCTGTCTATGGCCACTTTAATGAAATCGTCCCCAGCGGTTTTAGGAGCCTTGTGGGCCCAATCCAACTCATTTCTGATGCTATTTAAGTCAAGTATTGAAGGGGAATCAAGATACTTTTAGATACTTTTGATCATTAGCTTAGTTTTAGGAGTTGGAGTTAGTTTTAGAGAGAGAAGCTCTCACTTCTCTCTAGGATTAGGAATTAGGGTTAGATTAGGATCTCATAGTTCTAGGTTTAATTCAAGTCTCCTTCTACTTCTACCTTCAAGTGGTGATTGCTACACTTTGGTTCTTCTTTCTATCCCTATCCTCTTGTTGTAATTTCTCTTATTTTGTCTCTAGGTTTTGTAATTGAGATATTCTTGTTCTTTTGTTTCCTTTTTAATAATGCAATTTGAGATAATTCGTGTGATTGTGATATTGTTGATTGTTGTTTTGTTAATTCTTTGTAATTGTTGGTTGTTGATTCCTTTTATTCTCACAAATAAAAATGCTTTCTTTCATTACCCTCCAAGTGTTTGATGAAATGCTTGAGAGGATGTTAGAGTAGGATTTTATGTTCTTGGCTTGAGAAGGTAACTTAGGATTTCTTGAGTCACTAGTGTCCAATTGATTGCTAGTTGATAGCCATTAACTCTAGCCTTCATTAATCCAATTAGTGGAAAGCTAGGACTTATGGACTAGGATTGATATAACTCACTTGACTTTCCTTTGTTAGTTGATTTAAGGATGACTAAGTGGGATTAATCCTTGCAACTACCATACTTGTGGCTAGTGATAATGATGAAGACCCTTGACAACCAAATCTTGCCAAGACCATTTTGTTAATAAAGTTTTCTTACCATTTACTATTCATTTTTCTCATCTAAAACCCCAAAATAAATAAATCCATAACCAATAACAAGAACACTACCTTGCAAGTCCTTTGAGAGACGACCTGAGGTCCAATACTTCGGTTTATAAATTCTAGGGGTTTGTACTAGTGACAAACAACTTTTTGTATGAAAGGATTATTGTTTGGTTTAGAAACTATACTTTACAACGAGATTTCATTAGTGAAATTCTAAACCGTCAAAAATCCGTTCGTCAAAATGGCGCCGTTGCCGGGGAATTGCAATGGTGTTGTGTTATTGGTTATTGCATATATGTGAATATTGTGCATATGCTTGCCTTTTTGTCTCTTTGTTAGTTTTTGTTAGTTTTCTTTGTTTCTCATTTGATTTTATTTTCCTTTTCTCTTGCTATCATGGATTCTCATTTTGGCTATGAGTGTGATTACAACTATGTTGTAGGTAATGAGAACTATAATGAGAATGTGTATCAAGGATGGGACAACCAAAGATGGGAGGAGCCATATGCATATGATCAATCCTCATGGCAACAACCTCCTCCACCAATGCACTATGAAGAAGAGCCATTCTATGATGCATACCAATCCAATGGCTATGGTGAATCTACTTGTGACTTTCAAGAACCACCACCATATGCCTATAATCCATACCCTCAACATAACTCTCAACCATACTCACAAGCCCCTTCTTACCAACCACCCTCATATGACCCTAATCCATATCCACCATTCCAACAACCATATGAGCCATATGAACCACACATAGAGCTACCACCATCCCAACATCACCACTTTCAAGAGCCACCCCTTCTATATTATTACCAAGATGAACCACCTCCAATATATGAAAATTTTCAACCACAAGATGAATACTACTTTCCACCACAACCTCCCATGGAAGAATACTTATGTCCCTCAATCCAAGAGCCTTATGATCCTACTCATGACATCCAAGAGGATCAAGAGTCAAGGGATCATCTCAAGGAAGCATTGGATCAATTTCAAGCAACCATGGAGTGTGTTGTGCAACAAGTGGAAAGAGTGGAGAACATTGAACCACCACAACTCTACCAAGAACAATCATCTTCCTACTATGAACCCTTCTCCCAAAATGATGAATCCTTCCATCCACCCCAACCTCTAATGGATGAAACCCTTGGTGTTCTTGTTCAAGGGCAAGAAGAGATGAAAAGGGATGTGCAAAATTTTATGGCCGCCTTGGATGCGGTAACAAATCAACTAGCCTCCCAATGCTTGAACACTCAAGGAACTCCCACGGCTACATGTGGAGAATCAAATGAAGAACATAGCATGAAGGAGAGATTGAAAACTCCGGTGGGAAATGAAGGAAGTTGCTTTGTATTGGAACAATTGGAGGAAGCTTTAATTGTTGAAGACAAGGAAGAAGTGGTAGAAGACTTAGGAGATGCGGAGCCTCCATGGGAACATAGAGTTGAAGAAAACCCCTTCAAGATGATTGAAATTGATGCTAGGGAGGAAAGTGCACACCTTCCAAGGCATATTCCATATGAAGACTTGGATGGTAAGAAAGAATTGAGTTCCCTTGGTGATGAAGATCAAGCATCAAGTCTTAGTGGTGAAGAATCCTTTGAACATGAAGAACCTTCTCCGGTTGGATTTGAAAGCGTTGAGGAGGTAAATTTTTCTCACCCTCCCTATTATGATTTGAGTAAAGGAAAAGGTTTAGATAAAATTATTGAACAAGGGATTAAGATTAAGAGATCTTGTGAAGAGGTGGAAGTCCGTAGAAATAGAAGAATGGGGGTTGGCTATGCTTTGTCAAGATCTTTGGAAGCATCTTTGCGTAGGTTGCCATCTACACCTTCATTTGAGTGGGTGAAATTCATTTCTATTAGCTTTATTATCCCACTTGAATATGGTTTGCTTGAAACGGATGGCCAACTTAGGGAAGTTTGTGGGATGAAGCGTAAGCGGAAAAGGTTTTGTGGTTGGCGTTGCAAATCAAGGCTCATTATGGTTGATGCATCAAACATGAGATATAAAGGTTGGAGTAGTGCTCAAATAGATGGGTCTAGGAGGATTGTTGGGCACTTCATAGAGAATTCACCTTATTCACCACCCGGATGGACTAATAAAGATGATCAACTTCAAGACGGGTGTGAAAATAAAGTGTGGGACCCCGGATCACAAAAAGAGGATCAACTTTGGGAGCCCCAAGCTTGTGAAGAACTCCATCAACACTTGGCTCAATCCATGAGAAATCGTGGGGCACAATGGAGAACCAAGCATTGGTGGGAGTTCCAAGATGAGTACAAGCACAAGCCACCTTGATGAGGAGCTCCCCATAAGTCCAACTTAAGGACAATAAATAAAAGTGCTAGGTGGGAGACACCCCACCATGGTAAACTCTTCCCATACTCTTTTAGTTTGTTAATAAGTGAATTGAGTTGCCATTATAGGTAGATTCTCATTTTCATTTTTATCTTTTGTAAATATTGGTAGAATTAGTTTAATTTCTTGTTTTTATTGTTTTATCAAGTTTAGTTAGTAGTATAGTATGTTGAATAAGGTTCTAGGGCGTTTTGGTAGCTGTTTGGATGATTGAAAGGCTAGGATTGGTGCAAAAACATAGCAAAAAAAAATTTTTTGAAAAACAGAACACCACCCACGCGTTCGCGCACATGACGCGTTCGCGCACCTGAGCATGTTTTGACCACCCACGCACACGCGCACTGTACGCGTACGCGTGAATGCCAAATTTCACCCCCAGCCAAAAAAACCCGAGAGTTAGGCCTGCACCATGCAAACATTGGGCCTGAGGCACAAGTCTATGCACGCGTGCGCGCACCTGGCGCGTACGCGCACATCATCTTAAATTCGCAATGCACGCGCACGCGCACTGTGCGCGCGCGCGTCGATTGCACGATCCACACTCCTGGTACTTTTACCCGAGAGTTGTGCCAGACTTGGGCCGACATTATGCCTCCGGCCTAACTCGATGCACGCGTGCGCGCACCTGGCGCGTAGGCGTCCTTCGACCAATATACCCATCGACGCGTAAACGTGCATGACGCGCACGCGTCGGTAAAAAAAAAAAAAAGAGTTTTTTTCTCCCCTTCCATTTTCTTTTGCTTATCACATTCGCATACTTCTACTCTTCCCATTTTCATTTAGTTTTTGTAGCATGTTTTCGTTTTTTTTCTAAGTGTCATTTCAATAATGGTGTTGGATTCTTACACTCAATTGTTGGGAATTTCTTGCATTATTTTGGTGCCTCTTGACTTGGTTAATATTGTTGGGTGATGAAACTTTTAAATCAATGCTTCATTTTGTATGACTCTTATGTTCTTTGTGCATTGATTTGACCTTATATTGTCTTTCATGGCCCACTCTCTCTTGTTCGAACTTGATGCTCATGATGCTCTTCATGCTTTGACCTTACTCTTGCATCAAGTTTCATTGATATGCCATTTTCTCTTATTGTTTCCTCCTCTACATGTTGTAGCTACCATGTAGTAGAGAACAATACCTTTATTTGGCATTAGCCCCTGCCTATGTTCTATTTGCTGTGATATCTTTGTTACAGACTTAACTCTCTTTCTTTTTCTTTCCTTTTAGGTTGGCCACCAAGAGGGGAGAAAGGAAAAGCTTTTAAATGGGGCGACACACAAGTCATCCGCACAACCTTTTGAAGGAGCTCATCAATTGTAGCAACCCGTCCACCTTGCTCTCCTTTGCGTGCACCGAGGACGGTGCAATCTTCAAGTGTGGGGAGGTCGTCGACCGATCTCCGTGGGTAACAATTTCCTTTTCAACACCAAAATTTTTTAGATTAGCTATTGCATTGCATGATAGGGTGCATGTTAGTTAGAATTTGTACATATTTTACTACCTTCTTCTTATTAGGACTACTTGGTTAGGATGATGATTTCTTTCCCAAGAAACCGTTTTAGGGCAACCTACCAATTTAAAAATTTTCTGTTGAACTTGCTTGAAAGAATGTATTTTGGAACATGGTTTTTGAGCTAAGAACACAAGCTTGTGAGATTTGAGCCTAATTGTGTGGTTACATCTTATAACCACTTATTTTCCCTTCTTGTGTGCATTATTCTCTTTCTATGAATGCAATCTTTGATTTGTTTGATTTTTTATGTCCGTTATTTTGTGTATTCATGCATTTACATGATTGAGGCCATCATTTTATTAGCTCACTTACCCAAATAGCCTTACCTTTTATCATCCATTGTTAGCCAATTTGAGCCTACACTTAACCCACTTGTTCTTAATTTTAGCACATTACAAGCTTAAAGCGGAAAACAATAAATGTCCTTATTTGGATCTTTGATTAGCTTAGGCTAGAGTGTGTGAGTATCATTCAAGTGTGGGAATCTTGGGACATTGGGTGAATAAAAGGGTAATTTTGTATTTTTATTGAAATTATTGGGAATTGGGTACATACTCATGTATTGATCAAATGTAAAACCTTATGCATTGAGATTCTTGTATATAGAAAGAAATAAAAATGAGAAAAACAAAAGAAAAAGAAAGAAAAAAAAAGAAATAGTATGGAAAAGAAAAAAAAATATAGAAAAAGAAAAAAAATATAAAAAAAAAGAAATAAAAAGGGGACAAAATGCCCCAAAACAAAGTGAAGCTCAATAAAGATCAATGCATAAGTGTTGTGAAATGAAAAGAAATTGCATGAGTATGTGAAAAAGTGAGAAATGGGTAGTTAGGTTAGTTTTGAAATTGTATAGGTCATTATATAGGTTAGGTGGAAAAGTTTAAGTTAATCAAAGATTCAAATCCTAAGTCCACTAGCCATATATGATCCTACCTTGACCCTAGCCCCATTACAACCTAAAGAAAAGACCTCATGATACATGTATGCATGCATTGAATAATTGTTGATTGTTAGATGAAAAACAAATCTTGGAAAGCATGATTAAGGGAGAATTGAGAGAATCAACCCCAAACACCAAGCGACTAGAGTGCAAACACTTCCGGTGAGGGTTCGATGCTCAACTCCTTGATTCCCGACTTTCATGAGCGTTCTTCTTGCAAGTCTACTTGAACTCCATTTTGATATTCGAATTGGTAGGACTCATGAATCGTTACATGATCTTGTCCCTATTTGTGCATATATGTCTTGGAGATTGATTTATTTTTAACCAAGTAGGTAAAACCATTTCGCATTTAGTTGCATATAGTTTAGGTTGCATATAGTTTATTTACATTGAATAAATGTTGATCCCTTTGCTTTCTCTTGGTTTAAGCATGAGGACATGCTTGGTTTAAGTGTGGGGAGGTTGACAAACCCCATTTGTAGGGTTTATCTTGTATTGATTTTAGGAGATTTTATCACCTTTCACCCACATTTATTCAAGGAAATAGCATGGTTTTGTATATTCTCCTTTAATTGTGCTTAAGAGTGAAAACATGCTTTTTAGGACTTAAAATAGCTAAATCTAATTCTCCTTGATTCCATTAGATGCCTTGATATGTTTGTTAAGTGATTTCAGATTTAGGAGGCAAAGATTGGATCAAGGGAATGAAGAAAGAAAGCATGAAAAGTTGGAGAACTCATGAAGAAATGAAAGAACCGGGAAGCTGTCAAGCCGACCTCTTCGCACTTAATTGACCATAACTTGAGCTACAGAGGTCCAAATGATGCGGTTCCAGTTGGGTTGGAAAGCTAACATCCGGGGCTTCGAAATGATATAAATTTTGCCATATGTTGCTTCGCGTTCAGGGGCGCGCACGCGCACTTTGCGCGCGCGCGCCGATTCTGTCCATGGCCACTTTAATGAAATCGTCCCCAGCGGTTTTAGGAGCCTTGTGGGCCCAATCCAACTCATTTCTGATGCTATTTAAGTCAAGTATTGAAGGAGAATCAATATACTTTTAGATACTTTTGATCATTAGCTTAGTTTTAGGAGTTGGAGTTAGTTTTAGAGAGAGAAGCTCTCACTTCTCTCTAGGATTAGGAATTAGGGTTAGATTAGGATCTCATAGTTCTAGGTTTAATTCAAGTCTCCTTCTACTTCTACCTTCAAGTGGTGATTGCTACACTTTGGTTCTTCTTTCTATCCCTATCCTCTTGTTGTAATTTCTCTTATTTTGTCTCTAGGTTTTGTAATTGAGATATTCTTGTTCTTTTGTTTCCTTTTTAATAATGCAATTTGAGATAATTCGTGTGATTGTGATATTGTTGATTGTTGTTTTGTTAATTCTTTGTAATTGTTGGTTGTTGATTCCTTTTATTCTCACAAATAAAAATGCTTTCTTTCATTACCCTCCAAGTGTTTGATGAAATGCTTGAGAGGATGTTAGAGTAGGATTTTATGTTCTTGGCTTGAGAAGGTAACTTAGGATTTCTTGAGTCACTAGTGTCCAATTGATTGCTAGTTGATAGCCATTAACTCTAGCCTTCATTAATCCAATTAGTGGAAAGCTAGGACTTATGGACTAGGATTGATATAACTCACTTGACTTTCCTTTGTTAGTTGATTTAAGGATGACTAAGTGGGATTAATCCTTGCAACTACCATACTTGTGGCTAGTGATAATGATGAAGACCCTTGTGATGAGCGGATAATTTATACGCTTTTTGGCATTGTTTTCATATAGTTTTTAGTAAGTTTAAGCTACTTTTAGGGATGTTTTCATTAGTTTTTATGTTAAATTCACATTTCTGGACTTTACTATGAGTTTGTGTGTTTTTCTGTGATTTCAGGTAAATTCTGACTGAAATTGAGGGATTTGAGCAAAACTCTGAAGAAGGCTGACAAAAGGACTGCTGATGCTGTTGGAATCTGACCTCCCTGCACTCGAAATGGATTTTCTGGAGCTACAGAACTCCAATTGGCGCGCTCTCAACGGCGTTGGAAAGTAGACATCCAGGGCTTTCCAGCAATATATAATAGTCCATACTTTATTCGAAGAATGACGACGTAACTTGACGTTGAACGCCAAGTACACGCTGCTGTCTGGAGTTAAACGCCAGAAAAACGTCATTATCCGGAGTTGAACGCCCAAAACACGTCATAACTCAGAGTTCAACTCCAAGAGATGCCTCAGCTCGTGAATTAATCAAGCTCAGCCCAAGCATACACCAAGTGGGCCCCGGAAGTGGATTTATGCATCAATTACTTACTCATGTAAACCCTAGTAGCTAGTCTAGTATATATAGGACATTTATCTATTGTATTAGACATCTTTGATCTCAGTTTTGTTTTATTCTTCATCTTAGGGGATCATTGATCACGTTAGAGAGGGCTGGCCATTCGGCCATGCCTGAACCCTTTGCTTATGTATTTTCAACGGTGGAGTTTCTGCACACCATAGATTAAGGGTGTGGAGCTCTGCTGTACCTCAAGTATTAATGAAATTCTATCTTCTTTTATTCAAATCTCTCTTATTCTTATTCCAAGATATTCATTCGTACCCAAGAACATGATGAATGTAATGAGTCAGATTACCCTCATTATCATTCTCACTTATGAATGTACGTGATTGACAACCATGTCCGTTCTACATGCAACAAAGCTTGAATGTGTATCTCTTAGATTCCCCAACAGAATCTTCGTGGTATAAGCTAGATAGATGGCGGCATTTATGAGGGTCCGGAAAGTCTCACCTTGTCTGTGGTATTCCGAGTAGGATCCTGGGAATCCGGAAAGTCCAACCTTGTCTGTGGTGTTCCGAGTAGGATTCCGGTAATGAATGACCGTGACGTGCTTCAAACTTTAACCTGCTGGGCGTTAGTGACAGACGCAAAAGAGGGATTCTATTCCAGTAGGAGCGGGAACCAACCGGTGATTAGCCGTACTGTGACAGAGTGCGTTAGCATAGTTTTCACTGCGAGGATGGGATGTAGCCATCAGCCATGGGTGATGCCTCCAGACTGGTTAGTTGTGCGAGTGACAGCCGCACAGGTTATTTCCCCGTGAGGAATGAAAGTAGCCACAGTTGATGGTGAACCCCTATACAAAGCTTGCCATGGAAAGGAGTAAGAAGGACTGAGTAGGAGGAGTAGGAGAACAGGCGTCCAAGAGCTCTACAGCATCTCCATCCGCTTATCTGAAATTCCTACCAATGAATCTGCATAAGTATCTTTATCCCTTTCATTATTTCTATTTCCGAAAACCCATAAAACTATTTTAAATTTATCTAACTGAGATTTGCAAGGTGACCATAGCTTGCTTCATACCAACAATCTCTGTGGATTCGACCCTTACTCACGTAAGGTTTATTACTTGGACGACCCAGTACACTTGCTGGTTAGTTGAACGAGATTGTGAAGGAAATAAACAATGCCCTCAGAGTATAAATCCAATTACAAGAAAAAAGGAAATCACAATTTCGTCCACCAAGTTTTTGGCGCCGTTGCCGGGGATTGTTCGAGTATGGACAACTGACGGTTCATCTTGTTGCTCAGATTAGGTACTTTTCTTTTCAAAAATCTTTTTCAAAAATTTTCTTTAATTTTTCGTTTTTAGAAACTTTATTTTCGAAAAAAAATCAATAAAAATACAAAAAAATTAGAAAATCATAAAAATCAAAAATATTTTGTGTTCTTGTTTGAATCTTGTGTTAATTTTTAAGTTTGGTGTCAATTGCATGCTTTCAAAATTTTTCTTGCATTTTTCGAAAATCTCATGCATTCATAGTGTTCTTCATGATCTTCAAGTTGTTCTTGACAAGTCTTCTTGTTTGATCTTGATGATTTCTTGTTTTGTGTCTTTTGTTGTTTTTCATGTGCATTTTTGCATTCATATTTTCCATGCATTAAAAATTTCTAAGTTTGGTGTCTTGCATGTTTTCTTTGCATCAAAATTTTTCAAAATTATGTTCTTGATGTTCATCATGATCTTCAAAGTGTTCTTGGTGTTCATCTTGACATTCATAGCATTCTTGCATGCATCTTGTGTCTTGATCCAAAATTTTCATGTTTTTGGTCATTTTTGTGTTTTTCTTTAAAAATTTAAAAATCAAAAATATCTTTTCCTTATTTTCCTCCAAAATTTCGAAATTTTGGGTTGACTTGGTCAAAAATTTTCAAAATTAGTTGTTTCTTACAAGTCAAGTCAAAATTTCAATTTTAAAAATCTTATCTTTTCAAAAATCATATCTTTTTCATTTTTGACATAATTTTCGAAAATTTCAAAATTATTTTTCAAAATATTTTCAAAAATCTTTTTCTTATCTTTATATCAAATTTTCGAAAATTAGCTAACAAGTAATGTGATTGGTTCAAAAATTTGAAGTTTGTTACTTTCTTGTTAAGAAAGGTTCAATCTTTAAGTTCTAGAATCTTATCTTGTAGTTTCTTGTTAGTTAAGTCAATTTTAAATTTAAATCTTTTTCAAAATATCTTTGTCAAATATATCTTTTTATCTTTTATCTTATCTTTTTCAAAATTTGATTTCAAAATATCTTATCTAACTTCTTATCTTCTTATCTTTTTCAAAATTTGATTTCAAATCTTTTTTTCAATCAATTAACTAACTTTTTGTTTGTTTCTTATCTTTTTCAAAACCACCTAACTACCTATCCCTCTCTAATTTTCGAAAATTCTCCCTCTCTTTTTCAAAAATTCTTTTTGTTTTAAATTTTAATTTCAATTATATTTTATCTTTAATTTTCGAAAATTACTAACCTCTTTTTCAAAATTATTTTCGAAAATTTCTTTCTCTTCTCTTATTCTATTTAATTAATTAATTACTAACACTTCTCTTCACCTCTCTTCATCTAAGAATCCGAATTCTTCTTCATTCTTCTACCTCTTTCTTCTTCTACTAACATAAGGGAATCTCTATACTGTGACATAGAGGATTCCTTTTTCTTTTCTTGTTTTCTTCTCTTTCTTATGAGCAGGAACAAGGATAAAGGCACTCTTGTTGAAGCTGATCCAGAACCTGAAAGGACTCTGAAGAGAAAATTAAGAGAAGCTAAATTGCAACAATCCAGAAATAACCTTTCAGAAATTTTCGAACAGGAGAAGGACATGGCAGACGCAAATAATAATGATAATAATGCAAGGAGAATACTAGGTGACTTCACAAAACCAACATCCAAGTTTGATGGAAGAAGCATCTCCATTCCTGCCATTGGAGCCAATAACTTTGAGCTTAAGCCTCAACTAGTTGCTTTAATGCAACAAAACTGCAAGTTTTATGGACTTCCATCTGAAGATCCTTATCAGTTCTTAACTGAGTTCTTGCAAGTCTGTGATACTGTAAAGACGAATGGAGTTAATCCTGAAGTCTACAGACTCATGCTTTTCCCTTTTGCTGTAAGAGACAGAGCTAGAATATGGTTGGATTCACAACCTAAGGATAGCCTGGACTCCTGGGATAAGCTGGTCACTGCATTCTTAGATAAGTTATTTCCTCCTCAAAAGCTGAGCAAGCTGAGAGTGGATGTTCAAACCTTCAAACAAAAAGATGGTGAATCCCTCTATGAAGCTTGGGAGAGATACAAGCAGCTGACCAAGAGATGTCCATCTGACATGTTTTCAGAATGGACCCTATTAGATATATTCTATTATGGTCTCTCTGAATTTTCGAAAATGTCACTGGATCATTCTGCAGGTGGATCTATTCACCTGAAGAAAACGCCTGAAGAGGCTCAAGAACTCATTGACATGGTTGCAAACAACCAGTTCATGTATACCTCTGAGAGGAATTCCGTGAATAATGGGGTCCCTCAGAAGAAAGGAGTTCTTGAAATTGATGCTCTGAATGCCATATTGGCTCAGAACAAAATGTTGACTCAACAGGTCAACATAATCTCTCAAAATCTGAATGGATTGCAACATGCATCCAACATTACTAGAGAGGCAGCTTCTGAAGAAGCTTATGATCCTGAGAACCCTGCCATGGCAGAGGTTAATTATTTGGGTGAACCTTATGGAAACACTTATAACCCATCATGGAGAAATCATCCAAATTTCTCCTGGAAGGATCAACAAAAGCCTCAACAAGGCTTTAATAATGGTGGACGCAATAGGCTGAATAATAATAAGCCATATCCATCATCTTCTCAGCAACAGACAGAGAATGCTGAACAAAATAATTCTAATTTAGCTAATATAGTCTCTGATCTGTCAAAGGCCACTTTCATTTTCATGAATGAAACCAGATCTTCCATTAGAAATTTGGAGGCACAAGTAGGCCAGCTGAGTAAGGAAGTTATTGAAACTCCTCCCAGTATTCTCCCAAGTAATACAGAAGAGAATCCAAAAGGAGAGTGCAAAGCCATTGACTTAGTCAACATGGCCGAATGCATCAAGGAGGAGGAGGACGAAAATCCTAGTGAGGCAGACCTCCTGGGACGTCCTTCAAGCAAGAAGGAGTTTCCTAATAAGGATCCTGAGGAATCTGAGGCTCATACAGAGACCATAGAGATCCCATTAAATCTCCTTCTGCCATTCATGAGCTCTGACTATTATTCATCCTCTGAAGAGGATGAAGATGTGACTGGAGAGCAAGTTGCTCAATACTTAGGAGCTATCATGAAGCTGAATGCCAAGTTATTTGGTAATGAGGCTTGGGAAAGTAAACCTCCCTTGCTCATTAGTGAATTAGAGACTTGGATTCAGGAAACTCTACCTCAAAAGAAACAAGATCCTGGCAAGTTCTTAATACCTTGCACCATTGGCACCATGAGCTTTGAAAAAGCTCTGTGTGATCTTGGGTCAGGGATAAACCTTATGCCACTCTCTGTAATGGAGAAGCTAGGAATCATTGAGGTACAACCTGCCTTGTTCTCATTACAATTGGCAGATAAATCCATAAGACAAGCTTATGGAATGGTAGAGGACATGCTAGTAAAGGTTGAAGGCTTTTACATCCCTACTGATTTCATAATCCTAGATACTAGGAAGGAAGATGATGAATGCATCATCCTAGGAAGACCTTTCCTAGCCACAGCAGAAGCTGTGATAGATTTCAACAGAGGAGAGTTAGTCCTTCAACTGAATGGGGAATACCTTGTGTTTCAAGCACATGGCCATCCCTCTGTGACAAAAGAGAGCAAGCATGAAGAGCTTCTCTCAGTTCAAGGTCAAGAAGAGCCCACACAGTCAAGCTCTAAGTTTGGTGTTGTGAAGCCACAACCAAACTCTAAGTTTGGTGTTCAAACCCCATATCCAGACTCTAAGTTTGGTGTTGGGACTAGACAACATTGACTTGATTGCTCTGTGGCTCCATGAGAGCCACTGTCAAGCTATTGACATTAAAGAAGCGCTTGTTGGGAGGCAACCCAATTTTATTTATCTAATTTTATTTTATTTTGTTTCTTTGTTATTTTTGTGTTTAATTAGGTACATGATCATGAGGAGTCACGAAAAAAATCAAAAAAATTAAAAACAGAGTCAAAAACAGAAGAAAAAATTTTTCACCCTGGAGGACGCACGGGCCGGCGTTCAGCGCCCAGAAGATGCATCTGGCCAGCGTTCAGCGCCAGAACAGAGCATCTTCCTGGCGCTGAACGCCCAAAACAAGCAACATCCTGGCGTTTAGCGCCAGGATGCGCACGCAGAGGACAATCTGGCGCTGAATGCCAGAAACAAGCTTGAAACTGGCGTTTAACGCCCAGATCAAGCATCACATGGGCGTTTAACGCCCAGAACATGCACCAATGGGCGTTTGAACGCCAGAATGGTGCATGAAGGCAATTTACACGCCTATATGGTGAAGGAATGGTATTTCTTTTCACCTCAGGATCTGTGGACCCCACAGGATCCCCACCTCAGGATCTGTGGACCCCACAGGATCCCCACCTACCCAATTCTCACCTTCCCTCTTAATCCTACTTTTGTGATTTGAATATCCATGTCACAATTCCCAAAACCCTTCACCAATCACCTCAATTCCTCTTCCCCATTACCCCATGCACCATTCACCTCAACCTCCTCTTCCCCATAAACCCCACCTACCTCCATTACATTCAAATTCAATTTCCCACCCTTTCCCACCCAAAATGGCCGAAACATAACCCCCCCTCCCTATAAATACCTCTCCTTTCTTCTTCATTTTCACACAACACTACCCATTCTTCTCTCATATAGCCGAACCCCCTCTCTCCTTCTCTACCAATATTCTCTTCTTCTTCTTCTACTCTTCTTTTCTTCTTGCTCGAGGACGAGCAAATTTTAAGTTTGGTGTGGTAAAAAGCCTAGCTTTTTATTTTTCATTCACCATCAATGGCACCCAAGACCGGAGTTTCCTCAAGAAAAGGAAAAGGGAAGGCAAAAGCTTCCACTTCCGAATCATGGGAAAAGGAGAGATTCATCTCCAAGAGCCACCAAGACCACTTCTATGATGTTGTGGCAAAGAAGAGGGTGATCCCTGAGGTCCCCTTCAAGCTCAAAAAGAATGAGTATCCGGAAATCCGACATGAGATCCAAAGAAGAGGGTGGGAAGTCATCACCAACCCCATGCAACAAGTCGGATTATTGATGGTTCAAGAGTTCTATGCTAATGCATGGATCACAAGGAATCATGATCAAAGTATGAACCCGAATCCAAAGAACTATCTCACAATGGTTCGGGGGAAATACTTAGATTTCAGTCCGGAAAATGTGAGATTGGCGTTTCATCTACCCATGATGCAAGGTGATGAACGCCCCTACACAAGGAGGGTCAACTTCAACCAAAGGTTGGACCAAGTCCTAATGGACATTTGTGTGGAAGGCGCCCAATGGAGAGTAGACTCCAAAGGCAAACCGGTCCAACTAAGAAGACTGGACCTCAAGCCTGTAGCTAGAGGATGGTTGGAGTTCATCCAAAGATCCATCATCCCTACAAGCAACCGATCTGAAGTTACTGTGGATCGGGCGATCATGATTCATAGCATCATGATTGGAGAGGAAGTAGAGGTTCATGAAGTCATAGCCAATGAACTCTACAAAATAGCTGACAAGCCTTCATACATGGCACGGCTAGCCTTCCCCCACCTCATATGCCATCTATGTTATTCAGCCGGAGTTATCATAGATGGAGATGTATCCATTGAAGAAAACTTGAGCCAAAACGTGGAACAACTAAGGGTGGAACACCATGAACACGCCCTCACTCTTCAAGAAATAAGAGAAGATCAAAGAGCTATGAGAGAGGAGCAACAAAGGCAAGGAAGGGACATAGAAGAGTTGAAGAACATCATTGGTCCTTCAAGAAGAAGACGCCACTAAAGGTGGATTCATTCCTTGTTCTTTATTTTCTTTCTGTTTTCGGTTTTTAATACTATGTTTATTTATGTTTTGTGTCTTTACTTCATGATCATTAGTATGTAACCATGCCTTAAAGATTATGAATAATTCCATGAATCCTTCACCTCTCTTAAAAGAAAAATGTTTTAATTCAAAAGAACAAGAAGTACATAATTTTCGAAATTATTAGTGAATTTAATTTAATTATATTGATGTGGTGGCAATAATTTTTGTTTTCTGAATGAATGCTTGAACAGTGCATATTTTTGATCTTGTTGTTTATGAGTGTTAAAATTGTTGGCTCTTGAAAGAATGATGAACAAAGAGAAATGTTATTGATGAACTGAAAAATTCATGAATTGATTCTTGAAGCAAGAAAAAGCAGTGAAAAAGCAAAAGCTTGTGCGAAAAAAAAAATAGAAAGAAAAAGCAAGCAGAAAAAGCCAATAGCCCTTAAAACCAAAAGGCAAGGGTAGCAAGGATCCAAGGCTTTGAGCATCAATGGATAGGAGGGCCCAAGGAAATAAAATCCAGGCCTAAGCGGCTAAATCAAGCTGTCCCTAACCATGTGCTTGTGTCATGAAGGTCTAAGTGAAAAGCTTGAGACTGAGTGGTTAAAGTCGTGATCCAAAGCAAAGAGTGTGCTTAAGAGCTCTGGACACCACTAACTGGAGACTTTAGCAAAGCTAAGTCACAATCTGAAAAGGTTCACCCAGTTATGTGTCTGTGGCATTTGTGTATCCGGTGGTAATACTGGAAGACAAAGTGCTTAGGGCCACAGCCAAGACTCATAAGTAGCTGTGTTCAAGAATCAACATGCTTAACTAGGAGAGTCAATAACACTATCTGAAATTCTAAGTTCCTAGAGAAGCCAATCACTCTAAACTACAAAGGAAAAAGTGAGATGCCAAAACTGTTCAGAAACAAAAAGCTACAAGTCCCGCTCATCTAATTAAATTAATATTCATTGATATTCTGGAATTTATAGTATATTCTCTTCTTTTTATCCTAATTTATTTTCAGTTGCTTGGGGACAAGCAACAATTTAAGTTTGGTGTTGTGATGAGCGGATAATTTATACGCTTTTTGGCATTGTTTTCATATAGTTTTTAGTAAGTTTAAGCTACTTTTAGGGATGTTTTCATTAGTTTTTATGTTAAATTCACATTTCTGGACTTTACTATGAGTTTGTGTGTTTTTCTGTGATTTCAGGTAAATTCTGACTGAAATTGAGGGATTTGAGCAAAACTCTGAAGAAGGCTGACAAAAGGACTGCTGATGCTGTTGGAATCTGACCTCCCTGCACTCGAAATGGATTTTCTGGAGCTACAGAACTCCAATTGGCGCACTCTCAACGGCGTTGGAAAGTAGACATCCAGGGATTTCCAGCAATATATAATAGTCCATACTTTATTCGAAGAATGACGACGTAACTTGACGTTGAACGCCAAGTACACGCTGCTGTCTGGAGTTAAACGCCAGAAAAACGTCATTATCCGGAGTTGAACGCCCAAAACACGTCATAACTCAGAGTTCAACTCCAAGAGATGCCTCAACTCTTGAATTAATCAAGCTCAGCCCAAGCATACACCAAGTGGGCCCCGGAAGTGGATTTATGCATCAATTACTTACTCATGTAAACCCTAGTAGCTAGTCTAGTATATATAGGACATTTATCTATTGTATTAGACATCTTTGATCTCAGTTTTGTTTTATTCTTCATCTTAGGGGATCATTGATCACGTTAGAGAGGGCTGGCCATTCGGCCATGCCTGAACCCTTTGCTTATGTATTTTCAACGGTGGAGTTTCTGCACACCATAGATTAAGGGTGTGGAGCTCTGCTGTACCTCAAGTATTAATGAAATTCTATCTTCTTTTATTCAAATCTCTCTTATTCTTATTCCAAGATATTCATTCGTACCCAAGAACATGATGAATGTAATGAGTCAGATTACCCTCATTATCATTCTCACTTATGAATGTACGTGATTGACAACCATGTCCGTTCTACATGCAACAGAGCTTGAATGTGTATCTCTTAGATTCCCCAACAGAATCTTCGTGGTATAAGCTAGATAGATGGCGGCATTTATGAGGGTCCGGAAAGTCTCACCTTGTCTGTGGTATTCCGAGTAGGATCCTGGGAATCCGGAAAGTCCAACCTTGTCTGTGGTGTTCCGAGTAGGATTCCGGTAATGAATGACCGTGACGTGCTTCAAACTTTAACCTGCTGGGCGTTAGTGACAGACGCAAAAGAGGGATTCTATTCCAGTAGGAGCGGGAACCAACCGGTGATTAGCCGTACTGTGACAGAGTGCGTTAGCATAGTTTTCACTGCGAGGATGGGATGTAGCCATCAGCCATGGGTGATGCCTCCAGACTGGTTAGCTGTGCGAGTGACAGCCGCACAGGTTATTTCCCCGTGAGGAATGAAAGTAGCCACAGTTGATGGTGAACCCCTATACAAAGCTTGCCATGGAAAGGAGTAAGAAGGACTGAGTAGGAGGAGTAGGAGAACAGGCGTCCAAGAGCTCTACAGCATCTCCATCCGCTTATCTGAAATTCCTACCAATGAATCTGCATAAGTATCTTTATCCCTTTCATTATTTCTATTTCCGAAAACCCATAAAACTATTTTAAATCTATCTAACTGAGATTTGCAAGGTGACCATAGCTTGCTTCATACCAACAATCTCTGTGGATTCGACCCTTACTCACGTAAGGTTTATTACTTGGACGACCCAGTACACTTGCTGGTTAGTTGAACGAGATTGTGAAGGAAATAAACAATGCCCTCAGAGTATAAATCCAATTACAAGAAAAAAGGAAATCACAATTTCGTCCACCACCTTGACAACCAAATCTTGCCAAGACCATTTTGTTAATAAAGTTTTCTTACCATTTACTATTCATTTTTCTCATCTAAAACCCCAAAATAAATAAATCCATAACCAATAACAAGAACACTACCTTGCAAGTCCTTTGAGAGACGACCCGAGGTCCAATACTTCGGTTTATAAATTCTAGGGGTTTGTACTAGTGACAAACAACTTTTTGTATGAAAGGATTATTGTTTGGTTTAGAAACTATACTTTACAACGAGATTTCATTAGTGAAATTCTAAACCGTCAAAAATCCGTTCGTCAATGGACTGTTCCTCCTAGCACGTTCCCTTAGTGGTCTCTGATCACTGCAGCTGCTGCACCTGTTTTGGTTACGTTTGAGAAGGCCGCATCTGTATTCAACTTGAGCCAGCCCTGTGGTGGAGGTCTCCATTTAACAGGTACTTTGCTTCTTGTGCTTGGTTCCATTACTTTTTTGTTGACTTCCTCTGTATGGCTACTATACTCTTGTTCTAGTTTCCTTGTTTGGTTAATGACTAGTCCTGGGTTAGGTTCTATGTAGTTGTAGACTTGCATATTTCTTGCCTTCCATATTGACCACAAAATGATGCCAATTCTGCTCCAATTTTAAGTCGATTCTGCCCTGTTTGCCGTCTTACCATTTTTGTACATTTGCTGGAGCCAGTCCCCTATAGATTTAACGTTCTCCTTCGAGGGAATGCACTGTGACTGAGAACCAAACCACACCGCTCTTGTCCAGTCGCATAAAAGCAAGGCATGTTCGCTGGTCTTTCTTCCTGCAAGCAAATTGTGCAAATATTAGAATTAATAAGCTTTTTTTTCAATAAGTTTTCCCTTACCGGTATTAAATTATGTGCAGCCTTCTAGAAAAACATTTTAATTTTCTGAGGAACCTTCATATTCCATATCCCTTGCCATAGTTCCTCCATTGAGTTGCTTGTTGAGGGGTTGTCTTTGGGTTTTTTTTCTTCCTCTTCTTGTTTTGCCGCATAGTACCCTATTTTTGTTGAGTATTCTCCATCCTTCCTGTACGGCCAAATAAGCTTATCTGAATCTGAGATTTTGCTGACTGGAGTCTGAACTATCATATTTGCCACAATTAGGGGAAAATTCATTTGAATTTTTGCTTTGTCCCATGATCTTGAGTTGGTGATAAACTCTTCCACTTTTTGGTTGTCATTGCATCCTTTTTTGAGAGGTTTGTTGATACCATGAATCCAATTGTCATCCCAAACTCTGACTTTGCTTCCTTTACCTAGGCTCCATTTTCCTTTATTTCCTAATAGACCTCTTCCCTGCAATAAGCTATTCCACACCCAAGATCCATTCCGGTGCTTATGCGCTTCCCAAAATTCGCAATTTGGAAAGTATATGGCTTTAAGTATTTGCACCCAAGTGGCTTCTGGATTTTTCATTATTCTCCATGCTTGTTTCGCCAGCTGAGCAGTGTTTTGATGATAAAATTCCTTGAACCCCAAGCCTCCCTCTTTTTTGCTCCTACATAATTTTAGCCAAGCTTTCCAATGCACTCCTCTTTCTTTTCCTTGGTTCCTCCACCAGAACTTCGCCACTTTAGCATTCAATTTATTGCAAAATGATTTCGAAAATCTGAGAATGCTCATGGCGTAGATTGGTATCACTTGTATAACTGCTTTGATTAGGACCTCCTTTCCAGCTTGATTTAAAAGACTTTCCGTCCACCCTTCAATCTTTTCTTCCACTTTTTCCATGATCCATTCTAAGGACTTACTTTTTGCTCTTCCCCATTGAGCCGGGAGCCCTAAATATTTACCTGGATTGTCCCAAGATGGAATGTTCAAGATTTCTTCTATATTGACTCTAGTTTATATTTGAATTGGTTGCCAAAGGTTATTCCAGATTTTTCCAGGTTGATCACTTGGCCGGAAGCCGAGGTGTATAGGTTAATGATTTGAATCAACTGGTAAATCTCATACTCTTTAGCTCCTGAAAAGATGATGCAATCACCAGCAAATAATAAATGTGTTATGGTTGGTGCAGTAGGAGCTAATTTAATTCCTAAAATCTGTTTTTTATTTAAAGCATTATCCATCAAGATTGTGAAAACCTTAGATGCAATAATAAAAAGGTAAGGGAAAAGAGGGTCTCCCTGTCTTAAGCCTCTTTGTGGAACTATTTCTTTTGACAAAGTGCCATTAATCTTAATCTTGTATGTCACATCTTTGATGCATTTCATGGCGAGCTTGATCCACTTTTGGTGAAACCCAAACCTCTTGAGGGCCTCTTCCATGAAACTCCACTCCATCCTATCGTATGCTTTGTTCATGTCGAGCTTGATGGCTAAGTCTTTAGATGCTTTTTTTTCCTTTGCTTGTTAACCTGTGGAAGGCTTCTTGCACAATGATTATATTGTCCTGGATGAACCTGCCCTGACAAATGCACTTTGGATAGGGGATACAATCTTGTCCATGATCCCTCTTAACCTGGCCACCATCACCTTGGCTATAATTTTGTAGATGTAGTTGCAACAGCTTATGGGCCTCAGCTGGTTCAACGTCTCTGCTTGTTTGGTCTTTGGAATAAGAACTACCTGAGTTTCATTAATTTCCTTAGGGAGGTAGCCCTCCTCGAAAAAATTCTTAACCACTGCAAAAACATCTTTCTGAATGATATTCCAATACTTTTGGTAGAATTGATCATTTAGACCATCCAGACCTGGTGCTCTGGCCCCATCCATACTGAACGCTGCACTTTTGATTTCCTCCTCTGAGACTTCTTCCAGTAGCTTTTCGTTCATTTCCTCAGTCACTCTTTTGGGAATATCCTTGGTGCACTCGGTCATATTGGTGCTACCATTGGAGGTAAACAACTTGGTGTAGTGGTCCTCTATGAGCCTTGTAACCTCGTCTTGATCTTGCGTCCATCTCCTCTCGGCATTTTTCAATCTTTTAATGTGATTTTTGTATCTCCTTTGTAAGGTAGTGGCATGAAAGAAGGCTGTGTTTTGATCTCCCCATTTGAGCCATTTGACTCTTGCTCTTTGAGCCCAATACTTCTCTTCCTATTTCCACAGTTCTTTGATTTTTTGCTTGGCCTCCTCGATTAGTTGTTGTTGTCTCTGATTGTGGGAAAGATTTTGAAGGTGTTGAATCTTGAGTTGCCATTTCATAATTTCCTTGTCCGCTCTCTTAAAGCATCTCTTATTCCATTCCTTGAGTTCTTTAATACAATTGCTTCTTTTATTTATGAAAGTGCTCTAATATCCTCCTTCTTGTTCTTCAGTTCTCCATCCTTTTGATACCACTTCTTTACATTCATTCTTGTCATCCCAGTACGCCTCATATTTGAATTGCCTCGGAACATTCCTGTTCGGTTTCAGGTTGAGAATAAGAGGACAGTGGTCTGATGTAATTGTCGGTAAGACCATCAGGCTAGCATTGCTGAAGGCCTGCCTCCATTTCCAATTCACCATAGCTCTATCAAGTCGCTCTCTAGTCACAATCCCCTCTCTCGGGTTGCTAAACCAGGTGAATTTGTTGTCCTTCAGTTCTAAATCCATGAGATTCTTTTTATTCACCAAATTCTTGAATGCCTCTATTTGGATGAGTGGCTTGGGGTGTTTACCTACCTTCTCTTCTTGACAATGGATGTCATTAAAGTCACCTATGAGATAGCTTGGTTCCTCCTCCAAGTCATTTGATTCCTCCAATGTTTGCCATGTCTTCCTCCTCTGTTTGAACACAGGATTGCCATAGATAAATCCACATTTCCACTCTAGGTTTTTGTAGCTTTTGATGTTTGCAATGATGTAGTTTTTGCACCAAGAGTAAACAGGAACATTGATATTTTCATTCCATAGTAGACATAAACCGCCGAAAGCTATTTTTAAACTGCAGCTTTCTAGCATACTTCTTTACATTTTCTTTTCTACATCTAGTTTCCATTAAGTAAACTATGACTGGCTTGTGCTTTTTGCACAAATTTTTTAATTCGGAAGCTGTCGGGGCTGCCGCCATGCCTCGACAGTTCCAGCTTAGGACAATCATGGCTAGGGTGGGGGCATGTTTGGGCCTGCCTCCTCGGCCTTGAATGTTGGTTCTTGCTCTTCTATGTCCATATTGTTGTCTTGTTCAGCCGCTTCTGTCCTACTCTGCTTGCTATTTCTTAACTCTTGATCTTCATTCCACTTGAATTCAGCGAGAATTTTGGTGTCTGTAACTTTCCTTTTCCTCTTGATCTTCAAGCTGTGTTGCATTCCTATGCTTAGAATCTCCTCCCAAATTTTTGGATCCTTGTTAACTTGGTTGCTAGCTTCCGATTCTTTATTCTCTTCGTCCGAAGCCAGCTCCACATAATATAGTTTTCGAGGGTTTTTCTATAATTTTCTAGTGTTTTCTAGGATTTTATGTGGTTTTTCTAGGATTTTCGAGGGTTTTCTAGGGTTTTCTAGAGTTTTTTGGGTTTTGTACGATTTTTTAGGGATTTCTAAGGGTTTTCTAGAGTTTTCTAAGTTTTTCTAGGGTTTTTTAAGGATTTTCTAGGATTTTCTAAGGTTTTTCTAGGGTTTTCGAGGGTTTCTTAGGGTTTTTCAAGTATTTTCTAGCATTTTCTAGGGTTTTTCTAGGGTTTTCGAGGGTTTTTAAGGTTTTCTATAGTTTTCGAGGATTTTTCTAAGATTTTCTAAGGTTTTCTAGGATTTTCTTGGATTTTCTAGGGTTTTCTAGGGATTTCTGAGGGTATTCTAGAGTTTTCTAGGTTTTTCTAGGAGTTTTCTAGGGTTTTCTATGATTTTCTATGATTTTCTACGATTTTTTAGGATTTTCTAGGGTTTTTCTAGGATTTTCTCGGATTTTCTAGGTTTTCTATGGATTTATAGGATTTTCTATGGTTTTCTTAGGGCCTTCTATAGTTTTCGAGGGTTTTTCTAGGATTTTCTAGGGTTTTCTAGGATTTTCTGGGGTTTTTCTAGGATTTTCTAGGGTTTTCAAGGGTTTTTTTGTGTTTTCTATAATTTTCTAGGGATTTCTAAGGGTTTTCTAGAAATTTCTAGGGTTTTTCTAGGGCTTTCCAGGGTTTTCTAGGATTTTCAAGAGTTTTCTAGGATTCTCTAGGGTTTTCTAGTGATTTCTGAGGGTTTTCTAGGTTTTTCTAAGAGTTTTCTAGGGTTTTCTAGTGTTTTCTAGGGTTTTTTTTATAGTTTTCTATGATTTTCTAGGATTTTCTATGAATTTTTAGTTTTTTCAAGGATTTTCTATGGATTTATAGTGTTTTCTATGGTTTTCTAAGGGTTTTCTAGGGTTTTCGAAGGTTTTTTAGGGTTTTCTACAGTTTTCAAGGGTTTTCCTAGAATTTTCTATGATTTTCTAGGGTTTTCTAGGGTTTTCTAGAGTTTTCTACGATTTTCTTGGGTTTTCTAATGTTTTCCAAGAATTTCTAAGGGTTTTCTAGAGTTTTCTAGGGATTTCTAGGATTTTTCTAAGATTTTCTTAGGGTTTTCTAGGGTTTTCGAGAATTTTTTTATGGTTTTCTATAGTTTTCGAGGGTTTTTCTATAATTTTCTAGGGATTTCTAAGGGTTTTCAAGGTTTTCTAAGTTTTTCTAGGGTTTTTCTAGGATTTTCTAGGATTTTATAGGGTTTTTCTAGGATTTTCTAGAGTTTTTTTGGATTTTTCTAGTATTTTCTAGGGTTTTCTAGGGTTTTTCTAGGGTTTTTCGAGGGTTTTTTAGGATTTTATATGGTTTTTGAGGGTTTTTTTAGGATTTTCTAGGGTTTTCTAGGATTTTCTTGGGTTTTCTAGGGTTTTCTAGAGATTTCTTAGAGTATTCTAGGGTTTTCTAGGTTTTTCTAGGAGTATTCTAGGGGTTTTTAGGGTTTTCTATAGTTTTCTACGATTTTCTAGGATTTTCTAATATTTTTCAAGGATTTTCTAAGATTTTCTGGGATTTTTCTAGGATATTCAAGGGTTTTTTAAGATTTTCTTGGGTTTTTTATGATTTTCTAGGAATTTCTAAGGGTTTTTTATATTTTTTAGGGTTTTCAGGGGTTTTTTGGAGTTTTCTAGGATTTTCTAGGATTTTCTAAGGATTTTCTAGGATTTTCTAGAGTTTTCTAGATATTTCTAAGGTTTTTCTAAGATTTTCTTAAGGTTTTCTAAGGTTTTCGAGAGTTTTTTTATGGTTTTCGAAGGTTTTTCTATTATTTTCTAAGGTTTTCTAGGGTTTTTTGTGGTTTTTCTAGGATTTTCTACGGTTTTCTAGGGTTTTTTAGGGTTTTTTTAGTTTTCTAGGGATTTCTAAGGGTTTTCTAAGTTTTTCTAGGGTTTTTCTAGAATTTTCTAGGGTTTTCTAGGGTTTTCGAGGGTTTTTTAGGATTTTTGTAATATTTTCTAGGGTTTTCTAGGGTTTTCAAGAGTTTTTGAGGGTTATCTATGGTTTTTGAGGGTTTTTCTAGGATTTTCTAAGGTTTTCTATGATTTTCTTGGGTTTTCTAGGGTTTTCTAGAGATTTTTTAGGGTATTTTAGGATTTTCTATGTTTTTCTAGGAGTTTTCTAGGGTTTTTTAGGATTTTCTACAATTTTCTAGGATTTTCTAGTGTTTTTCTAGGATTTCTCTAGGATTTTCTAGGGTTTTCTATGGATTTATATGGTTTTCTATGGTTTTCTTAGGGTTTTCTATTGTTTTCGAGGGTTTTTTTGAATTTTCTCGAGTTTTCTAGTGTTTTCTAGGGTTTTTCTAAAATTTTCTATAGTTTTCTTGGGTTTTCTAGGGTTTTCTAGGGTTTTCCAAAGGTTTTCTAGGGATTTCTAGGGTTTTTCTAGGATTTTCTAGGGTTTTCTAGGATTTTAAGGGTTTTCTAGGATTTTCTTGGGTTTTCTAGTGTTTTCTAGGGATTTTTGAAGGTTTTCTTGATTTTTCTAGGTTTTTTGGGGGGTTTTCTTGGGTTTTCTAAAGTTTTCTAGGATTTTTTAGGGTCTTCTAGCGATTTCTAAGGGTTTTCTAGGTTTTTTCTGGATATTCAAGGGTTTTCTAGGGGTTTCTATGGATTTATAGGGTTTTCTATGGTTTTCTGAGTTTTCTAGGATTTTCGATAGTGTTTTAGGATTTTCTATGGTTTTAGATGGTTTTTATAGGATTTTCTAGGGTTTTCTAAGGTTTTTCTACGATTTTCTTGGGTTTTTCTAGGGTTTTCTAGGATTTTCTAGGATTTTCTAGGGATTTCTGAGGGTTTTCTCGGGTTTGCTAGATTTTCTTAGGAGTTTTCTAGGGTATTCTATGGTTTTCTACGATTTCCTAGGATTTTCTAGAGTTTTTCTAGGGTTTTATATGGTTTTCAATGGATTTATAGGATTTTCTATGGTTTTCTTAGGGTTTTCTAGAATATTTGAGTGTTTTTTAAGATTTTCTTTTGTTTTCAAGGGTTTTTCTAGGATTTTTTGGTGGTTGTCTTGGGTTTTCTAAAGTTTTTTAGGATTTTCTAGGGATTTCTAAGGGTTTTCTAGGGTTTTCCAAGTTTTTCTAGGGTTTTTTTAGGATTTTCTAGTGTTTTCTAGGGTTTTCTTGGGTTTTCTATGATTTTCTAGGTTTTTCTAGGAGTTTTCTAGGGTTTTCTATGATTTTCTAGGGTTTTCTATGGTTTTCTATGGTTTCTAGGATTTTCTAGGGTTTTTTTAGGATTTTCTAGGGTTTTCTATGGATTTATAGGGTTTCCTATGGTTTTCTATAGTTTCTAGGATTTACCTATGATTTTTTAGGATTTTCTAGGATTTATCTAGGGTTTTCTATATTTTTCAATGGATTTATAAGGTTTTCTATGGTTTTTCTTACGGTTTTCTAGGGTATTCGAGAGTTTTTTAAGATTTTCTTTGGTTTTCAAGGGTTTTTTCTAGGATTTTCTAGGGTTTTTTGGGGGTTTTCTTGGGTTTTCTAAAGTTTTCTAGGATTTTCTAGCGTTTTCTAGGGATTTCTAAGGGTTTTCTAGGGTTTTCTAAATTTTTCTAGGATTTTTTTAGGATTTTCTAGGATTTTCTAGGGTTTTTCTAGAGTTTTCTAGGGTTTTCTAGGAATTTCTGAGGGTTTTCTATGATTTTCTAGGTTTTTCTAGGAGTTTTCTAGAGTTTTCTAGGATTTTCTATGGTTTTCTAGGGTTTTCTATAATTTTCTGTGGTTTCTAGGATTTTCTAGGGGTTTTCTAGGATTTTCTAGGTTTTTCTGTGGATTTATAGGGTTTTTTAGGGTTTTCTATGTTTTTCGAGGGTTTTTCTAGGATTTTCTAGGGTTTTTCTAGGATTTTTTTCGGTTTTCTAGGATTTCTTTTAGTTTTTTAGGATTTTCTAAGAATTTTTGAGTGTTTTTTAGGGTTTTTAGGTTTTTCTAGGAGTTTTCTAGGGGTTTTCTATGGTTTTCTACGATTTTCTAGGATTTTAAAGGATTTTCTAGTGTTTTCTATGGATTTATAGGATTTTTATGATTTTCTTAGGGTTTTCTAGGGTTTTCGAGAGTTTTTCAAGATTTTCTATGGTTTTCGAGGGTTTTTATAGGGTTTTCTAGGGTTTTCTAGGATTTTCTAGGGTTTTTCTAGAGTTTTATTGGGTTTTTTAATGGGTTTCTATGGTTTTCTTTGGATTTTCTAGGGTTTTCGAGAGTTTTTTAGGATTTTCTATTGTTTTCGAAGATTTTTTTAGAATTTTCTATGGTTTTCTATGATTTTTCTAGGATTGTCTTGGATTTTCAAGGGTTTTTTATGATTTTCTAAGGTTTTCTAGGGTTTTTCTAGGTTTTTCTAGGGTTTTTAAGGTTTTCTAAGAATTTCTAGGGGTTTCCTATGATTTTCTAGGCTTTTGTAGAGTTTTCTTTGGTTTTCGAGGGTTTTTGAAGGATTTTCTATGATTTTCTAGTGTTTTTTTTATTGTTTTTCTAGGATTCTTTATGGTTTTTTTAGATTTTCTAAGGTTTTTCTAGGTTTTTCTAGGGATTTTTAGGAGTTTTTTGGGGTTTTCTAGGAATTTTCTAGTGTTTTCTATGGTTTTCTAGGGTTTTCTTGGGTTTTCTATAGTTTTTTAAGGATTTCTAGGGTTTTTTTAGGGTTTTTCTAGGATTTTCAAATATTTTCTAAGGTTTTTCTAGGTTTTTTTACGGTTTTTACGGTCTTTTTCAATTTTCTAGGGTTTTCTAGGGATTTTGCAAGAGTTTTCGGGAGATTTCTAGGGATTTTCTAGGGTTTTTTAGGATTTTCTAGGGATTTCTAGGGTTTTTGAAGGTTTTCTTAGGATTTTCTAGGGTTTTCAAGGGTTTTCTATAGTTTTCTAGGGATTTCTAAGAGTTTTCTAGGTTTTTCTAGGGATTTCCAAGGGTTTTTTGGGGTTTTCTAACGTTTTCTAGGATTTTCTAATTATTTTCTGGGATTTTCTAGAGTTTTCTAGGGATTTCTAGGGTTTTCTAAGATTTTTTTAGGGTTTTCTAGGGTTTTCGAGAGTTTTTTAGGGTTTTGTATGGTTTTCGAGGGTTTTTCTAGGGTTTTCTGGGAGTTTTCTTGGGTATTCTAAGGTTTTCTAGGATTTTCTTGGATTTTCTAGGATTTTTAGGGATTTCTAAGGGTTTTTTAGGGTTTTCTAAGTTTTTCTAGGATTTTTTAGGGTTTTCTATGGTTTTCTACGATTCTCTACGATTTTCTAGAGTTTTTCTAGGGTTTTCTAGGATTTTCTTGGGTTTTCTATGATTTTCTACAATTTTCTTGGATTTTCGAGGTTTTTCTACGATTTTCCAGGGTTTTAAAGGTATTTTTCTATTTTCTAAAGTTTTCTAGGGATTTCTAGGGATTTTCTGGGGTTTTTTAGGGATTTTCTAGGGTTTTTTAAGGATTTCTAAGGATTTCTAGGATTTTCTAAGGTTTTCGAGGATTTTTTAGGATTTTCTACGGTTTTCAAGGTTTTTCTGGGATTTTCTAGGCTTTTTCTGAGTTTTCTGGGGTTTTTCTAGGATTTTCTAGGGTTTTCTAGTGTTTTCTTGGGTTTTCTATGATTTTCTAAGGGGTTTTTAGGGTTTTCTTGGTTTTTCTAGGGATTTCCAAGGTTTTTTTAGGGTTTTCTAGCGTTTTCTAGGATTCTCTAGGATTTTCTAGGGATTTTCTAGGATTTGCTAAGGTTTTCTAGGGATTTCTAGGGTTTTCTAAGATTTTCTTAGGGTTTTCTATGGTTTTCGAGGGTTTTTCTACGATTCTCTAGGGTTTTCTAAGGGTTTCTAGGGGTTTTCTAGGGTTTTCTCGGATTTTTTAAGGCTTTCTCGAGATTTCTAAGGGTTTTTTAGGGTTTTTCTTGGATTTTCTAGGGTTTTCTATGATTTTCTACGATTTTCTTGGATTTTCTAAGGGTTTTCTATGATTTTCTTGGGTTTTCTATGGATTTATAGGGTTTTCTATGGTTTTCATAAGGTTTTCTAGGGTTTTCGAGAGTTTTTTAGGGTTTTCTATGGTTTTCGAGGGTTTTTCTAGGGTTTTCTAGGTTTTTCTAGGATTTTCTAGGGTTTTCTAGAGTTTTTCTAGAGTTTTCTAAGATTTTTGAGGGTTTTTTAGGGTATTCTATGATTTTCAAGGTTTTTCTAGGATTTTCTTGGGTTTTCTAATGTTTTCTTGGGATTTTTAAGGGTTTTCTAGGGTTTTCTAAGTTTTTCTTGGAGTTTTCTAGGGTTTTCTAGGATTTTCTATGATTTTCTTGGATTTTCTAGGTTTTTTCTAGGGTTTTCTAGGGTTTTCTATGGATTTATAGGATTTTCTATGGTTTTCTTAGGATTTTCTAGAGTTTTCGTGAGATTTTTAGGGTTTTCTAGGGTTTTCGAAAGTTTTTCTAGGATTTTCTAGGGTTTTTCTAGGGTTTTCTTGAGTTTTTTAGGGTTTTTTTGTGATTTTTTAAGGTTTTGTAGGGTTTTTCTAGGTTTTTCTAGGGTTTTTTTAAGGATTTCTAGGAGTTTTCTGGGGTTTTCTAGGAACTTTCTAGTGTTTTCTATGGTGTTCTGGGATTCTCTAGGGGTTTTCTAGGATTTTCTTAGATTTTTTTAGGGTTTTTTAGTGTTTTCTAGGATTTTCTAAGGTTTTTTAGGGATTTCTAGGGTTTTCTTAGGGTTCTCAAAGGTTTTACTAGGGTTTTCTTGGGTTTTCTAGGATTTTTTTAGGGTTTTTCTAGGATTTTCTAATGTTTTTAAGGTTTTTCTAGATTTTTCTAGAGTTTTTAAGGTATTTTTCGGTTTTCTTGGGTTTTCTAGGGATTTCTAGGGTTTTTTGGGGTTTTCTAGGATTTTTTATGGTTTTCTATGATTTTCTAGGGTTTTTTATGATTCTCTAGGATTTTTCTAGGGTTTTCTATGATTTTTTACGATTTTCTAGGATTTTCTAGAGTTTTTCTAGGGTTTTCTAGGGATTTCAATGGATTTATAGGTTTTTCTATGGTTTTCTTAGGGTTTTCTAGGGTAATCGAGAGTTTTTTAAGATTTTCTTTGGTTTTCGAGGGCTTTTCTAGGATTTTCTAGGATTTTCTGGGGTTTTCTTGGGTTTTCTAGGATTTTCTAGGGTTTTCTAAGTTTTTCTAGGATTTTCCTAGGATTTTCTATGATTTTCTACGGTTTTTTAAGGTTTTCTAGGGTTTTCTTGGGTTTTCTATGGTTTTCTAGGGATTTCTGAGGGTTTTCTATGATTTTTTAGGTTTTTCTAGGGTTTTCTAGGCTTTTCTATGGTTTTCTACGATTTTTTAGAATTTTCTAGGATTTTTCTAAGGTTTTCTAGGTTTTTCTATGGATTTATAGTATTTTATATGGTTTTCTTAGGGTTTTCGATAGTTTTTTAGGATTTTCTATGGTTTTTGAGGGTTTTTCTAGGATTTTCTTGGGTTTTCTAAGGTTTTTCTAGGGTTTTTCTAGGTTTTTCTAGGGTTTTCTAAGGATTTTCTAGGGATTTTCTGGGATTTTCTAGAGTTTTCTAGGGTTTTCTAAGATTTTCTTAGGGTTTTCTAAGGTTTTTGAGAGTTTTTTACGGTTTTCTATGGTTTTCGAGGATTTTTCTAGGGTTTTCTTGGAGTTTTCATGGGTATTCTAGGGTTTTCTAGGATTTTCTAGGTTTTTCTAGGGATTTCTAAGGGTTTTTTTAGGGTTTTCTTAGTTTTTTAGGGTTTTTTCTAGAATTTTTTAGGGTTTTCTATGGTTTTCTATGATTTTCTAGGATTTTCTAGGGTTTTTCTAGGGTTTTCTATGATTTTCTTGGGTTTTCTATGGTTTTCTACGATTTTCTTGGATTTTCAAGGTTTTTCCAGGATTTTTCAGGGTTTTTAAGGTATTTTTCAGTTTTCTAAAGTTTTCTAGGGATTTCCAGGGGTGTTCTGTGGTTTTCTTGGGATTTTCTAGGGTTTTTTAGGGATTTCTATGGATTTCTAGGATTTTCTAAGGTTTTCTTAGGGTTTTCGAGGGTTTTTTAGGGGTTTTTTACGATTTTCAAGGGTTTTCTAGGATTTTCTAGGATTTTTCTGAGTTTTCTGGGGTTTTCATAGGATTTTCTAGGGTTTTCTAGGGCTTTCTTGGGTTTTTCATGGTTTTCTAGGGATTTCTAAGGGTTTTCTTGGTTTTTCTATGGATTTCCAAGGTTTTTCTAGGGTTTTCTAGAATTTTCTAGGATTCTCTAGGATTTTTTAGGGATTTTCTAGGATTTTCTAGAGTTTTCTAGGGATTTCTAAGGTTTTCTAAGATTTTCTTAGAGTTTTCTAGGGTTTTCGAGAGTTTTTTAGGGTTTTCTATGATTTTCGAGGGTTTTTCTAAGATTCTGTAGGGTTTTCTAGGATTTTCTGGGGGTTTTCTATGATTTTCTCAGATTTTTTAGGGCTTTCTAGAGATTTTTAAGGGTTTTCTAGGGTTTCCTATGTTTTTCTAGGGTTTTCTATGGTTTTCTACGATTTTCTAGGATTTTTTAGTATTTTTCTAGGGTTTTCTAGGATTTTCTATGGATTTATAGGGTTTTCTATGGTTTTTCTAAGGTTTTCTAGGGTTTTCGAGAGTTTTTTAGGATTTTCTATGGTTTTCGAGGGTTTTTCTAGGGTGTTTTCTAGGGTTTTCTAGGATTTTCTAGGGTTTTCTAGAGTTTTTCTAGAGTTTTCTAAGGTTTTCGAGGGTTTTTAGGTTATTCTATGGTTTTCGAGAGTTTTTCTATGATTTTCAATTATTTTCTAGGATTTTTTTGGGTTTTCTAGGGTTTTCTAGAGATATCTAAGGGTTTTCTAGGGTTTTCTAGGGTTTTCTAGGGTTTTCTAGGGTTTTCTAGGTTTTTCTTGGAGTTTTCTAGAATTCTCTAGGATTTTCTACGATTTTCTAGGGTTTTTCTAGTGGTTTCTAGGATTTTCTAAGGATTTATAGGGTTTTCTATAATTTTCTTAGGGTTTTCTAGAGTTTTCGTGAGATTTTTAGGGTTTTCTAGGGTTTTCGAAGGTTTTTCTAAGATTTTCTAGGGTTTTCTAAGGTTTTTCTAGAGGTTTCTAGGATTTTCTAAGGATTTATAGGGTTTTCTATGGTTTTCTTAGGGTTTTCTAGAGTTTTCGTGAGATTTTTAGGGTTTTCTAGGGTTTTCGAAGGATTTTCTAGGATTTTCTAGGGTTTTCTTGAGTTTTTTAGAGTTTTTTCTATGATTTTCTAAGGTTTTGTAGGGTTTTTCTAGGTTTTTCTAGAGTTTTCCTAGGATATTCTAGGGTTTTCTAAGATTTTCTAAGGTTTTCTAGAGGTTTACTATAGTTTTCTAGGGTTTTCTAAGGTTTTCTAGGTTTTTCTAGAGATTTCTAGGAGTTTTCTGGGGTTTTCTAGGAATTTTCTAGTGTTTTCTATGATTTTCTAGGATTTTCTAGGATTCTCTAAGGGTTTTCTAGGATTTTCTAGGGTTTTCTTAGGGTTGTTTAGTGTTTTCTATGGTTTTCTAGGGTTTTTTAAGGTTTTCTAGGGATTTCTAGGGTTTTCAAGGGTTTTACTAGGGTTTTCTTGGGTTTTCTAGAATTTTTTAGTATTTTCTAGGTTTTTTCTTGGATTTTCTTGGGTTTTCTAGTGTTTTTAGGGTTTTTTCTAGGATTTTCTAATGTTTTTAACATTTTTCTAGATTTTTCCAGTGTTTTTAAGATATTTTTCGGTTTTCTTGGGTTTTCTAGGGATTTCCCAGGTTTTTTTTGGGTTTTCTAGGATTTTTTATGGTTTTCTAGGATTTTCTAGGGTTTTTCTAGAATTTTCTAGGGTTTTCTAGGATTTTTCTAGGGTTTTCTAGGATTTTCTATGGTTTTCTACGATTTTCTAGGATTTTCTAGAATTTTTCTAGAATTTTCTAGGGTTTTCAACGCATTTATAGGGTTTTCTATGGTTTTCTTAGGGTTTTCTAGGGTAATCGAGAGTTTTTTAAGATTTTCTTTGGTTTTCGAGGGTTTTTCTAGGATTTTCAAGGGTTTTTTTGGGTTTTTTAAGGTTTTCTAAGGTTTTCTAGGGTTTTCTAAGGGTTTTCTATATTTTTTTAAAATTTTTCTAGAATTTTCTAGGGTTTTCTAGGGTTTTTCTAAGATTTTCTAGGGTTTTCTTGAGTTTTCTAGGGATTTCTGAGGGTTTTCTATGGTTTTCTAGGTTTTTCTAAGAGTTTTCTAGGATTTTCTAGGCTTTTCTATGGTTTTCTACGATTTTCTAGGATTCTCTAGGTTTTTTCTAGGATTTTCTAGGTTTTTCTATGGATTTATAGGATTTTCTATGGTTTTCTTAGAATTTTCTAGGGTTTTTGATAGTTTTTTTGGGTTTTCTATGGTTTCTGAGGTTTTTTCTAGGATTTTCTAGGTTTTTCTAAGGTTTTTCTTAGGTTTTTTCTACGGTTTTCTAGTGTTTTTCTAGTGTTTTCTTTGGTATTCTAGGGTTTTCTGGGGTTTTCTTAGATTTTCTAGGTTTTTTTAGGGATTTCTAAGAGTTTTCTAGGGTTTTCTATGTTTTTCTAGAGTTTTTCTAGGATTTTCTAGGGTTTTCTATGGTTTTCTACAATTTTCTAGAATTTTCTAGGGTTTTTCTAGGGTTTTCTATGGATTTATAGGGTTTTCTTTAGTTTTCTTAATGTTTTCTAGGATTTTCGAGAGCTTTTTAGGGTTTTCTATGGTTTTTGAGGGTTCTCCAAGATCTTGTAGGGTTTTCTAGGATTTACTAGGTTTTTTAAGGTTTTCGAGCGTTTTTTAGGGTTTTCTATGGTTTTTGAGGGTTTTTCTAGGATTTTTTAGGGTTTTCTAGGATTATCTTGGGTTTTCTAGGAATTTCTGAGGGTTTTTTAGGATTTTCTAGGTTTTTTTGTAGGAGTTTTCAAGGGATTTTCTATAGTTTTCTACGATTTTCTAGAATTTTCTAGGGTTTTTCTAGGGTTTTCTAAGGTTTTCTAGAAATTTCTAGGGTTTTTCTAGGATTTTCTAAAGTTTTTTAGGGTTTTCTATGAATTTATAGGGTTTTCTATGGTTTTCTTAGGGTTTTCTAGGGTTTTCGAGAGTTTTTTAGGATCTTCTATGGTTTTCGAGGGTTTTTATTGGATTTTCTAGGGTTTTCTAGGTTTTTCTAGGATTTTCTAGGGTTTTTCTATGGTTTTCTTGGGTTTTCTAGGATTTCCTTGGGGTTTTTAATGATTTTCTAGAGTTTTCTATGGATTTATAGGGTTTTTTATTGTTTTCTTAGGGTTTTCTAGGGTTTTCGAGAGTTTTTAGAGTTTTCTATAGTTTTCGAGGGTTTTTCTAGAATTTTCTAGGGTTTTCTATGGTTTTTCTTGGTTTTTCTAGGGTTTTTTAGGTTTTTTGTGAATTTCTAAGGTTTTATAGGGGTTTTCTAGGTTTTCTCGGTTTTTCTATGGTTTTCTAAGATTTCTATGGGTTTCTAGGGTTTTCTAGGTTTTTTAGGGTTTTCGAGAGTTTTTAGATTTTTCTATAGTTTTCGAGGGTTTTTCTAGGATTTTCTAGGGTTTTTTATGGTTTTTCTTGGTTTTTCTAGGGTTTTTTAGGTTTTTTGTGAATTTCTAAGGTTTTATAGGGGTTTTCTAGGTTTTTCTCGGTTTTTTCTATGGTTTTCTAAAGATTTCTATGGGTTTCCTAGGGTTTTCTAGGTTTTTGTAGGGTTTTCTATGGTTTTCGAGAGTTTTTGTAGGATTTTCTATGATTTTCTAGTGTTTTTGATTGTTTTTCTAGGATTTTCTATGGTTTTTTTGGATTCTCTAATGTTTTCTAGGTTTTTCTAGGGATTTCTAGGAGTTTTCTGGGGTTTTCTAGGGATTTTCTAGTATTTTCTATGATTTTCTAGGATTTTCTATGTTTTCTAAGGTTTTTCTAGGTTTTTCTATGGTTTTTAAGGTTTTTTTCAATTTTCTAGGGTTTTTAAGGTCTTTTTCAATTTTCTAGGGTTTTCTAGGGATTTCCAGAGTTTTTTAGGGTTTTCTAGGGTTTTCTAGGTTTTTCTATTTTTCTAGGTTTTTCTAGATTTTTTAGTTTTTTAGGATTTTTTTTTTTTTTTTTTTTTAGTTTTTTGGATTTTTGGTTTTCTAGGTTTTCTAGGTTTTCTAGGGTTTTCTAAGTTTTTCTAAGGTTTTCTAGAATTTTTCTAGGATTTTCTAAGGTTTTTCTAGGGTTTTCGAGGTTTTTTTAGGGTTTTCCTAGTATTTTTTAGCATTTTCTAGGGTTTTTCTAGGGTTTTCGAGGGTTTTTAGGGTTTTCTATGGTTTTTAAGGGTTTTTCTAGGATTTTCTACGATTTTCTAAGATTTTCTTAGGTTTTCTAGGATTTTTCAGGGATTTCTAAGGGTATTCTAGGGTTTTCTAGATTTTTCTAGGAGTTTTCTAGTGTTTTCTACAGTTTTCTATGATTTTCTACGATTTTCTAGGATTTTCTAGGGTTTTTCTAGGATTTTTTAGGATTTTTTAGGGTTTTCTATGGATTTATAGGATTTTCTATGGTTTTCTTAGGGCCTTCTATGGTTTTCAAGGGTATTTCTAGGATTTTCTAGGGTTTTCTAGAATTTTCTGGGGTTTTTCTAAGATTTTCTTTGATTTTCTAGGGTTTTCTTGGGTTTTTTACGATTTTCTAGGGATTTCTAAGGGTTTTCTAGAGATTTCTAGGGTTTTTCTAGGGTTTTCCAGGGTTTTCTAGGATTTTCAAGGGTTTTCTAGGATTCTTTTGGGTTTTCTAGGGTTTTCTAGGTATTTCTGAGGGTTTTCTAGGTTTTTCTAGGAGTTTTCTAAGCTTTTCTAGGGTTTTCTAGGATTTTTTTATAGTTTTCTATGATTTTCTAGGAATTTTTAGGTTTTTCTAGGGTTTTCTATGGATTTATAGTGTTTTCATAGGGTTTTCTAGAGTTTTCGAAGGTTTTTTAGGGTTTTCTACAGTTTTCAAGGGTTTTTCTAGGATTTTTTATGATTTTCTAGGGTTTTTTGAGGTTTTTCTAGAGTTTTCTAGCGTTTTCTAGGAATTTGTAAGGGTTTTCTAGATTTTTTAAGGATCTTCAGGGGTTTTCTGGGATCTTCTAGAATTTTTTAGGATATTTTTTGGATTTTCTAGGGTTTTCTAGAGTTTTCTATGGATTACTAGGGTTTTTCTAAGATTTTCTTAGGGTTTTCTAGGGTTTTCGAGAGTTTTTTATGGTTTTCTATAGTTTTCGAGGGTTTTTCCATAATTTTCTAGGAATTTCTAAGGGTTTTCTTGGGTTTTCTAAGTTTTTCTAGGATTTTTTAGGATTTTCTAGGGTGTTCGACAGTTTTTTAGGATTTTTCTAGTATTTTCTAGGGTTTTCTAGGGTTTTTCTAGGGTTTTCGAGGGTTTTTTAGGGTTTTCTATGGTTTTCGAGGGTTTTTCTAGGATTTTCTAGAGTTTTCTAAGATTTTCTTGGGTTTTCTATGATTTTCTAGAGATTTCTTAGAGTATTATAGGGTTTTCTAGGTTTTTCTAGGAGTTTTCTAGGGTTTTTAGGATTTTCTATGGTTTTATATGATTTTCTAGGATTTTCTAATATTTTTCTAGGATTTTCTATGATTTTCTAGGATTTTCTTTGGATTTATAGGGTTTTCTATGGTTTTCTAGGGTTTTCTGGGATTTTTCTAGGATATTCTAGGGTTTTTTAGGATTTTCTTGGGTTTTTTATGGTTTTCTAGGAATTTCTAAGGGTTTTCTAGATTTTTTAGGGTTTTCTCGGGTTTTCTAGGATTTTCTAGGAATTTTCTAGGGTTTTCTAGAGTTTTCTAAGTATTTCTAGGGTTTTTCTAAGATTTTCTTAAGGTTTTCTAGGGTTTTCGAGAGTTTTTTATGGTTTTCGAAGGTTTTTCTATGATTTTCTAAGGTTATCTAGGTTTTTCTGTGGTTTTTCTAGGATTTTTTAGGGTTTTCTAGAATTTTGTAAGGATTTTTTTGGTTTTCTAGGGATTTCTAAGAGTTTTCTTGGGTTTTCTAAATTTTTCTAGGGTTTTTCTAGGATTTTCTAGGGTTTTCTAGAGATTTTCTAACGTTTTCGAGGGTTTTTAGGGGTTTGTAGTATTTTCTAGGGTTTTCTAGGGTTTTCGAGGTTTTTTAGGGTTATCTATGGTTTTCGAGGGTTTTTCTAGAGTTTTCTAAGGTTTTCTAGGATTTTCTTGGGTTTTCTAGGGTTTTCTAGAGATTTTTGATGGTATTCTAGGGTTTTCTATGTTTTTCTAGGAGATTTCTAGGGTTTTTTTTAGGGTTTTCTATTATTTTCTATGATTTTCTAGGATTTTCTAGTATTTTTCTAAGATTTTCTAGGGTTTTCTAGGGATTTCTGAGGGTTTTCTACGGTTTTCTAGGTTTTTCTAGGAGTTTTCTAGGGTTTTCTAGGCTTTTCTATGGTTTTCTACGATTTTCTTGGATTCTCTAGGGTTTTTCTAGGGTTTTCTATGGATTTATAGGATTTTCTAAGGTTTTTTTAAAGTTTTCTAGGGTTTTTGATAGTTTTTTAGGGTTTTCTATGGTTTCCGAGGGTTTTTCTAGAATTTTCTAGGTTTTTCTAAGGTTTTTCTTAGGTTTTTCTACGGTTTTCTAGGGTTTTTCTTGTGTTTTCTTAGGTATTCTAGGGTTTTCTAGGATTTTCTTAGATTTTCTAGGTTTTTTAGGGATTTCTAAAAGTTTTCTAGGGTTTTCTAAGTTTTTCTAGGGTTTTCTAAGTTTTTCTAGGGTTTTTCCAGAATTTTCTAGGGTTTTCTATGGTTTTCTACGATTTTCTAGGATTTTCTAGGGTTTTTCTAGGGTTTTCTATGAATTTATAGGGTTTTCTTTGGTTTTCTTAAGGTTTTCTAAGATTTTCGAGAGCTTTTTAGGGTTTTCTATGGTTTTCGTGGGTTCTCCAAGATCTTGTAGGGTTTTCTAGGGTTTTTTAGGATTTTCTAGGGTTTTCTAAGGTTTTCGAGCGTTTTTTCGGGTTTTCTATGGTTTTCGAGGGTTTTTCTAGGATTTTCTTGGGTTTCCTAGGGATTTCTGAGGGTTTTTTAGGGTTTTCTAGGTTTTTTTGTAGGAGTTTTTGAGGGGTTTTCTATAGTTTTCTACGATTTTCTAGGATTTTCTAGGGTTTTTCTACGGTTTTCTAACGTTTTCTAGGGATTTCTAGGGTTTTTCTAGGATTTTCTAAAGTTTTTTAGGGTTTTCTCTATATTTATAGGGTTTTCTATGGTTTTCTTAGGGTTTTCTAGGGTTTTCGAGAGTTTTTTAGGATTTTCTATGGTTTTTGAGGATTTTTATAGGATTTTCTAGGGTTTTCTAGGTTTTTCTAGGATTTTCTAGGGTTTTCTATGGTTTTCTTGGGTTTTCTAGGATTTTCTTGGTTTTTTTAATGATTTTCTAGAGTTTTCTATGGTTTTCTAGGATTTTCTATGTTTTCTAAGGTTTTTCTAGGGTTTTTAAGGTCTTTTTCAATTTTCTAGGGTTTTCTAGGGATTTCGAGGGGTTTTTTGGGGATTTCTAGGGATTTTCTAGGGTTTTCTAGGATCTTCTAGAAATTTCTAGGGTTTTCTAATGTTTTCTTAGGATTTTCTAGGGTTTTTGAGGATTTTTTAGGGTTTTCTATGATTTTCAAGGATTTTTCTAGGATTTTCTTGGGTTTTCTAGGCTTTTTCTACGATTTTCTAGAGTTTTCTAGGGTTTTCTTGGGTTTTCTATGGATTTCTAGGGATTTCTAAGGGTGTTCTAGGGTTTTCTAGGTTTTTCTAGGGATTTTCAGGGGATTTTCTGGGATTTTCTAGCATTTTCTAGGATTTCCTAGGATTTTCTAGTGATTTTCTAGGATTTTCTAGGGTTTTCTAGGGATTTCTAGGAATTTCTAGGGTTTTCTAAGGTTTCTATGGTTTTTGAGGTTTTCTAGGATTTCCTAAGGTTTTCTGGGGTTTTTCTAGGATTTTCTATGGTTTTCTAGGGTTTTCTAGATTTTTCTAGGTATTTTCAGGGGTTTTTTGGGGTTTTCTAGGGTTTTCTAAAATTTTCAAAGATTTTCTAGAGATTTTCTAGGGCTTTCTAGAGTTTTCTAAGGATTTCTAGGGTTTTCTAAGATTTTCTTAGGGTTTTCTAGGGTTTTCGAGAGTTTTTTAGGGTTTTTTATAGTTTTCGAGGGTTTTTCTATAATTTTCTAGTATTTTCTAGGATTTTATGTAGTTTTTCTAGGATTTTCTTGGGTTTTCTAGGGTTTTCTTGGGTTTTCTAGGGTTTTTTGGGTTTTGTACGGTTTTCTAGGAATTTCTAAGGATTTTTTAGGGTTTTCGAAGTTTTTCTAGGGTTTTTCTAGGATTTTTCTAGGATTTTCTAAGGTTTTTCTAGGGTTTTCGAGGTTTTTTAGGGTTTTCCTAGTATTTTCTAGCATTTTCTAGGGTTTTTCTAGGGTTTTCGAGGGTTTTTAGGGTTTTCTATAGTTTTTGAGGGTTTTTCTAGGATTTTCTACGGTTTTCTAAGATTTTCTTAGATTTTCTAGGATTTTCCAGGGATTTCTAAGGGTATTCTAGGGTTTTCTAGATTTTTCTAGGAGTTTTCTAGTGTTTTCTACAGTTTTTTATGGTTTTTTACGATTTTCTAGGATTTTCTAGGATTTTTCTAGAATTTTCTAAGATTTTCTAGGGTTTTCTATGAATTTATAGGATTTTCTATGGTTTTCTTAGGGCCTTCTATGGTTTTTGAGGGTATTTCTAGGGTTTTCTAGGGTTTTGTTGGTTTTTTACGATTTTCTATGGATTTCTAAAGGTTTTCTAGAGATTTCTAGGGTTTTTCTTGGGTTTTCCAGGATTTTCTAGGATTCTCTTGGGTTTTCTAGGATTTTTTAGGTATTTCTGAGGGTTTTCTAGGAGTTTTCTAAGGTTTTCTAGGGTTTTCTAGGATTTTTTTTATTGTTTTCTATGATTTTCTAGGATTTTCTAGAAATTTTTAGGTTTTTCTAGGGTTTTCTATGGATTTATAGTGTTTTCTAAGGTTTTTATAGGGTTTTCTAGGATTTTCGAAAGTTTTTTAGGGTTTTCTACAGTTTTCAAGGGTTTTTCTAGGATTTTCTATGATTTTTTAGGGTTTTCTGGGGTTTTTCTAGAGTTTTCTAGGGTTTTCTTGGGTTTTCTAGCATTTTAGAAATTTCTAAGGGTTTTCTAGATTTTTCTAAGGATTTTTAGGGGTTTTCTGGGATTTTCTATGATTTTTTTGGGGTTTTCTAGAGCTTTGTAGGGATTTCTAGGGTTTTTCTAAGGTTTTCTTACGGTTTTCTAGGGTTTTCAAAGGTTTTTTAGGGTTTTTTTACAGTTTTCAAGGGTTTTTCTAGGATTTTCTATGATTTTCTAGGGTTTTCTGGGATTTTTCTAGAGTTTTCTAGGGTTTTCTTGGGTTTTCTAGCGTTTTCTAGGAATTTTTAAGGGTTTTCTAGATTTTTCTAAGGATTTTCAGGGGTTTTCTGGGATTTTCTAGGATTTTCTAGGATTTTTTTGGAATTTTCTAGGATTTTCTAGAGTTTTCTAGGGATTTCTAGGGTTTTTCTAAGATTTTCTTAGGGTTTTCTAGGGTTTTCGAGAGTTTTTTATAGTTTTCTATAGCTTTCGAGAGTTTTTCTATAATTTTCTAGGAATTTCTAAGGATTTTCTTGGGTTTTCTAAGTTTTTATTGGGTTTTTCTAGGAATTTCTAAGGATTTTCTTGGGTTTTCTAAGTTTTTTTGGGTTTTTCTATAATTTTCTAAGAATTTCTAGATTTTCTTAGGGTTTTCGAGAGTTTTTTATGGTTTTCTATTGTTTTCGAGGGTTTTTCTATAATTTTCTAGAAATTTCTAAGGATATTCTAAGGTTTTCTAAGTTTTTCTAGGGTTTTTCTAGGATTTTCTATGATTTTCTAAGGTTTTTCTAGGGTGTTCCACGATTTTTTAGGATTTTCTAGTATTTTCTAGGATTTTCTAGGGTTTTTCTAGGATTTTTGAGGGTTTTTTAGGGTTTTCTATGGTTTTCGAGGGTTTTTCTAGGATTTTCTAGGATTTTCTAGGATTTTCTTGGATTTTCTAGGGTTTTCTAGAGATTTCTTAGAGTATTATAGGGTTTTCTAGGTTTTTCTAGGAGTTTTCTAGGGTTTTTAGGGTTTTCTATGGTTTTCTACGATTTTCTAGGATTTTCTAATATTTTTCTAGGATTTTCTATGATTTTCTAGGATTTTCTTTGGATTTATAGGGTTTTCTATGGTTTTCTTAGGGTTTTCTAGGGTTTTCTAGGATTTTTCTAGGATATTCTAGGATTTTTTAAGGGTTTTCTAGATTTTTTTAGGGATTTTCAAGGGTTTTCTCGAGTTTTCTAGGATTTTCTAGGAATTTTCTAGGGTTTTCTTGAGTTTTCTAGGTATTTCTAGGGTTTTTCTAAGATTTTCTTAAGGTTTTCTAGGGTTTTCGAGAGTTTTTTATGGTTTTCGAAGGTTTTTCTATGCGTTTCTAAGGTTTTCTAGGGTTTTCAGTGGTTTTTCTAGGATTTTTTAGGGTTTTCTAGGATTTTGTAGGGGTTTTTTTGGTTTTCTAGGGATTTATAAGAGTTTTCTTGGTTTTTCTAAGTTTTTTTAGGGTTTTTCTAGGATTTTTCTAGGATTTTCTAGGGTTTTCTAGATATTTTCTAGGGTTTTCGAGGGTTTTTTAGGGTTTTTGTAGTATTTTATAGGGTTTTCTAGGGTTTTCGAGGGTTTTTTAGGGTTATCGATGGTTTTCGAGGATTTTTCTAGGATTTTCTAAGGTTTTTAGGATTTTCTTGGGTTTTCTAGGATTTTCTAGAGATTTTTGAGAGTATTCTAGGATTTTCTATGTTTTTCTAGGAGTTTTCTAGGTTTTTTTAGGGTTTTCTATTATTTTCTACGATTTTCTAGGATTTTCTAGTGTTTTTCTAGGATTTTCTAGGGTTTTTTATGGATTTATAGGGTTTTCTATGGTTTTCTTAGGGTTTTCTATGGTTTTCGAGGGTTTTACTAGGATTTTCTCGAGTTTTCTAGGGTTTTCTGGGATTTTTCTAGAATCTTCTAGGTTTTTCTTGGGTTTTCTAGGGTTTTCTTGGGATTTTCAAGGGTTTTCTAGGGATTTCTAGGATTTTTCTAAAATTTTCTAGGGTTTTCTAGGGATTTTTGAGGGTTTTCCTGGTTCTTCTAGGAATTTTCTATGGTTTTCTAGGGGTTTTCTAGGGTTTTTTATGGTTTTCTACGATTTTCTAAGATTTTCTAGGGTTTTTCTAGGGTTTTCTATGGATTTATAGGGTTTTCTATAGTTTTCTTAGGGTTTTCTAGGGATTTCTGAGGGTTTTCTAGGTTTTTCTAGGAGTTTTCTACGGTTTTTTAGGATTTTTTTTTATAGTTTTTTACGATTTTCTAGAATTTTCTAGGGTTTTTATAGGGTTTTCTAGGGTTTTCTATGGATTTATAGGATTTTTTTTTGTTTTCTTAGAGTTTTCTAGGATTTTCGAGGGTTTTTTAGGGTTTTCTACGATTTTTAAGAGTTTTTCTAAGATTTTCTAGGGTTTTCTGGGATGTTTCTAGGATATTCTAGGGTTTTCTAGGGTTTTCTTGGATTTTCTACTGTTTTCTAGGGATTTCTAAGGGTTTTCTAGGATTTCTAGGTTTTTCTAGAGATTTTCAGGGATTTTCTGGAGTTTTCTAGGGTTTTCTAGGATTTTTTAGCATTTTCTAGAGATTTTCTAGGGTTTTCTAGGGATTTCTAATGTTTTCTAAGATTTTCTTAGGGTTTTCTAGGATTTTCGAGTGTTTTTTAGGGTTTTCTAGGGTTTTCGAGGGGTTTCCATGGTTTTCTATGATTTTTTAGATTTTTTCTAAAGTGTTCTAAGGTTTTTTATGGATTTATAGGGTTTTTTATGATTTTTTTAGGATTTTCTATAGTTTTCGAGAGTTTTTTAGTGTTTTCTATGGTTTTCGAGATTCTCAGGTTTTCTAGCGTTTTTCTAGGGTTTTCTTTGGTTTTCTAGAATTTTTAAGGGTTTTCTAGGATTTTCTTAGGTTTTTTAGGGTTTTCTAGGGATTTTATGAGGATTTTCTAGGGTTTTCTCGGGATTTTCTAAGGATTTTCTAGGATTTTCTAGGGGTTTCTATGGATTTATAGGGTTTTCTACGGTTTTCTTTGAGTTTTCTAGGATTTTCGATAGTGTTTTAGGGTTTTCTATGGTTTTCGAGGGTTTTTATAGGATTTTCTAGGGTTTTCTAAGGTTTTTCTAGGTTTTTCTACGGTTTTCTTGGGTTTTTCTAGGATTTTCTAGGATTTTCTTAGATTTTCTAGGATTTTCTAGGGATTTCTGAGGGTTTTCTAGGGTTTGCTAGATTTTCTTAGGAGTTCTCTAGGATTTCCTATGGTTTTCTACGATTTTCTAGGATTTTCTAGGATTTTTCTAGGGTTTTCTATGGTTTTCTTAGGGTTTTCTAGGGTATTCGTGAGTTTTTTAAGATTTTCTTTGGTTTTCAAGGGTTTTTCTAGGATTTTTTTGGATTTTTTGGAGGTTTTATTGGGTTTTCTAAAGTTTTCTAAGATTTTCTAGGGTTTTCTAGGGATTTCTAAGGGTTTTCTAGGTTTTTCTAAGTTTTTCTATGGTCTTTTTATGATTTTCTAGGGTTTTCTAGAGTTTTTCTAGAGTTTTCTAATATTTTTTTGGGTTTTCTAGGGTTTTCTCAGGATTTCTGAGGGTTTTCTATGATTTTCTAGGAGTTTTCTAGGGTTTTCTATGGTTTTCTAGGATTTTCTATGGTTTTCTATGGTTTCTAGGATTTTCTAGGATTTTTCTAGGATTTTCTGGATTTTTTTATGGATTTATAGGGTTTCATATGGTTTTCTATAGTTTCTAGGATTTTTTATGGTTTTCTACAATTCTCTAGGATTTTCTAGGGTTTTTTCTAGGTTTTTCTATGGTTTTCAATGGATTTTTAGGGTTTTCTAGGGTTTTCTTAGGGTTTTCTTGGGTATTCGAGAGTTTTTTAAGATTTTCTTTGGTTTTCAAGGGTTTTTCTAGGATTTCCATGGGTTTTTTGGGGTTTTCTTGGGTTTTTTAAAGTTTTCTAAGATTTTCTTGGGTTTTCTAGGGATTTCTAAGAGTTTTCTAGGGTTTTCTATGTTTTTCTAGGGTTTTTTTTTATGATTCTCTAGGGTTTTCTAGGGTTTTTCTCGGGTTTTCTTGGGTTTTCTTGGGTTTAATAGGGATTTCTGAGGGTTTTCTATGATTTTCTAGGTTTTTCTAGGGGTTTTCTAGGGTTTTCTATTGTTTTCTATGGCTTCTAGGATTCTCTAGGGTTTTTCTAGGATTTTCTAGGTTTTTCTATGGATTTATAGGGTTTTCTATTATTTTCTTAAGATTTTCTAGGGTTTTCGAGAGTTTTTTAGGGTTTTCTATGGTTTTCGAGGATTTTTCTAAGATTTTCTAGGGTTTTCTAGGGTTATTTTAGGGTTTTCTTGGATTTATAGGGTTTTCTAAGTTTTTCTGGGATTTTTCTAGGATATTCTAGTGTTTTTTAGGATTTTCTTGGATTTTTTATGGTTTTCTAGAAATTTCTAAGGGTTTTCTAGATTTTTTAGGGGTTTTCAGGGGTTTTCTAGGGTTTTCTAGGATTTTCTATAGATTTTCTAGAGTTTTCTAGAGTTTTCTAGGTATTTCTAGTATTTTTCTAAGATTTTCTTAAGGTTTTCTAGAGTTTTCAAGAGTTTTTTATGGTTTTCGATGATTTTTCTATAATTTTCGATAGTGTTTTAGGGTTTTTTATGGTTTTCGAGGGTTTTTATAGAATATTCTAGGGTTTTCTAAGATTTTTCTAGGTTTTTCTACGGTTTTCTTAGGTTTTTCTAGGATTTTCTAGGATTTTCTTGGATTTTCTAGGATTTGCTAGGGATTTCTGAGGGTTTTCTAGGGTTTGCTAGATTTTCTTAGGAGTTTTCTAGGATTTTCTATGGTTTTCTATGATTTTCTAGAATTTTCTAGGGTTTTCTATGGTTTTCAATGGATTTATAGGATTTTCTATGGTTTTCTTAGGGTTTTCTAGGGTATTCGAGAGTTTTTTAAGATTTTCTTTGGTTTTCAAGGGTTTTTCTAGGATTTTCTTGGGTTTTCTAAAGTTTTCTAGGATTTTTTAGGGTTTTCTAGCGATTTCTAAGGGTTTTCTAAGTTTTTCTAGGATTTTTTTAGGATTTTTCCTAGGGTTTTCTAGGGTTTTTCTAGGGTTTTCTAGGGTTTTTCTTGGGTTTTCTAGGATTTTCTAGGGATTTCTGAGGGTTTTCTATGATTTTCTAGGTTTTTCTAGGGGTTTTCGAGGTTTTCTAGGGTTTTCTATGGTTTTCTAGGGTTTCTAGGATTTTTAGGTTTTTTTATGGATTTATAGGGTTTCCTATGGTTTTCTATGGTTTCTAGGATTTTTTATGGTTTTCTACGATTTTCTATGATTTTCTAGGGTTTTTCTAGGGTTTTCTATGGTTTTTAATGGATTTATAGTGTTTTCAATGGTTTTCTTAGGGTTTTCTAGGGTATTCGAGAGTTTTTTAAGATTTTCTTTGTTTTTCAAGGGTTTTTCTAGGATTTTCTAGGGTTTTTTGGGGGTTTTCTTGGATTTTCTAAAATTTTCTAGGATTTTCTATGGTTTTCTAAGGATTTCTAAGGGTTTTCTAGGGTTTTCTAAGTTTTTCTAATGTTTTTGTAGGATTTTTTAGTATTTTCTAGGGTTTTTCAAGGGTTTTCTAGGGTTTTCTTGGGTTTTCTAGGGTTTTCTGAGGGTTTTCTATGATTTTCTAGGTTTTTCTAGGAATTTTCTAGGATTTTCTAGGATTTTCTATGGTTTTCTAGGGTTTCCTATTGTTTTCTATGGTTTCTAGGATTTTCTAGGGTTTTTCTAGGATTTTCTAGGTTTTTCTATGGATTTATAGGGTTTTCTATTGTTTTCTTAGGGTTTTCTAGGGTTTTCGAGAGTTTTTTAGGGTTTTATATGGTTTTCGAGGATTTTCTAGGATTTTCTAGGGTTTTCTAGGGTTTTTTAGGATTTTCCTTTGTTTTCTAGGATTCTTTTGTTTTTTAGGGTTTTATAAGGATTTTTGAGTGCTTTTTAGGGTTTTTAGGTTTTTCTAGGAGTTTTCTAGGGATTTTCTATAATTTTCTAGGATTTTCTAGGGTTTTTCAAGGATTTTCTAGGGTTTTTTATGGATTTATAATGTTTTCTATGGTTTTCTTAGGATTTTCTAGGGTTTTCGAGAGTTTTTCAAGATTTTCTATCTTTTTCTAGGATTTTTTTTAGGGTTTTCTTGGATTTTCTACGATTTACTTGGGTTTTTTAATGGTTTTCTAGGATTTTCTGAGGGTTTTCTAGGGTTTTCTATGGATTTATAGAGTTTTCTATGATTTTCTTTGTATTTTTTAGGGTTTTCGAGAGTTTTTTAGTGTTTTTTATAATTTTCGAAGGTTTTTTTGGAATTTTCTATGATTTTCTATGATTTTTCTAGGGTTGTCTTAGGTTTTCTAGGGTTTTTTTATGATTTTCTAAGGTTTTCTAGGGTTTTTCTAGGTTTTTCTAGGGTTTTTCTAAGGTTTTCTGAGAATTTCTAGGGGTTTTCTATGGTTTTCTAGGCTTTTGTACGGTTTTCTATGGTTTTCGAGGGTTTTTGTAGGATTTTCTATGATTTTCTAGTGTTTTTGATTGTTTTTCTAGGATTTTCTATGGTTTTGTTATATTTTCTAAGGTTTTCTAGGTTTTTCTAGGGATTTCTAGGAGTTTTCTGGGGTTTTCTAGGGTTTTTCTAGTGTTTTCAATTGTTTTCTAGGGTTTTCTTGGGTTTTCTATAGTTTTTTAAGGATTTCTAGGTTTTCTTGGATTTTTTTAGGATTTTCTAATATTTTCTAAGGTTTTTCTAGGTCTTTTTCAATTTTCTAGGGTTTTTTAGGGATTTCCAAGTGTTTTCGGGAGATTTCTAGGGATTTTCTAGGGTTTTCTAGAATTTTCTAGGGATTTCTAGGGTTTTTTAAGGTTTTCTTAGGATTTTCTAATGTTTTCGAAGGTTTTCTATGGTTTTCTAGGAATTTCTAAGAGTTTTCTAAGTTTTTCTAGGGATTTTCAGGGTTTTTTTTGAGGTTTTCTAACATTTTTCTAGGATTTTCTAGGGATTTTCTGGGATTTTCTAAAGTTTTCTAGGGATTTCTAGGGTTTTCTAAGATTTTCTTAGGGTTTTCTAGGGTTTTCGAGAGTTTTTTAGTTTTTTCTATGGTTTTCGAGGATTTTTCTAGGGTTTTCTAGGGTTTTCTGAGATTTTTCTTGGGTATTCAAGGGTTTTCTAGGGTTTTCTTGGATTTTCTAGGATTTTCAAGGGATTTCTAAGGGTTTTTTAAGTTTTTCTAGGGTTTTTTCTAGGATTTTCTAGGGTTTTCTATGGTTTTCTACGATTATCTAGGATTTTCTATGGTTTTTCTAGTGTTTTCTAGGATTTTCTTGGGTTTCTATGTTTTTCTACGATTTTCTTGGATTTTCAAGGTTTTTCTAGGATTTTCCAGTTTTTTTAAGGTATTTTTCAGTTTTCTAAGATTTTCTAGGGATTTTCAGGGGTTATCTAGGGTTTTCTAGGGATTTTCTAAGGTTTTTTAGGGATTTCTAGAGTTTTCTAAGGTTTTCTTAGGGTTTTCTAGGGTTTTTTAGGGTTTTCTACGATTTTCAAGGGTTTTTCTGGGATTTTCTAGGATTTTTCTGAATTTCCTGTGGTTTTTATAGGATTTTCTAGGATTTTATAGGGTTTTCTCAGATTTTCTATGGTTTTCTAGGGATTTCTAAGGGTTTTTTAGGGTTTTCTTGGTTTTTCTTGGGATTTCCAGGTTTTTCTGGGATTTTCTAGCATTTTCTAGGATTCTCTAGGGTTTTCTAGGGATTTCTAGGGTTTTCTAGGGATTTCTAGAATTTTCTAGGGTTTTCTAGGGATTTCTAGGGTTTTCTAAGATTTTCTTAGGGTTTTCTAGGGTTTTCGCGTGTTTTTTAGGGTTTTCTATGATTTTCGAGGGTTTTTCTAGGATTCTCTAGGGTTTTCTAGGGTTTTCTGGGGTGTTTTCTAGGATTTTCTCAGATTTTTAGGGCTTTCTAGAGATTTCTAAGGGTTTTCTAAGTTTTTCTAGGGTTTTTCTTGGATTTTCTAGGGTTTTCTATGGTTTTCTACGATTTTCTAGGATTTTCTAGGGTTTTTCTAGGGTTTTCTAGGGATTTATAGGGTTTTCTATGGTTTTCCTAAGGTTTTCTAGGGTTTTCGAGAGTTTTTTAATGTTTTCTATGGTTTTCGAGGGTTTTTCTAGGATTTTCTAGGATTTTCTAGGGTTTTCTATTGTTTTTCTAGTGTTTTCTAAGGTTTTCGAGGATTTTTTAGGGTATTCTATGGTTTTCGAGAGTTTTTCTAGGATTTTCAAGGGTTTTCTAGGATTTTCTTGGGTTTTCTAGGGTTTTCTACGGATTTCAAAGGGTTTTTTAGGTTTTTCTTGGAGTTTTCTAGGGTTCTCTAGGATTTTCTAGGATTTTCTAGAATTTTCTAGGGTTTTTCTAGGGGTTTCTAGGATTTTCTATGGATATATAGGGTTTTCTATGATTTTCTTAGGGTTTTCGTGAGATTTTTAGGGTTTTCTAGGGTTTTCGATGGTTTTTCTAGGATATTCTATGGTTTTCTAAGATTTTTCTTTGATTTTTTTTGAGTTTTTTAGGGTTTTTTATGTGATTTTCTAAGGTTTTGTAGTGTTTTTCTAGGGTTTTTCTAGAGTTTTCTAGGGTTTTCTAGAGGTTTACTATGGTTTTCTAGATTTTTGTAGGGTTTTCTATGGTTTTCAAGGGTTTTTGTAGAATTTTCTAGGATTTTCTAAGGTTTTCTAGGTTTTTCTAGGGATTTCTAGGAGTTTTCTGGGGTTTTCTAGGAATTTTCTAGTGTTTGCTATGGTTTTCTAGGATTTTCTAGGGGTTTTCTAGGATTTTCTAGGGTTTTCTTAGGGTTTTTTAGTGTTTTCTATGGTTTTCTAGGGTTTTCTAGGGATTTCTAGGATTTTCTTAGGGTTTTCAAGGGTTTTACTAGGGTTTTCCTGGGTTTTCTAGGATTTTTTAGTGTTTTCTAGGTTTTTTCTTGGGTTTTCTAGTATTTTTTAGGGTTTTTCTAGGATTTTCTAATGTTTTTAACATTTTTCTAGATTTTTCTAGAGTTTTTAAGGTATTTTTCGGCTTTCTTGGGTTTTCTAGGGATTTCAAAGGTTTTTTTGGGGTTTTCTATGATTTTTTAAGATTTTCTAGGGTTTTTCTAGGATTTTCTAGGGTTTTCTAGGGTTTTTCTAGGGTTTTCTATGGTTTTCTACGACTTTCTAGGATTTTCTAGAGTTTTTCTAAGGTTTTTTAGGGTTTTCAATGCATTTATAGGGTTTTTTATGGTTTTCTTAGGGTTTTCTAGGGTAATCGAGAATTTTTTAAGATTTTCTTTGGTTTTCGAAGATTTTTCTAGTATTTTCTAGGGGTTTTCTTGGGGTTTTTAAGGTTTTCTAGGGTTTTCTAAGTTTTTCTAGGATTTTTCTAGGATTTTCTAGGATTTTCTAGGGTTTTTCTAGGGTTTTCTAGGGTTTTCTTGGGTTTTCTAGGGTTTTCTAGGGATTTCTGAGGGTTTTCTATGGTTTTTTAGGTTTTTCTAGGAGTTTTCTAGGCTTTTCTATGGTTTTCTACGATTTTCTAGGATTTTCTAGGGTTTTTCTAGGGTTTTCTAGGTTTTTCTATGGATTTATATGATTTTCTATAGTTTTCTTAGGGCCTTTTATGATTTTTCTAGGATTTTCTAGGTTTTTTTATGGATTTATTGGGTTTCCTATGGTTTTCTATGGTTTCTAGAATTTTCTATGGTTTTCTACGATTTTCTAGGGTTTTTCTAGGGTTTTCTATGGTTTTCATAGGGTTTTCTAGGGTATTCGAGAGTTTTTTAAGATTTTCTTTGTTTTTCAAGGGTTTTTCTAGGATTTTCTAGGGTTTTTTGGGTTTTTCTTGGGTTTTCTAAAGTTTTCTAGGATTTTCATGGGTTTTCTAGGAATTTCTAAGGGTTTTCTAAGTTTTTCTATGGTTTTTTAGGTTTTTCTAGGGTTTTGTAGGGTTTTTCAAGGGTTTTCTAGGGTTTTCTTGGATTTTCTAGGGTTTTCTAGGGATTTCTGAGGGTTTTCTATGATTTTCTAGGTTTTTCTAGGAGTTTTCTAGGGTTTTCTAGGGTTTCCTATTGTTTTCTATGGTTTCTAGGATTTTTTAAGGATTTTCTAGGTTTTTCTATGAATTTATAGGCTTTTTTATCATTTTCTTAGGGTTTTCTAGGGTTTTCGAGAATTTTTTAGGGTTTTATATTATTTTCGAGGGTTTTTCTAGGATTTTCTAGGGTTTTCTAGGGTTTTATGGGGGTTTTCTAGGGTTTTCTCGGATTTTTTAGGGCTTTCTAGATATTTCTAAGGGTTTTCTTAGTTTTTCTAGGGTTTTTCTTGGATTTTCTAGGGTTTTCTATGGATTTCTACGATTTTCTAGGATTTTCTAGGGTTTTTCTAGGGTTTTCTAGGATTTTCTATGGATTTATAGGATTTTCTATGATTTTCCTAAGGTTTTCTAGGGTTTTTGAGAGTTTTTTAGGGTTTTCTATGATTTTCGAGGGTTTTTCTAAGATTTTCTAGGGTTTTCTAGGATTTTATAGGGTTTTCTAGAGTTTTCTATGGTTTTCGAGGATTTTTTAGGGTATTCTATGGTTTTCAAGAGTTTTTCTAGGATTTTCAAGGCTTTTCTAGGATTTTCTTGGGTTTTATAGGGTTTTCTAGGGATTTCTAAGGGTTTTTTGGGATTTTCTAGGTTTTTCTTGGAGTTTTCTAGGGTTCTCTAGGATTTTCTACGATTTTCAAGGATTTTCTAGGGTTTTTCTAGTGGCTTCTAGGATTCTCTATGGATTTATAGGGTTTTCTATGGTTTTCTTAAGGTTTTCTAGAGTTTTCGTGAGATTTTTAGGGCTTTATAGGATTTTCGAAGGTTTTTCTAGGATTTTCTAGGGTTTTCTAGGGTTTTTCTAGGGTTTTCTTGAGTTTTTTAGGGGTTTTTTCCTGTGATTTTCTAAGGTTTTGTAGGGTTTTTTCTAAGTTTTTCTAGGGTTTTCTAAGGTTTTCTAGAGGTTTACTATGGTTTTCTAGATTTTTGTAGGATTTTCTATAGTTTTCAAGGGTTTTTGTAGAATTTTCTATGATTTTCTTGGGTCTTCTAAGATTTTCTAGGTTTTTCTAGGGATTTCTAGGAGTTTTCTGGGGTTTTCTAGGAATTTTCTAGTGTTTTCTATAGTTTTCTTGTGTTTTCTAGGATTCTCTAGGGGTTTTCTAGGATTTTCTAGGGTTTTCATAGGGTTTTTTAGTGTTTTTTATGGTTTTCTAGGGTTTTCTAAGGTTTTCTAAGGATTTCTAGGGTTTTCTTAGGGTTTTCAAGGGTTTTACTAGGGTTTTTTTGGGTTTTCTAAGATTTATTAGTGTTTTCTAGGTTTTTTCTTGGATTTTCTTGGATTTTCTAATGTTTTTTAGGGTTTTTCTAGGATTTTCTAATGTTTTTAACATTTTTCTAGATTTTTTCAGAGTTTTTAAGGTATTTTTCGGTTTTCTTGGGTTTTCTAGCGATTTCCAGGATTTTTTGGGGTTTTCTAGGATTTTTTATGGTTTTCTATAATATTCTAGGGTTTTTTCTAGGATTTTCTAGGGTTTTCCAGGGTTTTTCTAGGGGTTTCTAGGGTTTTCTATGGTTTTCTACGACTTTGTAGGATTTTCTAGAGTTTTTCTAGGGTTTTCTAGTGTTTTCAATGCATTTATAGGGTTTTCTATGGTTTTCTTAGGGTTTTCTAGGGTAATCGAGAGTTTTTTAAGATTTTCTTTGGTTTTCGATGGTTTTTGTAGGATTTTCTAGGAGTTTTCTTGGGTTTTTTAAGGTTTTCTAGGGTTTTCTATGGTTCTCTAAGAGTTTTCTAGGGTTTTCTAGGGTTTTCTAAGTTTTTCTAGGATTTTTCTAGGATTTTCTAGGGTTTTTCTAGGGTTTTCTAGGGTTTTCCTGGGTTTTCTAGGGTTTTCTAGGGATTTCTGAGGGTTTTCTATGGTTTTCTAGGTTTTTCTAGGAGTTTTTTAGGGTTTTTTAGGCTTTTTTATGGTTTTCTACGATTTTCTAGGATTTTCTAGGGTTTTTCTAGGGTTTTCTAGGTTTTTCTATGGATTTATAGGATTTTCTATGGTTTTCTTAGTGTTTTCTAGGAGTTTTGATAGTTTTTTAGGGTTTTCTATGGTTTTCGAGGGTTTTTCTAGGATATTCTAGGGTTTTCTAAGTTTTTCTAGGGTTTTTCTAGTATTTTCTATGGTTTTCTACGATTTTCTAGGATTTTCTAGGGTTTTTCTAGGGTTTTCTATGGATTTATAGGGTTTTCTATGGTTTTCTAGGATTTTTGAGAGCTTTTTAGGGTTTTCTATGGTTTTCGAGGGTTCTCCAAGATCTTGTAGGGTTTTCTAGGGTTCTCTAAGGTTTTCAAGGGTTTTTAGGGTTTTCTATGGTTTTCGAGGGTTTTTGTTGGATTTTTTAGGGTTTTCTAGGATTTTCTTGGGTTTTCTCGGGATTTCTGAGGATTTTTTAGGGTTTTCTATGTTTTTTTGTAGGAGTTTTCTAGGTGTTTTCTATAGTTTTCTACGATTTTCTAGGATTTTCTAGGGTTTTTCTAGGGTTTTCTAAAGTTTTCTAGGGATTTCTAGGGTTTTCTAAAAATTTTTAGGATTTTCTATGCATTTATAGGGTTTTCTATGGTTTTCTTAGGGTTTTCTAGGGTTTTCGAGAGTTTTTTAGGATTCTCTATGGTTTTCGAGGGTTTTTATAGGATTTTCCAGGGTTTTCTAGGTTTTTATAGGGTTTTTCTATGGTTTTCTTGGATTTTCTATGATTTTCTTGGGTTTTTTAATGGTTTTCTAGAGTTTTCTATGGATTTATAGGATTTTTATGGTTTTCTTAGTGTTTTCTAGGGTTTTCGAGAGTTTTTTAGGGTTTTTTTTATAGTTTTTGAGGATTTTTCTAGAATTTTCTTGGGTTTTCAATGGTTTTTCTAGGGTTTTCATGAGTTTTCTATGGTTTTTTAGGGTTTTTCTGTGATTTTCTAAGGTTTTATAGGGAGTTTTTAGGTTTTTTTAGGTTTTTCTAGGGTTTTTGTATGGTTTTCTAAAGATTTCTATGGGTTTTCTATGGTTTTCTAGGTTTTTTTAGGGTTTTCTATGGTTTTTGAGGGTTTTTGTAGGATTTTCTATGATTTTCTAGTGTTTTCGATTGTTTTTCTAGGATTTTCTAGGAATTTCTAGGAGTTTTCTGGGGTTTTCTAGGGGTTTTCTATGATTTTTATGGGTTTTCTTGGGTTTTCTAGGATTTTTTAGAGATTTCTAGGGTTTTTTAGGGATTTTCTAGGATTTTCTATGTTTTCTAAATTTTTCTAGGGTTTTCTAGGTTTTTAAGGTCTTTTTCAATTTTCTAGGGTTTTCTAGGGATTTCCAGGGTTTTTCGGGAGATTTCTATGGATTTTCTAGGGTAATAGGATTTTCTAGGGATTTCTAGGATTTTCTAGGGATTTTCTGGGATTTTTTAGCGTTTTCTATGGTTTTTGAAAGTTTTTTAGGATTTTCTAGGGATTTCTAGGGTTTTCTTGAGTTTTCTAGGGTTTTTTCTGTGATTTTCTAAGATTTTCTAGGGTTCTTCTAGGGTTTTCTAGGATTTTCTAAGGATTTCTAGGGGTTTACTATGGTTTTCTAGGTTTTTGTAGGGTTTTCTATGCTTTTCGAGGGTTTTTGTGGAATTTTCTATGATTTTCTAGTATTTTTGATAATTTTTCTAGGATTTCCTATAGTTTTTTTTATTTTCTAAGGTTTTCTAGGTTTTTCTAGGGATTTCTATGAGTTTTCTGGGGTTTTCTAGGGATTTTCTAGTGTTTTCTGTGGTTTTATAGGATTTTTTAGGGTTTTCTAGGATTTTCTAGGGTTTTCTTTGGGTTTTTAGTATTTTCTAGGGTTTTCTAGGGATTTTTAGTGTTTTCTTAGGGTTTTCGAGGGTTTTTCTCGGATTTTTTAGAATTTTCTAGTGTTTTCTAGGTTTTTTCTTGCGTTTTCTTGGGTTTTCTCGTGTTTTTTAGGGTTTTTCTATGATTTTCTAATGTTTTAAGGTTTTTCTAGAGTTTTTATGGTATTTTTCGGATTTCTTGGGTTTTCTAGGAATTTTTAGGGTTTTTCTGGGATTTTCTAGAATTTTTTAGGGTTTTCTAGAATTTTCTAGGATTTTTCTAGGATTTTCTAGGTTTTTCTAGGGTTTTCTAGTATTTTCTATGGTTTTCTACGATTTTCTAGGATTTTCTATGTTTTTCTAGAGTTTTCTATGGTTTTCTTAGGCTTTTCTAGGGTATTCGAGAGTTTTTTAAGTTTTTTTTTAGTTTTCGAGGGTTTTTCGAAGATTTGTTAGGGTTTTTTAGAGGTTTTCTTGGGTTTTCCAAAGTTTTCTAGGGATTTCTAAGGGTTTTCTAGGGTTTCCTAAGTTTTTATAGGGTTTTTCTTGGATTTTCGAGGGTTTTCTAGGATTTTTCTAGGGTTTTCTAGGGTTTTTTGGATTCTTTAGGGTTTTCTAGTGATTTCTGAGGGTTTTCTATGGTTTTTTAGGTTTCTCTAGGGTTTTTTAGGCTTTTCTATGTTTTTCTACAATTTTCTAGGATTTTCTAGAGTTTTTCTAGGGTTTTCTTGGTTTTTTATGGATTTATAGGGTTTTCTATGGTTTTCTTTCGGTTTTCTAGGGTTTTTGATAGTTTTTTAGGGTTTTCTATGGTTTTCGAGGGTTTTTCTAGAATTTTCTAGGGTCTTTCTACGGTTTTCTAGGGTTTTTCTAGTGTTTTCTTTGGTATTCTAGTGTTTTCTAGGGTTTTCTTTGATTCTCTAGGTTTTCTAGGGATTTCGATGGGTTTTCTAAGTTTCTTTAGGGTTTTTCTAGGATTCTCTAAGGTTTTCTATGGTTTTCTACGATTTTCTAGGATTTTCTAGGGTTTTTCTAGTGTTTTCTATGGATTTATAGGATTTTCTATGGTTTTTTAAGGTTTTCTAGGATTTTCGAGAGTTTTTTAGAGTTTTCTATGATTTTCGAGGATTTTCCAAGATCTTCTAGGGTTTTCTAGTGTTTTTAGGATTTTCTAGGGTTTTCTAAGGTTTTCGAGTTTTTTAGGATTTTCTATAGTTTTCGAGGGTTTTTCTAGGATTTTCTAGGGTTTTCTAAGATTTTCTTGGGTTTTTTAGGATTTTCTTGGGTTTTCTAGGGATTTCTGAGGGTTTTTTTTACAGTTTTTTAGGTTTTTCTAGGAGTTTTCTAGGGATTTTCTAAAGTTTTCTAGGGATTTCTAGGGTTTTTCTAGGGTTTTCTAAAGTTTTCTAGAGTTTTCTATGGTTTTTATAGGGTTTTACAGGGTTTTCGAGAGTTTTTTAGGATTTTCTATGGTTTTTGATGGTTTTTATAGGATTTTCTAGGGATTTCTAGGATTTTCAAGGGTTTTTCTAGGGTTTTCTTGGGGTTTCTAGAATTTCCTTGGGTTTTTTATGGTTTTCTAGGGTTTTCTATGGATTTATAGGATGTTTTATGATTTTTTAGGATTTTCTAGGGTTTTCGAGAGTTTTTTAGGACTTTCTATAGTTTTCGAGGGTTTTTCTAGAATTTTCTAGGGTTTTCTATGGTTTTTCTAGGATTTTCTTGGGTTTTCTAGTGTTTTTTAGGGTTTTTCTGTGATTTTCTACGGTTTTATAGGGGGTTTCTAGGTTTTTCTAGGGTTTTTCTATGGTTTTCTAAAGATTTCTATGGGTTTCCTATGGTTTTCTAGGTTTTTGTAGAGTTTTCTATGGTTTTTGAGGGCTTTTGTAGGATTTTCTAGTATTTTCGATTGTTTTTCTAGGATTTTCTACTGTTTTTTTGGATTTTCAAAGATTTTCTAGGAATTTTTTGGACTTTTCTGGGGTTTTTTAGGTATTTTCTAGTGTTTTCTATGATTTTCTAGGGTTTTCTTGGATTTTTTAGGATTTTTAGAGATTTCTAGTGTTTTTTAGGGGTTTTCTAGGATTTTCTATGTTTTCTAAGGTTTTTCTAGGGTTTTTAAGGTCTTTTTCAATTTTCTAGAGTTTTCTAGGGTTTCCTAGGATTTTCGGGGGATTTCTCGGGATTTTCTAGGGTTTTCTATGATTTTATAGGGATTTCTTGGGTTTTCTAAGGTTTTCTTAGGGTTTTCTAGGGTTTTCGAGGGTTTTTTAGGGTTTTTTACAATTTTCAGAGGTTTTTCCAGGATTTTCTGGGCTTTTTCTAGGATTTTCTAGAGTTTTCTAGGATTTTCTTGGGTTTTCTATGGTTTTCTAGGATTTTCTAGAGTTTTCTAGGAATTTCTAGGGATTTCTAAGGTTTTCTTAGAGTTTTCTTAGGATTTTATAGGATTTTCGAGGGTTTTTTAGGGTTTTCTACGATTTTCAAGGGTTATTCTAGGATTTTCTTTGGTTTTCTTGGCTTTTTCTAGGATTTTCTAGGATTTTCTGGGTTTTTCTAAGAATTTCTAAGGTTTTCTTAGGGTTTTCTAGGATTTTTGAGGATTTTTTAGGGTTTTCTACGGTTTTCCAGGGTTTTTCTAGGATTTTCTAGGGTTTTCTGGGGTTTTTCTAGGATTTTCTAGGAATTTCTAAGGTTTTCTTGGATTTTCTAGAGTTTTCTAAAAATTTCTAAGGGTTTTCTAGATTTTTCTATGGATTTCCAGGGGTTTTCTGGAGTTTTCTAGGGTTTTCTAAAATTTTCTAGGATTTTCTAGAGATTTTCTAGGGTTTTCTAGAGTTTCCTAAGGATTTCTATGGTTTTGTAAAATTTTCTTAGGGTTTTCTAGGGTTTTCGAGAGTTTTTATATAATTTTCTAGTATTTTCTAGGATTTTCTGTGGTTTTTCTAGGATTTTCTTGGATTTTCTAGTTTTTTTTTTGGATTTTCTATGATTTTCTAAAGATTTTTAACGGTTTTTTAGGATTTTCTAAGTTTTTCTAAGATATTTCTTGGATTTTCTAGGATTTTCTAGGATTTTTGAGGGTTTTTTTTATGGTTTTTCTAGTATTTTCTAGCGTTTTCTAAGGTTTTTCTAGGGTTTTCTAGGGTTTTTTAGGGTTCTCTATGATTTTCGATGGTTTTTCTAGGATTTTTTAAGATTTTCTTGGATTTTCTAGGGTTTTCTTGGGATTTCTGAGGATTTTCTAGGGTTTTCTAGGAGTTTTCTAAGATTTTCTACGGTTTTCTACGGTTTTCTATGATTTTCTTAGATTTTCTAGGATTTTCTAGGGTTTTCTATGTATTTATAGGATTTTCTATAATTTTCTTAGGGTCTTCTATGGTTTTCGAGGGTTTTTCTAGGATTTTCTAGGGTTTTCTGGGATTTTCTAGGGTTTTTCTAGGATTTTTTGGGTTTTCTATGGTTTTCTTGGGTTTTCTACGGTTTTCTAGGGATTTCTAAGGGTTTTCTCGAGATTTCTAGGGTTTTTCTAGGTTTTCTAGTGTTCTCTAGTATTTTCAAGGGTTTTCTAGGATTTTCTTAAGTTTTCTAGGATTTTTAGGGATTTCTGAGGATTTTCTAGGTTTTTCTAGGAGTTTTCTAGGATTTTCTAGGGTCTTTTAGGTTTTTTTTATAGTTTTTTACAATTTTCTCGGATTTTCTAGGATTTTTCTTGGTTTTTCTAAGATTTTCTATGGATTAATAGTGTTTTCTAAGGTTTTCTAGGGTTTTTAGGGTTTTCTACGATTTTCAAGGGTTTTTCTAGGATTTTCTAGAATTTTCTAGGGTTTTCTAGGGGTTTTTCTAGGATTTCTAGGGTTTTCTAGGATTTTCTAAGAATTTCTAAGGGTTTTCTAGATTTTTCCAGGGATTTTCAGGGGTTTTCTGGGATTTTCTAGGGTTTTCTATAATTTTCTAGGATTTTCTAGGAATTTTCTAGGGTTTTCTAGAGTTTTCTAGGGATTTCTAGGGGTTTTCTAATATTTTCTTATGATTTTCTAGGGTTTTCGAGAGTTTTTTATGGTTTTCTATGATTTTCGAGAGTTTTTCTATAATTTTCCAATGTTTTCTAGGGTTTTCTGTGCTTTTTCTAGGATTTTTTAGTGTTTTCTAGAATTTTCTTGGATTTACTATGGTTTTTTTTTGTTTTCTACGGTTTTCTAGGGATTTCTAAGGGTTTTCTAGGGTTTTCTAAGTTTTTCAAAGTTTTTCTAGGATTTTATAGGGTTTTCTCAGGTTTTTCTAGGATTTCCTAAGGTTTATTAGGGGTTTTCTTGTATTTTCTAGGGTTTTCTAGGGTTTTTCTAGGGTTTTGGAGGGTTTTTAGGGTTTTCGAGGGTTTTTCTAGGATTTTCTAGAGATTTCTGAGGGTATTCTAAAGTTTTCTAGGGTTCTTTAGGGTTTTCTATGGTTTTCTACGATTTTCTAAGGTTTTCTAGGGTTTTTGAAGGCTTTTTAGGATTTTTCTAGTTTTTGTAGAGTTTTTTTAGGGTTTTCTTGTGTTTTTTAGGGTTTTCTACGGTTTCGAGGGTTTTTCTAGGATTTTCTAGGTTTTTCTTGGATTTTCTTGGGTTTTCTAGGGTGTTCTAGGGATTTGAGGGTATTCTAGGATTTTCTAGCTTTTTCTAAGAGTTTTCGAGGGTTTTCTATGGTTTTCTACGATTCTCTAGCATTTTCTAGGGTTTTCTAGGATTTTCTAGGATTTTTAAAGATTTTCTATGGATTTATAGGATTTTCTATGGTTTTCTTAGGGTTCTTTATGGTTTTCGATGGTTTTTCTAGGATTTTCTAGGTTTTTCTGGGGTTTTTCTAGGGTTTTCTAGGGTTTTCTTGGGTTTCCTAGGGATTTCTAGGGTTTTTCTAGGAATTTTTAGGGTTTTCTAGGATTTTCAAGGGTTTTTTAGGATTCTCTTAGGTTTTATAGAGTTTTCTAGGGATCTCTGAGGGTTTTCTAGGTTTTTCTAGGAGTTTTCTAGGGTTTTCTAGGGTTTTTTATGGTTTTCTATGATTTCGTAGGATTTTCTAGAGGTTTTTCTAGGCTTTTCTATGGATTTATACGGTTTTCTAACGTTTTCTTAGGGTTTTCTAGAGTTTTGAAGGGTTTTTAAGGGTTTTTTACGATTTTCAAGAGTTTTTCTAGTATTGTCTAGAATTTTTTAGGGTTTTTTGGGGTTTTTCTAGAATTTTCTTGGATTTTCTAGGGTTTTCTTGGAATTTCTAAGGGTTTTCTAGATTTTTCTAGGGGTTTTCAGGGTTTTTCTGGAGTTTTCTAGGGTTTTCTAGGATTTTCTAGTGATTTTCTAGGGTTTTCTAGATTTTTTTAGGGATTTCTACGATTTTTTATGATTTTTCTAGGGTTTTCGAGAGTTTTTCATAGTTTTCTATGGTTTTCGAGGGTTTTTCTATAATTTTCTAAGGTTTTTTAGGCTTTTCTGTGGTTTTTCTAGAATTTTCTAGGGTTTTCTAGGATTTTTTGGGTTTTCTAGGTTTTTTTTGGGTTTTCTAGATTTTCTAGGGATTTTTAAGGGTTTTCTAGAGATTTTTAGGGTTTTTCTAGGGTTTTCTAGGATTTTCAAGGGTTTTCTAGGATTTTCTAGAGTTTTCTAGGGATTTCTGAGGGTTTTCTAAGTTTTTCTAGGAGTTTTCTAGGGTTTTTCTAGGAGTTTTCTAGGGTTTTCTAGGGTTTTTTTATGGTTTTCTACGATTTTCTAGGATTTTCTAGGATTTTTCTAGTATTTTCTAGGTTTTTGCTAGAGTTTTTCGAAGGTTTTTAAGGGTTTTCTATGGTTTTCAAGGGTTTTTTTCTAGGATTTTCTAGGATTTTCTAGGCTTTTCTTGGGTTTTTCTAGGATTTTCTACGATTTTCTAGGTTTTCTACGATTTTCTAGGAATTTCTAAGGGTTTTCTTGATTTTTCTACGGATTTTCAGAGGTTTTCTGGGGATTTCAAGGATTTTATAGGATTTTCTAGGAATTTTCTAGGGTCTTCTAGAGTTTTCTAAGATTTTCTTAAGGTTTTCTAGGGTTTTTGAGAGTTTTTTAGGGTTTTCTATGGTATTCGAGGGTTTTTCTATAATTTTCTAGGTTTTTTTATGGTTTTCTGTAGTTTTTCTAGGATTTTCTAGGGTTTTCTAGGATTTTCTTGGATTTTTAGGGTTTTTTTGGGTTTTCTACGGTTTTCTAGGGATTTCTCAGGGTTTTCTAGGGTTTTCTAAGTTTTTCTAGGATTTTCTAGTGTTCTTCTAGGGCTTTCAAGAGTTTTTAGGGTTTTTTTTCTGGTATTTTTAGGGATTTTTAGGGTTTTTCTAGGGTTTTCGAGGGTTTTTTAGGGTTTTCTATGGTTTTCGAGGGTTTTTCTAGGATTTTCTAGGGTTTTCTAGGATTTTCTTGGGTTTTCTAGGGTTTTCTAGGAATTTCTAAGGGTATTCTAGGGTTTTCTAGGTTTTTCAAGGAGTTTTCTAGGATTTTTTATGGTTTTCTACGATTTTCTAGGGTTTTTCTAGGATTTTCTTTGGATTTATAGGGTTTTCTATGATTTTCTTAGTGTTTTCTAGGGTTTTTTTGGGTTATCTAGGGTTTTCTATGGATTTCTAAGGTTTTTCTAGGAATTTCTTGGGTTTTTCTTGGGTTTTCAAGAGTTTTCTAGGATTTTCTTGGGTTAACTAGGATTTTCTAGGGATTTCTGAGGGTTTTCTAGGTTTTTCTAGGAGTTTTCTAGGATTTTTTAGGGTTTTTTATGGTTTTCTACGATTTTCTAAGATTTTCTTGGATTTTTCTTGGTTTTTTAATGGATCTATAGGGTTTTCTATGTTTTTCTTAGGGTTTTATAGGGATTTATGAGGGTTTTCTAGGTTTTTCTAGGAGATTTCTAGGCTTTTCTAGGGTTTTTTTATGGTGTTCTAGGATTTTCTAGGATTTTTCTAAGATTTTCTAGTATTTTCTATGGATTTATAGGATTTTCTATGGTTTTCTTAGGGTTTTCTAGGATTTTCGAGGGTTTTTTAGGGTTTTCTACGGTTTTTAAGGGGTTTTCTAGGATTTTCTAGGATTTTCTAAGGTTTTCTAGTGTTTTTCTAAGATATTCTAGGGTTTTTTAGGGTTTTCTAGAGATTTCTAAGGGTTTTCTAAGATTTTCTAGGTTTTTCTAAAGATTTTCAAGGATTTTTTGGGGTATTCTAGGGTTTTCTAGGATTTTCTTGGAATTTTCTATGGTTTTCTAGGGATTTCTAAGATTTTCTTAGGGTTTTCTTGGGTTATCGAGAGTTTTTTAGGGTTTTCTATAGTTTTTGAGGGTTTTTATAGGATTTTCTAGGGTTTTTTGGGAGTTTTCTTATGTTTTCTAGGGTTTTCTAAGGTTTTCATGGGTTTTCAAGGGTTTTCTAGGAATTTTCTAGGGTTTTCTAAGTTTTTCTAGGATTTTCTAGGATTTTCTAGTATTTTCATGGGTTTTCTTGGTTTCTCTAGGATTTGCTAGGTATTTATAAGGATTTTCTAGTGTTTTCTAGGTTTTTCTAGGAGTTTTCTAGGGTTTTCTAGGATTTTCTATGGTTTTCTACGATTTTCTAGGATTTTCTAAGTTTTTTCTAGGGTTTTCTAGGGTTTTCTATGGATTTGTTGGGTTTTCTAGAGTTTTCGAGAGTTTTGTTTCTATGGTTTTCGAGGATTTTTCTAGGATTTTCTAAGGTTTTCTAGGGTTTTTCTGGGGTTTTCTTGTGTTTTCTAGGATTTTCAATGCTTTTAGAGGATTTTCTTGGGCTTTTTAGGGTTTTCTAGGGATTTCTTTGGGTTTTCTATTGTTTTCTAGGTTTTTCTAATAGTTTTCTAGGAGTTTTCTAGGATTTTCTAGGGTTTTATAGCTTTTTCTTAGATTTTCTATGATTTTTCTAGGGTTATCTAGGGTTTTCTATGGATTTATAGGGTTTTCTATGGTTTTCCTAGGATTTTCTAGGGTTTTTAGGGTTTTCTATGGTTTTTGAGGATTTTTCTAGGATTTGCTAAGGTTTTCTAAGGTTTTTCTAGGGTTTTTCTACGGATTTCTAGGGTTTTTCTAGGGTTTTCTTGGGTATTCTAGGGTTTTCTAGGTTTTCTAGGGATTTCGAAGAGTTTTCTAAGTTTTTCTTGGGTTTTTCTAGGATTTTTTAGAATTTTTTACGATTTTCTAGGATTTTCTAGGGTTTTTCTAGGGTTTTCTATGGTTTTCTTAAGGTTTTCTAGGATTTCCAAGAGTTTTTTAGGGTTTTCTATGGTTTTCGAGGGTTTTTCTAAGATTTTCTATGGTTTTCGAGGGTTTTTCTAGGATTTTCTAGGTTTTTCTAGGATTTTCTTGCGTTTTCTAGAGATTTCTGAGGGTTTTCTAGGTTTTTCTAGGGTTTTCTCGAGTTTTCTATGGATTTATAGGGTTTTCTATGGTTTCTTAGGGTTTTCGAGGGTTTTTGAGAGTTTTTTAGGATTTGCTATGGTTTTCGAGGGTTTTTATAGGATTTTCTAGGTTTTTCTAGGTTTTTCTAGGATTTTCTAGGGTTTTCTTGGGTTTTCTAGGATTTCCTTGGGTTTTTTATGATTTTCTAGGGTTTTCTATGGATTTATAGGTTTTTTATGGTTTTCTTAGGGTTTATAGGGTTTTTGAGAGTTTTTTAGGATTTACTATAGTTTTCGAGGGTTTTTGTAGAATTTTCTAGGATTTTCTATGGTTTTTTTAGGGCTTTCTTGGGTTTTCTAGGATTTCTTAGTATTTTTCTGTGATTTTCTAAGGTTTTATAGGGATTTTCTAGGTTTTTCTATGGTTTTCTAAAGATTTTTATGGGTTTCCTATGGTTTTTTAGGTTTTTGTAGGGTTTTCTATGGTTTTCAAGAGTTTTTGTAAGATTTTCTATGATTTTCTAGTGTTTTTGATTGTTTTTCTAGAATTTTCTATGGTTTTCTAGGTTTTTCTATGTATTTCGAGGAGTTTTCTGGGGTTTTCTAGGGTTTTCTAGTGTTTTCTACAATTTTCTAGGGTTTTCTTGGGTTTTCTAGGATTTTTTAGAGATTTCTAGGATTTTTTAGAGTTTTTCAAAGATTTTCTAAGGTTTTTCTAGGGTTTTCTAGGGATTTTTAGGTGGTTTTCGGGGGATTTTTAGGGATTTTCTAAGGATTTCTAGGGTTTTCTAATGTTTTCTTAGGATTTTCTAGGGTTTCCAGGGTTTTTTAGAGTTTTCTATGGTTTTGAAGGGTTTTTCTAGGATTTTTTTGTTTTCTAGGATTTTTCTAGGATTTTCTGGAGTTTTCTAGGATTTTTTTAGGTTTTCTATGGTTTTCTAGAGATTTCTAAGGGTTTTCTAGGGTTTTTTAGGTTTTTCTAGGGATTTTCAGGGGATTTTCTAGGGTTTTCTAGCATTTTCTAGGATTTTCTAGAGATTTTTTAGGGTTTTCTAGGGATTTCTAGAGATTTCTTGGGTTTTCTAAGGTTTTTTTAGGGTTTTCTAGGGTTTTCAAAGTTTTTTTATGGTTTTCTATGGTTTTCAAGGGTTTTTCTAGAATTTTCTAGGATTTTCTAAAATTTTCTGGAGTTTTTCTAAGATTTTTTAGGGTTTTTTAGGGTTTTCTAGAAATTTCTAAGGGTTCTCAAGATTTTTCAAGGGATTTCCAGGACTTTTCTGTGGTTTTCTAGGATTTTCTAAAATTTTCTAGGATTTTCTAGGGTGTTCTAGAGTTTTTTAAGGATTTCTAGGGTTTTCTAAGATTTTCTTAGGGTTTTCTAGGGTTTTCGAGAGTTTTTTAGGGTTCTCTTTGGTTTTCGAGGGTTTTTCTATAATTTTCTAGTATTTTCTAGGATTTTTTGTGATTTTTCTAGGATTTTCTAGTGTTTTGTAGGGTTTTCTTGGGTTTTCTATGGTTTTTTTGGGTTTTCTATAGTTTTCTAGGGATTTCTAAGGGTTTTCTAGTGTTTTCTAAGTTTTTCTAGGATTTTTCTAGGTTTCTCTAGGATTTTCTAAGGTTTTTCTAGGGGTTTCGAGGGTTTTTTAGAGTTTTTCTAGTATTTTCTAGCATTTTCTAGGCTTTTTCTAGGGTTTTCGAGGGTTTTTTTAGGGTTTTTCTATGATTTTCTAGTGTTTTTTAGGATTTTCTTGTATTTTCTAGAGTTTTCTAGGGATTTCTGAGGGTATTCTAGGGTTTTCTAGGTTTTTCTAGGAGTTTTCTAAGGTTTTCTATAGTTTTCTATGGTTTTCTACGATTCTCTAGGATTTTCTAGGGTTTTCTATGGATTTATAGGATTTTCTATGGTTTTCTTAGGGTCTTCTATGGTTTTTGAGGGCTTTTCTTGGATTTTCTAAGGTTTTCTAGGATTTTCTGGGGGTTTTCTAGAATTTTTTAGGGTTTTCTTGGTTTTCTATGGTTTTCTAGGGATTTCTAAGGGTTTTCTTGTGATTTCTAGCATTTTTATAGGGTTTTCTAGGGTTTTCTAGGATTTTCAAGTGTTTTCTAGGATTTTCTTGGGTTTTCTAGGGTTTTCTAGGGATTTCTGAGGGTTTTCTAAGTTTTTCTAAGAGTTTTCTAGGGTTTTCTAGGCTCTTCTAGGATTTTTTTAATAGTTTTCTACGACTTTCTAGGATTTTCTTGGGTTTTTTAAGTTTTTCTAGGATTTTCTATGGATTTATAGTTTTCTAAAGTTTTTTAGGGTTTTCTAGGGTTTTCGAAGGTTTTTTAGGGTTTTCTACGGTTTTCAAGGATTTTTCTATAATTTTCTAGGATTTTCTAGGGTTTTCTGGCATTTTTCTAGGGTTTTCTAGGGGTTTCTTGGGTTTTTTTGGGTTTTCTAGATTTTTCTATGGATTTCCAAGGGTTTTCTAGGATTTTCTAGGGATTTTCTAGGGTTTTCTAGAGTTTTCTAGGGATTTCTAGGGTTTTTCTAAGATTTTCTTAAAGTTTTCTAGGGTTTTCGAGAATTTTTTATGGTTTTCTATAGTTTTCGAGGGTTTTTCTATAATTTTCTAAGATTTTCTAGAGTTTTCTGTGGTTTTTCTAGAATTTTCTAGGGTTTTCTAAGGTTTTCTTCGGTTTTCTATGGTTTTCTAGGGATTTCTAAGGGTTTTCTAGGATTTTCTAAGTTTTTCTAGGGTTTTTCTAGGATTTTCTATGGTTTTCTAGGGTTTTTCTAGGGTTTTTTTAGGGTTTTTCTAGTATTTTCTAGGATTTTCTAGGGTTTTCGAGGTTTTTTTAGCATTTTCTATAGATTTCGAGGGTTTTTCTAGGATTTTCTTGGATTTTCTAGGTTTTTCTAAGAGTTTTCTAGGGTTTTTTTGTGTTTTCTATCGTTTTCTACGATTTTCCTAGGATTTTTTAGTGTTTTTCTAGGATTTTCTAGGATTTTCTAGGGATTTTTATGGATTTATGGGGTTTTCTTATGGTTTTCTATGGTTTTCGAGGGTTTTTATAGGATTTTCTAGGGTTTTCTAGGGTTTCCTGGGATTTTTCTAGAATTTTCTAGGATTTTCTATGGTTTTCTTGGATTTTCTAGGGTTTTCTAGGGATTTCTAAAGGTTTTCTAGGGATTTCTAGGGTTTTGCTAGGATTTTCTAGAGTTTTCTAGGATTTTCAAGGGTTTTCTAGGATTTTCTCGAGTTTTCTAGGGTTTTCTAGGGATTTCTGAGGGTTTTCATGGTTTTTCTAGGAGTTTTCTAGAGTTTTCTAGGGTTTTCTAGGATTTTTTTTGTTTTCTACGATTTTCTAGGATTTCTAGGATTTTTCTAGGGTTTTCTATGGATTTATAGGGTTTTCTACGATTTTCTTAGAGTTTTCTAGGATTTTCGAGGGTTTTTTAGGGTTTTCTATTATTTTCAAGGGTTTTTCTTAGATTTTCTAGAGTTTTCTAGCGTTTTTTGAGATTTTTCTAGGATATTCTAGAGTTTTTTAGGGTTTTGTTGGATTTTCTACGGTTTTCTAGAGGATTTCTAAGAGTTTTCTAGGATTTTCTAGGGATTTCCTGGGATTTTCTGAAGTTTTCTAGGGTTTTCTAAGATTTTCTAGGATTTTCTAGGGATTTTCTAGGATTTTCTAGGGTTTTCTAGGGATTTCTAGGGTTTTCTAAGATTTTCTTGCGTTTCCTTGGGTTTTCGAGAGTTTTTTAGGGTTTTCTATGGTTTCCGAGTGTTTTATAGGATTTTCTAGGGTTTTCTAGGAGTTTTCTTGTGTTTTCTAGGGTTTTCTAGGGTTTTCTAGGGTTTTCTAGGGATTTCTAAGGGTTTTCTAGGGTTTTTTAAGTATTCTAGGGTTTTTTCTAAGGTTTTCTAGAGTTTTCTTGGGTTTTCTAAGATTTTCTAGGGATTTCTGACGATTTTCTAGGGTTTTCTAGGTTTTTCTATGAGTTTTCTAGGGTTTTCTATGCTTTTCTACGATTTTCTAGGATTTTCTAGATTTTTCTAGCTGTTTCTAGGGTTTTCTATTTTTTTATAGGGTTTTCTTTGATTTATTTAGGATTTTCTAGAGTTTTCGAGAGTTTTTTAGGGATTTCTATGGTTTTCGAGGATTTTTCTAATGTTTTCTCAGATTTTCTAGGGTTTTCTTGGGTTTTCTAGGATTTTCAAGGGTTTTCGAGGATTTTCTTGGGTTTTTTAGGGTTTTCTAGGAATTTCTGAGGGTTTTCTAGGGTTTTCTATATTTTTCTAGGAGTTTTCTAGGGTTTTCTATGGTTTTCTACGCTTTTCTAGGATTTTCTAGGGTTTTCTAGGGTTTTCTATGGATTTATAGGGTTTTCTATGGTTTTCTTAGGGTTTTCCAGGATTTTCGAGAGTTTTTTAGTATTTTCTATGGTTTTTGAGAGTTTTTTATATGATTTTCTAGGGTTTCCTAAGGTTTTTCTAGGGTTTTTCTACAGTTTTCTAGTGTTTTTCTAGGGTTTTCTAGGATTCTCTTGGATTTTCTAAGATTTTCTAGGAATTTCTAGGGTTTTCTAGATTTTTTAGGAGTTTTCTAGGGTTTTCTAGGAATTTCTATGATTTTCTACAATTTTCTAGAATTTTCTAGGGTTTTTCAATGGTTTTCTAGGGATTTATAGGGTTTTCTATTATTTTTTTGGGATTTCTAAGGTATTCAAGAGTTTTTTAAGATTTTCTTTAGTTTTCGAGGGTTTTTCTAGGATTTTCTAGGATTTTCCAAGGGGTTTTCTTAGGTTTTCTAAAGTTTTCTAGGGGTTTTCTAGGGATTTCTAAGGGTTTTTTAGGGTTTTCTAAGTTTTTCTAGGATTTTTCTAGGATTTTCTAGGGTTTTCTAGAATTTTTCTAGGGTTTTCTAGGGTTTTATTGGGTTTTCTAGGGTTTTCTAGGGATTTCTGAGGATTTTCTATGGTTTTCTTGGTTTTTCTAAGTGTTTTCTAGGGTTTTCTAGGGTTTTCTATGGCTTTCTAGGGTTTCCTATGGTTTTCTAGGATTTTTTAGGGTTTTTCTAAGATTTTCTATGGATTTATAGGGGTTTTCTATGGGTTTCTTAGGATTTTTTAGGGTTTTCGAGAGTTTTTTAGGATTTTCTATGGTTTTCGAGGGTTTTTCTAGGATTTTCGAGAGTTTTCTATGGTTTTTCTAGGGTTTTCTTGGGTTTTCTAGGATTTTCAATGGTTTTCTAGGATTTTCTTTGGTTTTTTAGGGTTTTTTAAAGATTTTTGAGTGTTTTTTTAGGGTTTTCTAGGTTTTTCTAAGAGTTTTATAGGGGTTTTCTATGGTTTTCTACAATTTTTTAGGATTTTCTAGGGTTTTTCAAGGATTTTCTAGGGTTTTCTATGGATTTATAGGGTTTTTTATTATTTTCTTAGGGTTTTCTAGGATTTTTGAGAGTTTTTTAGCATTTTCTGTGGTTTTCGAGGATTTTTATAGGGTTTTCTAGGATTTTCTAGGGTTTTTCTATGATTTTCTTGGGTTTTCTGGGATTTTTTTATTTTTTTATGATTTTCTAGGGTTTTCTGAGAGTTTTCTAGGGTATTCTATGGACTTATAGGGTTTTCTATGGTTTTCTTAGGGTTTTCGAAAGTTTTTTAGGGTTTTCTATAATTTTTGAGGGTTTTTTTAGAATTTTCTAGGATTTTCTGTATTTTTCTAGGTTTTTTTGTGTTTTCTAAGGTTTTTTAGGGTTTTTCAGTGATTTTCTAAGGTTTTCTAGGGTTTTTCTAGGTTTTTCTAGGATTTTTTAAGGATTTCTAGGGGTTTCCTATGGTTTTCTAGGCTTTTGTAAGGTTTACTATGGTTTTCGAGGGTTTTTGTAGAATTTTCTATGATTTTCTAGTGTTTTCGATTGTTTTTCTAGAATTTTCTATGAGTTTTCTAGGGTTTTCTAGGGATTTCTAGGAGTTTTTGGGGTTTTCTAGTGGTTTTCTAGTGTTTTCTATGGTTTTCTAGGGTTTTCTTGGATTTTCTATGGTTTTTTAGGAATTTCTAGAGTTTTTTAGGGTTTTTCTAGGATTTTCTAATATTTTCTAAGGTTTTTTTAAGTTTTCTAGGGTTTTTAAGGTCTTTTCAAATTTCTAGGGTTTTCTAGGAATTTCCAAGAGTTTTCGGGAGATTTCTAGGTTTTCTAGGATTTTCTAGGGATTTCTAAGGTTTCCGACGATTTTTTAGGATTTTCTAGGGTTTTCGAGGGTTTTTTAGGGTTTTCTACAGTTTTCTACAGTTTTCAAGGGTTTATCTAGGATTTTCTAGGATTTTCTAGGTTTTCTGTGGTTTTTCAAGGATTCTCTAGGGTTTTCTAGGATTTTTTTGGGTTTTCTATGGTTTTCTAGGGATTTCTAAGGGTTTTCTAAGTTTTTCTAAGGATTTCCAGAGGTTTTCTGGGGTTTTCTAGAGTTTTCTAGAATCTTCTAGGATTTTCTAGGGATTTTCTAGGATTTTCTAGAATTTTCTAGGGATTTCTAGGTTTTTCTAAGATTTTCTTAGGGTTTTCTAGAGTTTTCGAGAGTTTTTTAGTATTTTTTATAGTTTTCAAGGGTTTTTCTAAGATTTTCTAGGGTTTTCTAGGGTTTTCTGGAAGTTTTCTTGGGTATTCTAGGGTTTTTTATGGTTTTCTTGGATTTTCTAAGATTTTTAGGGATTTCTAAGGGTTTTTTAGGGTTTTCTAAGTTTTTATAGGGTTTTTCTAGGATTTTCTAGGATTTTCTACAATTTTCTAGGATTTTCTAGGATTTTTCTAGGGTTTTCTAGGGTTTTCTATGGATTTCGAGGGTTTTCTATGATTTTCTAGGGTTTTCTATAGTTTTCTGTGGTTTTTCTAGAGTTTTTTAGGGTTTTCTAGAGTTTTCTTAGATTTTCTAGGATTTTTTTAGGTTTTCTATAGTATTCTAGGTTTTCTAAGTTTTTTTGGATTTCCTAGGGTTTTCGAGGGTTTTTACGGTTTTTAGAGTTTTCTAGAATTTTCGAGGGTTTTTTAGGGGTTTCTACGATTTTTAAGGGTTTTTCTAGGATTTTCTAGGGTTCTATAGGGTTTTCTGGAATTTTTCTAGGATATTCTAGGGTTTTTTAGGGTTTTCTTGGGTTTTCTACGATTTTCTATGAATTTCTAAGGGTCTTCTAGGATTTTCTAGGTTTTAATAGGGATTTCAAGAGATTTTCTGGAGTTTTCTAGGGTTTTCTAAGATTTTCAAGGATTTTCTAGGTATCTTCTATGATTTTCTAGGGTTTTCTTGGGATTTCTAGGGTTTTCTAAGATTTTCTTAGGGTTTTCGTGGGTTTTCGAGAGTTTTTTAGGGTTTTATATGGTTTTTGAGGGTTTTTCTAGGATTTTCTTGGGTTTTCTAGGGGTTTTCTTGTATTTTCTTGGATTTTCTAAGTTTTTCTAGAATTTTTCTTGGATTTTCTAGGATTTTTGAGGGTTTTTTATGGTTTTTCTAGTATTTTCTAGGATTTTCTAGAATTTTCTTAGGTTTTCTAGGGTTTTCTAGGGATTTCTAAGAGATTTCTAGGGTTTTCTAGGATTTTCTAGGGATTGCTGAGGGTTTTCTAGGTTTTTCTAAGAGTTTTCTAGGATTTTCTAGGATTTTCTATGGTTTTCTACGATTTTCTAGAGATTTCTAGGTTTTTTCTAGGGTTTTCTAGGGTTTTCTATGGATTTATAGGGTTTTCTTTGACTTTTTTAGGATTTTCTAGAGTTTTCGAGAGTTTTTTAGGGTTTTCTATGATTTTCGAGGATTTTTCTAAAATTTTCTCATATTTTCTAGGTTTTTCTAGGATTTTCTTTGGTTTTCTAGGATTTTCAAGCGTTTCCGAGGATTTTCTTGGGTTTTCTATGGTTTTCGACGGTTTTTCTAGGATTTTCTAGGGTTTTCTAGGATTTTCTTGGGTTGTCTAGGGTTTTCTAGAGATTTCTGAGGGTATTCTAGGGTTTTCTAGGTTTTTCTAAGAGTTTTCTAGAGTTTTTTTGGGTTTTCTACGGTTTTCTACGATTTTCGAGAATTTTTTAGTGTTTTTCTAGGATTTTCTTGGATTTTCTATAGATTTTTAGGGTTTTCTATGATTTTCTTAGGGTTTTCTTTGGTATTCGAGTGTTTTTATAGGATTTTCTAGGGTTTTCTAGAGTTTTCTAGGATTTTATAGGGTTTTCTAGGGTTTTCTTGGGTTTTCTAGGGTTTTCTAAGATTTTCTAAGGGTTTTTTAGGGATTTTCTAGTGTTTTCTAGGATTTTCAAGGGTTTTCTAGGATTTTCTTAGGTTTTCTAGGGATTTTTAAGGGTTTTCTATGTTTTTCGAGGGTTTTTATAGGATTTTATAGGAGTTTCTTGTGTTTTCTATGGTTTTCTGGGGATTTCTAAGGGCTTTATAGGGATTTCTAAGAAATTTCTAGGGTTTTCTAGGATTTTCTAGGGATTTCTGAGGATTTTCTAGGTTTTTCTAGGAGTTTTCTAGGATTTTCTATGGTTTTTTACAATTTTCTAGGATTTTCTAGGTTTTTTCTATGGTTTTCTAGGGTTTTCTATGGATTTATAGGGTTTTCTTTGACTTTTTTAGGATTTTCTAGAATTTTCGAGAGTTTTTTAGGGTTTTCTATGGTTTTTGAGGATTTTTCTAAAATTTTTTCAGATTTTCTAGGGTTTTTCTAGGGTTTTCTTTGGTTTTCTAGGATTTTCAAGGGTTTTCGAGGATTTTATTGGGTTTTCTATGGATTTCAAGGGATTTTCTAGGGTTTTCTAGGATTTTCTTGGGTTGTCTAGGGTTTTCTAGAGATTTCTGAGGGTATTTTAGGGTTTTCTAGGTTTTTCTAAGAGTTTTCTAGAGTTTTTTTTGGTTTTCTAGGGTTTTCTACGATTTTCTAGGATTTTCTAGTGTTTTTCTAGGATTTTCTAGGATTTTCTAGGGTTTTCTATGGATTTTTAGGGTTTTCTATGATTTTCTTAGGGTTTTCTATGGTATTCGAGTGTTTTTATAGGGTTTTCTGGGATTTTTCTAGGATATTCTAGGATTTTTTAAAATTTTCTTGGATTTTCTACGGTTTTCTAGGGATTTCTAAGGGTTTTCTAGGATTTTCTAGGTTTTTCTATGGATTTCAAGGGATTTTCTGGAGTTTTCTAGGATTTTCTAAGATTTTCTAGGATTTTCTGGGGATTTTCCAGGATTTTCTAGGGTTTTCTAGAGATTTCTAGGGTTTTCTAAGATTTTCTTAGGATTTTCTTGGGTTTTCGAGAGCTTTTTAAGGTTTTCTATGGTTTTTGAGGGTTTTATAGGATTTTCTAGGGTTTTCTAGGAGTTTTCTTGTGTTTTCTAGGATTTTCTACGATTTTCTTAGGTTTTCTAGGGTTTTCTAAGGATTTCTAAGAGATTTCTAGGGTTTTCTAGGATTTTCTAGGGATTGCTGAGGGTTTTCTAGGTTTTTCTAAGAGTTTTCTAGGATTTCCTAGGATTTTCTATGGTTTTCTACGATTTTCTAGAAATTTCTAGGTTTTTTCTAGGGTTTTCTAGGGTTTTCTATGGATTTATAGGCTTTTCTTTGACTTTTTTAGGATTTTCTAGAGTTTTCGAGAGTTTTTTAGGGTTTTCTATGATTTTCGAGGATTTTTCTAAAATTTTCTCATATTTTCTAGGTTTTTCTAGGATTTTCTTTGGTTTTCTAGGATTTTCAAGCGTTTCCGAAGATTTTCTTGGGTTTTCTATGGTTTTCGAAGGTTTTTCTAGGATTTTCTAGGGTTTTCTAGGGTTTTCTAGTGATTTCTAAGGGTTTTCTAGGGATTTCTAGGGTTTTTCTAGTGTTTTCTAGAATTTTCAAGGGTTTTCTAGGATTTTCTTGGGTTTTCTAGGGTTTTCTAAGGATTTTTAAGGGTTTTTATGGTTTTTTTTAAGAGTTTTCTAGGATTTTCTAGGGTTTTATAGGATTTTTTATGGTTTTCTATGGTTTTCTAGGATTTTCTAGGGTTTTTTAGGGATTTATAGGGTTTTCTATGGTTTTCTTAGAGTTTCTAGGATTTTTGAGGGTTTTTTAGGGTTTTCTACGGTTTTTAAGGGTTTTTCTAGGATTTTCTAGGGTTTTATAGGGTTTTCTGGGATTTTTCTAAAATATTCTAGGGTTTTCTTGGGTTTTCTACGGTTTTCTAGGGATTTCTAAGAGTTTTCTAGGATTTTCTAGGTTTTTCTATGGATTTCAAGGGATTTTCTGGAGTTTTCTAGGGTTTTCTAAGAATTTCTAGGATTTTCTAAGGATTTTCTAGGATTTTCTTGGGTTTAACTAGGGTTTTCTAGGGATTTCTGAGGGTTTTCTAGGTTTTTCTAGGAGTTTTCTAAGATTTTCTAGGGTTTTTTATGGTTTTCTACGATTTTTTTTGGATTTTTAAGGATTTCTCTTGGTTTTTCTATGGATTTATAGGGTTTCCTATGTTTTTCTTAGAGTTTTTTAGGGATTTCTGAGGGTTTTTTAGGTTTTTTTAGGAGTTTTCTAGGGTTTTTTATGATTTTCTAGGATTTTGTTGGATTTTCTAGGATTTTCCTAGGGTTTTCTAGGATTTTCTATGGATTTATAGAGTTTTCTATGGTTTTCTTAGGGTTTTCTAGGATTTTCCAGAGTTTTCTAGGGTTTTCTAATATTTTCTTAGGGTTTTCTTGGGTTTTCGAGAGTTTTTTAGAATTTTCTATTGTTTTCGTGGTTTTTTATAGGATTTTCCAGGGTTTTCTAGTAGTTTTCTTGGGTTTTATAGGATTTTCTAGGGTTTTGATAAGTTTTCTAGGATTTTCTAGGGATTTGTAAGGGTTTTTTAAGTTTTTCTAGGGTTTTTCTAGGCTAATGTTTTTTAGTATTTTCTAGGATTTTCTTGGGTTTTCTAGGATTTGCTAGGGATTTCTGAGGGTTTTCTAGTGTTTTCTAGGTTTTTCTTGGAGTTTTTTAGGATTTTCTATGATTTTCTACGATTTTTCTAGGATTTTCTATGTTTTTTCTAGTGTTTTCTAGGGTTTTTTATGGATTTGTTGGGTTTTCGATGGTTTTTTTAGGTTTTTAGGATTTTCTATGGTTTTCGAAGATTTTTCTAGGATTTTCTAAGGTTTTCTAGGGTTTTTCTAAAGTTTTCTTGGGTTTTCTTGGGATTTTCAGGGTTTTTTAGGGATTTCTGCGAGTTTTCTAGTGTTTTCTAGGTTTTTCTAGTAGTTTTCTAAGAGTTTTCTATGGCTTTCTATGGTTTTCTACGCTTTTCTAGGATTTTTTACGGTTTTTCTAAGGTTATCTACGGTTTGCTAGGGATTTATTGGGTTTTCTATGATTTTCTTAGGGTTTTTTAGGGTTTTCGAGAGTTTTTTTAGGGTTTTCTATGGTTTTCAATGGTTTTTCTAGTATTTTCTAGGGTTTTCTAAGGTTTTTCTAGGGTTTTCTTAGCTATTCTACGGTTATCTAGTGTTTTCTTGGATTCTCTAGGTTTTTTAGGGATTTCTAAGGGTTTTCTAGTATTTTCTAAGTTTTTTTAGAGTTTTTTGGGGTTTTCTATGGTTTTCTACGATTTTCTAGGATTTTTTAGTGTTTTTCTAAGATTTTCTAGGATTTTCTAGGATTTTCTATGGATTTTATAGGGTTTTCTATGATTTTCTTATGGTTTTCGACTGTTTTTATAGGATTTTCTAGGGTTTTCTAAGGTTTTCTAGGAATTTCTAAGAGTTTTCTAAGGTTTTCTAAGTTTTTCTAGGCTTTTCCTAGGATTTTTTAGGGTTTTCTAGGATTTTTCTAGGGTTTTTGAGGGTTTTTTAGGATTTTTCTAGTATTTTCTAGGGTTTTCTAGAGTTTTCTATGGATTTATAGGGTTTTCTTTGACTTTTTTAGGATTTTCTAGAGTTTTTGAGAGTTTTTTAGGGTTTTCTATGGTTTTCGAGGATTTTTCTAAAATTTTCTGAGATTTTCTAGGGTTTTTCTAGGATTTTCTTTGGTTTTTAAGATTTTCAAGGGTTTTCGAGGATTTTCTTGGGTTTTCTATGGTTTTCGAGAGTTTTCTAGGATTTTCGAGGGTTTTCTAGGATTTTCTTGGGTTGTCTAGGGTTTTCTAGAGATTTCTGAGGGTATTCTAGGGTTTTCTATGGTTTTCGAGTGTTTTTATAGGATTTTCTAGGGTTTTCTAGGAATTTCTAAGGGTTTTCTAGGGTTTTTTAGGATTTTCTAAGATTTTTCTAGGGTTTTCCAGGGTTTTTTAGGATTTTTCTAGTATTTTCTAGGGTTTTCTAGGATTTTCTATGGATTTATAGTGTTTTCTTTGACTTTTTTAGGATTTTCTAGAGTTTTCGAGAGTTTTTTAGGGTTTTTTAGGGTTTTCTACGGTTTTCGAGGATTTTTCTAAAATTTTCTAAGATTTTCTAGGGTTTTTCTAGGGTTTTCTTTGGTTTTCTAGGATTTTCAAGGGTTTTCGAGGATTTTCTTGGGTTTTCTATGTTTTTCGAGGGTTTTCTAGGATTTTCGAGGGTTTTCTAAGATTTTCTTGGGTTGTCTAGGGTTTTCTTTGGTTTTCTTGGATTTTCAAGGGTTTTCGAGGATTTTCTTGGGTCTTCTATGGTTTTCGAGGGTTTTTCTAGGATTTTTTTGGGTTTTCTAGGATTTTCTTGGGTTTTCTAGGGTTTTCTAGAAATATCTGAGGGTATTCTAGGGTTTTCTAAGTTTTTCTAAGAGTTTTCTAGAGTTTTTTTGGGTTTTCTATGGTTTTCTACGATTTTCTAGGATTTTCTAGTGTTATTCTAGGATTTTCTAGAGTTTTCTATGTATTTATAGGGTTTTCTTGGATTTTCTAGGGTTTTCTAGGGATTTCTAGGGTTTTCTTGGGTTTTCGAGAGTTTTTTAGGGTTTTTATGATTTTCGAGGGTTTTTATACGATTTTCTAGGAGTTTTCTTGTGTTTGCTTGGGTTTTCTAAGGTTTTCTGAGGTTTTCTAGGGATTTTTAGGGTTTTCTAGGATTTTCTAGGGATTTCTGAGGGTTTTCTAGGGTTTTCTAGGTTTTTCTAGGGTTTTTCCAGGGTTTTCTAGGGTTTTATAGGGTTTTCGGGTAATTTTCTAGGATATTCTAGGGGTTTTTATGGTTTTCTTGGGTTTTCTACGATTTTCTAGGGATTTCTAAGGGTTTTGGATTTTCTAGGTTTTTCTAGGGATTTCAAGAAATTTTCTAGAGTTTTCTAGGATTTTCTAGGATTTTCTAGGAATTTCTAGGGTTTTCTAAGATTTTCTTAGGGTTTTCTTGGGTTTTCGAGAGTTTTTTAGAGTTTTATATGGTTTTCGAGGGTTTTTGTAGGATTTTCTAGAGTTTTCTAAGAGTTTTCTTGTGTTTTCTAGGGTTTTCTTGGGTTTTCTAGGGTTTTCTAGGGATTTCTAAGGGATTTCTAGGGTTTTCTAAATTTTTCTAGGGTTTTTCTAGGATTTTCTTGAATTTTTTAGGATTTTCTAGGGATTTTTGAGGGTTTTCTAGGGTTTTCTAGGTTTTTCTAGGAGTTTTCTAGGGTTTTCTAGGATTTTCTATGGTTTTCTATGATTTTCTAGAATTTTCAAGGTTTTTTCTAGGGTTTTCTAGGGTTTTCTATGGATTTATTGGGTTTTCTTTGACTTTTTTAGCATTTTCTAGAGATTTCGAGAGTTTTTTAGGATTTCCTATGGTTTTCGAGGATTTTTCTAAAATTTTCTCAGATTTTCTAGGGTTTTCTAGGATTTTCTTTGGTTTTCTAGGATTCTCAAGGTTTTTCGAGGATTTTCTTAGGTTTTCTATGGTTTTCGAGGGTTTTTCTAGGATTTTCTAGGGTTTTCTAGGATTTTCTTCGGTTTTCTAGGGTTTTCTAGAAATTTCTGAGGGTATTCTAGGGTTTTCTAGTAGTTTTCTAGAGTTTTTTTGGGTTTTCTATGGTTTTCTACGATTTTCTAGGATTTTTTAGTATTTTTCTAGGATTTTCTAGGATTTTCTAGGGTTTTCTATGGATTTATAGGGTTTTCTATGATTTTCTTAGGATTTCCTATGGTTTTCGAGTGTTTTTATAGAATTTTCTAGTGTTTTCTAGGGTTTTCTAGGAATTTCTAAGGGTTTTCTAGGGATTTTTAAGGGTTTTTATGGTTTTTCTAGGAGTTTTCTAGGGTTTTCTAGGGTTTTGTTATGTTTTTCTACAGTTTTCTAGGATTTTCTAGGGTTTTTCTTGGGTTTTCTATGGTTTTCTTAGAGTTTTCTAGGATTTTCGAGGGTTTTTTAGGGTTTTCTACGGTTTTCAACAGTTTTATAGGATTTTCTAGGGTTTTATAAAGTTTTTTGGGATTTTTCTAGGATATTCTAGGGTTTTTTAGAATTTTCTTGGGTCTTTTACGGTTTTCTAGGGATTTCTAAGGGTTTTCTAGGATTTTCTAGGTTTTTCTATGGATTTCAAGCGATTTTCTAGAGTTTTCTAGGGTTTTCTAAGATTTTATAGGATTTTCTAGGGTTTTCTTGGGATTTGTAGGGTTTTCTAAGATTCTCTTAGAGTTTTCTTGGTTTTTCGAGAGTTTTTTAGGGTTTTCTATGGTTTTCGAGGGTTTTTATAGGATTTTCTAGGATTTTCTAGAAGTTTTCTTGTGTTTTCTAAGGTTTTCTAGGGTTTTCTTAGGTTTTCTAGAGTTTTTCTGGGTTTTCTATGGTTTTCTACGATTCTCTAGAACTTTTTTAGCATTTTCTAGAGATTTCGAGAGTTTTTTAGGGTTTTCTATGGTTTTCGAGGATTTTTCTAAAATTTTCTCAGATTTTCTAGGGTTTTCTTTGGTTTTCTAGGATTCTCAAGGTTTTTCGAGGATTTTCTTGGGTTTTCTATGGTTTTCGTGGGTTTTTCTAGGTTTTTCTAGGGTTTTCTAGGATTTTCTTGGGTTTTCTAGGGTTTTCTAGAAATTTCTGAGGGTATTCTAGGGTTTTCTAGATTTTTCTAGTAGTTTTCTAGAGTTTTTTTGGGTTTTCTATGGTTTTCTACGATTTTCTAGGATTTTTTAGTATTTTTCTAGGATTTTCTAGGATTTTCTAGGGTTTTCTATGGATTTATAGGGTTTTCTATAATTTTCTTAGGATTTCCTATGGTTTTTGAGTGTTTTTATAGAATTTTCTAGTGTTTTCTAGGGTTTTCTAGGAATTTCTAAGGGTTTTCTAGGGATTTTTAGGGATTTTAAGGGTTTTTATGGTTTTTCTAGGAGTTTTCTAGGGTTTTCTAGGGTTTTGTTATGTTTTTCTACAGTTTTCTAGGATTTTCTAGGGTTTTTCTTGGGTTTTCTATGGTTTTCGTAGAGTTTTCTAGGATTTTCGAGGGTTTTTTAGGGTTTTCTACGGTTTTCAACAGCTTTTATAGGATTTTCTAGGGTTTTATAAAGTTTTTTGGGATTTTTCTAGGATATTCTAGGGTTTTTTAGAATTTTCTTGGGTCTTTTACGGTTTTCTAGGGATTTCTAAGGGTTTTCTAGGATTTTCTAGGTTTTTCTATGGATTTCAAGCGATTTTCTAGAGTTTTCTAGGGTTTTCTAAGATTTTATAGGATTTTCTAGGATTTTCTAGGGTTTTCTTGGGATTTGTAGGGTTTTCTAAGATTCTCATAGGGTTTTCTTGGTTTTCGAGAGTTTTTTAGGGTTTTCTATGGTTTTCGAGGGTTTTTATAGGATTTTCTAGGATTTTCTAGAAGTTTTCTTGTGTTTTCTAAGGTTTTCTAGGGTTTTCTTAGGTTTTCTAGAGTTTTTCTGGGTTTTCTATGGTTTTCTACGATTCTCTAGAACTTTTTTAGCATTTTCTAGAGATTTCGAGAGTTTTTTAGGGTTTTCTATGGTTTTCGAGGATTTTTCTTAAATTTTCTCAGATTTTCTAGGGTTTTCTAGGGTTTTCTTTGGTTTTCTAGGATTCTCAAGGTTTTTCGAGGATTTTCTTGGGTTTTCTATGGTTTTCGAGGGTTTTTCTAGGATTTTCTAGGGTTTTCTAGGATTTTTTTGGGTTTTCTAGGGTTTTCTAGAAATTTCTGAGGGTATTCTAGGGTTTTCTAGATTTTTCTAATAGTTTTCTAGAGTTTTTTTTGGGTTTTCTATGGTTTTCTACGATTTTTTAGTATTTTTCTAGGATTTTCTAGGGTTTTCTATGGATTTATAGGGTTTTCTATAATTTTCTTAGGATTTCCTATGGTTTTCGAGTGTTTTTATAGAATTTTCTAGTGTTTTCTAGGGTTTTCTAGGAATTTCTAAGGGTTTTCTAGGGATTTTTAGGGATTTTAAGGGTTTTTATGGTTTTTCTAGGAGTTTTCTAGGGTTTTCTAGGGTTTTGTTATGTTTTTCTACAGTTTTCTAGGATTTTCTAGGGTTTTTCTTGGGTTTTCTATGGTTTTCTTAGAGTTTTCTAGGATTTTCGAGGGTTTTTTAGGGTTTTCTACGGTTTTCAACAGCTTTTATAGGATTTTCTAGGGTTTTATAAAGTTTTTTAGGATTTTTCTAGGATATTCTAGAGTTTTTTAGAATTTTCTTGGGTCTTTTACGGTTTTCTAGGGATTTCTAAGGGTTTTCTAGGATTTTCTAGGTTTTTCTATGGATTTCAAGCGATTTTCTAGAGTTTTCTAGGGTTTTCTAAGATTTTATAGGATTTTCTAGGTATTTTCTAGGATTTTCTAGGGTTTTCTTGGGATTTGTAGGGTTTTCTAAGATTCTCATAGGGTTTTCTTGGTTTTTCGAGAGTTTTTTAGGGTTTTCTATGGTTTTCGAGGGTTTTTATAGGATTTTCTAGGATTTTCTAGAAGTTTTCTTGTGTTTTCTAAGGTTTTCTAGGGTTTTCTTAGGTTTTCTAGAGTTTTTCTGGGTTTTCTATGGTTTTCTACGATTCTCTAGAACTTTTTTAGCATTTTCTAGAGATTTCGAGAGTTTTTTAGGGTTTTCTATGGTTTTCGAGGATTTTTCTTAAATTTTCTCAGATTTTCTAGGGTTTTCTAGGGTTTTCTTTGGTTTTCTAGGATTCTCAAGGTTTTTCGAGGATTTTCTTGGGTTTTCTATGGTTTTCGAGGGTTTTTCTAGGATTTTCTAGGGTTTTCTAGGATTTTCTTGGGTTTTCTAGGGTTTTCTAGAAATTTCTGAGGGTATTCTAGGGTTTTCTAGATTTTTCTAATAGTTTTCTAGAGTTTTTTTTTTGGGTTTTCTATGGTTTTCTACAATTTTCTTGGATTTTTTAGTATTTTTCTAGGATTTTCTAGGGTTTTCTATGGATTTATAGGGTTTTCTATAATTTTCTTAGGATTTCCTATGATTTTCGAGTGTTTTTATAGAATTTTCCAGTGTTTTCTAGGGTTTTCTAGGAATTTCTAAGGGTTTTCTAGGGATTTTTAGGGATTTTAATGGTTTTTATGGTTTTTCTAGGAGTTTTCTAGGGTTTTGTTACGTTTTTCTACAATTTTCTAGGATTTTCTAGAGTTTTTCTTGGGTTTTCTATGGTTTTCTTAGAGTTTTCTAGGATTTTCGAGGGTTTTTTAGGGTTTTCTACGGTTTTCAACAGCTTTTATAGGATTTTCTAGGGTTTTATAAAGTTTTTTGGGATTTTTCTAGGATATTCTAGGGTTTTTTAGAATTTTCTTGGGTCTTTTACGGTTTTCTAGGGATTTCTAAGGGTTTTCTAGGATTTTCTAGGTTTTTCTATGGATTTCAAGCGATTTTCTAGAGTTTTCTAGGGTTTTCTAAGATTTTATAGGATTTTCTAGGTATTTTCTAGGATTTTCTAGGGTTTTCTTGGGATTTGTAGGGTTTTCTAAGATTCTCATAGGGTTTTCTTGGTTTTTCGAGAGTTTTTTAGGGTTTTCTATGGTTTTCGAGGGTTTTTATAGGATTTTCTAGGATTTTCTAGAAGTTTTCTTGTGTTTTCTAAGGTTTTCTAGGGTTTTCTTAGGTTTTCTAGAGTTTTTCTGGGTTTTCTATGGTTTTCTACGATTCTCTAGAACTTTTTTAGCATTTTCTAGAGATTTCGAGAGTTTTTTAGGGTTTTCTATGATTTTCGAGGATTTTTCTAAAATTTTCTCAAATTTTCTAGGGTTTTCTAGGGTTTTGTTTGGTTTTCTAGGATTCTCAAGGTTTTTCGAGGATTTTCTTGGGTTTTCTATGGTTTTCGAGGGTTTTTCTAGGATTTTCTAGGGTTTTCTAGAAATTTCTGAGGGTATTCTAGGGTTTTCTAGATTTTTCTAATAGTTTTCTAGAGTTTTTTTGGGTTTTCTATGGTTTTCTACGATTTTCTAGGATTTTTTAGTATTTTTCTAGGATTTTCTAGGATTTTCTAGGGTTTTCTATGGATTTATAGGGTTTTCTATGATTTTCTTAGGATTTCCTATGGTTTTCGAGTGTTTTTATAGAATTTTCTAGTGTTTTCTAGGAATTTCTAAGGGTTTTCTAGGGATTTCTAGGGATTTTAAGGTTTTTTATGGTTTTTCTAGGAGTTTTCTAGGGTTTTCTAGGGTTTTGTTATGTTTTTCTACAGTTTTCTAGGATTTTCTAGGGTTTTTTTTGGGTTTTCTATGGTTTTCTTAGAGTTTTCTAGGATTTTCGAGGGTTTTTTAGGGTTTTCTACGGTTTTCAACAATTTTTATAGGATTTTCTAGGGTTTTATAAAGTTTTTTGGGATTTTTCTAGGATATTCTAGGGTTTTTTCGAATTTTCTTGGGTCTTTTACGGTTTTCTAGGGATTTCTAAGGGTTTTCTAGGATTTTCTAGGTTTTTCTATGGATTTCAAGCGATTTTCTAGAGTTTTCTAGGGTTTTCTAAGATTTTATAGGATTTTCTAGGTATTTTCTAGGATTTTCTAGGGTTTTCTTGGGATTTGTAGGGTTTTCTAAGATTCTCTTAGGGTTTTCTTGGTTTTTCGAGAATTTTTTAGGGTTTTCTATGGTTTTCGAGGGTTTTTATAAGATTTTCTCGGATTTTCTAGAAGTTTTCTTGTGTTTTCTAAGTTTTTCTCGGGTTTTCTTAGGTTTTCTAGAGTTTTTCTGGGTTTTCTATGGTTTTCTACGATTCTCTAGGATTTTCAAGTGTTTTTCTAGGATTTTCTAGGGTTTTCTATGGATTTTTAGGGTTTTCTATGATTTTCTTAGAATTTTCTATGGCATTCGAGTGTTTTTATAGGATCTTCTAGCGTTTTCTAGGGTTTTCTGGGGTTTTTCTAGGATTTTCTAGGGTTTTCTAGGGTTTTCTGGTGTTTTCTAGTGATTTCTAAAGGTTTTCTAGGGATTTCTAGGGTTTTTCTAGGGTTTTCTAGGGTTTTCTAGGATTTTCAAGGGTTTTCTAGGATTCTCTTAGGTTTTCTAGGGTTTTCTAGGATTTTCTGAGGGTTTTTATGATTTTTCTAGGAGTTTTCTAGGGTTTTCTAGGGTTTTTTATGATTTTCTATAGTTTTCTAGGATTTTCTAGGGTTTTAGGATTTTCTAGGATTCTCTATGGATTTATAGTGTTTTCTATGGTTTTCTTAGAGTTTTCTAGGATTTTCGAGGGTTTTTTAGGGATTTCTACGATTTTTAAGGGTTTTTCTAGGATTTTCTAGGGTTTTCTGGGATTTTTGTAGGATATTCTAGGGTTTTTTAGGGTTTTCTTGGGTTTTCTTGGGTTTTCTACGATTTTCTAGGGATTTCTAAGGGTTTTCTAGGATTTTCTAGGTTTTTCTAGGGATTTCAAGGGATTTTCTGGAGTTTTCTAGGGTTTTCTAAGATTTTCTAGGATTTTCTAAGGATTTTCTAGGATTTTCTAGGGATTTCTAGGGATTTCTAGGATTTTCTAGGGATTTCTAGGGTTTTCGAGTGTTTTTATAGGGTTTTCTAGGGTTTTCTGGTGTTTTTCTAGGGTTTTCTACAGTTTTATAGGGTTTTCTAGGGATTTCTAAGAGATTTCTGATGAGCGGATAATTTGTACGCTTTTTGGCATTGTTTTTAGTATATTTTTAGTATGATCTAGTTAGTTTTTAGTATATTTCTATTAGTTTTTAGTTAAAATTCACTTTTCTAGACTTTACTATGAGTTTGTGTGTTTTTCTGTGATTTCAGGTATTTTCTGGCTGAAATTGAGGGACCTGAGCAAAAATCTGATTCAGAGACTAAAAAGGACTGCAGATGCTGTTGGATTCTGACCTCCCTGCACTCGAAGTGGATTTTCTGGAGCTACAGAAGCCCAATTGGCGCGCTCTCAACGGCCTTGGAAAGTAGACATCCTGGGCTTTCCAGCAATATATGATAGTCTATACTTTGCCCAAGATTTGATGGCCCAAACCGGTGTTCAAATCACCCTCAGAATTCCCAGCGTTAAACGCCGGAACTGGCACAAGGATGGGAGTTAAACGCCCAAACTGGCATAAAAGCTGGCGTTTAACTCCAAGAAGAGTCTCTACACGAAAATGTTTCAATGCTCAGCCCAAGCACACACCAAGTGGGCCCGGAAGTGGATTTTTATGTCATTTACTCATCTCTGTAAACCCTAGGCTACTAGTTCTCTATATAAAGGACCTTTTACTATTGTATTTTCATCTTTGGATCTTTGGATCTTTGGATTATTTTAGATCCTTTGATCATCTTTGGACATCTAGTTCTTAGATCATTGGGAGGCTGGCCATTCGGCCATGCCTAGACCTTGTTCTTATGTATTTTCAACGGTGGAGTTTCTACACACCATAGATTAAGGTGTGGAGCTCTGCTGACTCGAGTATTAATGCAATTACTATTGTTCTTCTATTCAATTCCGCTTGTTCTTGTTCCAAGATATCACTTGTTCTTCAACTTGATGAATGTGATGATCCGTGACACTTATCATCATTCTCACCTATGAACGTGTGCCTGACAACCACCTCCGTTCTACCTTAGATTGGGTGGATATCTCTTTGATTCTTTAACCGGAATCTTCGTGGTATAAGCTAGAATTGATGGCGGCATTCAAGAGAATCCGGAAGGTCTAAACCTTGTCTGTGGTATTCTAAGTAGGATTCAATGATTGAATGACTGTGACGAGCTTCAAACTACTGAGGGCTGGGCATTAGTGACAGACGCAAAAAAATCACTGGATTCTATTCCGACCTGATTGAGAACCGACAGATGGATAGCCGTGCCGTGACAGGGTGCGTTGAACATTTCCACTGAGAGGATGGGAGGTAGCCACTGACAACGGTGAAACCCTTGCATACAGCTTGCCATGGAAAGGAGTAAGAAGGATTGGATGAAGACAGTAGGAAAGCAGAGAGACGGAAGGGACACAGCATCTTCATACGCTTATCTGAAATTCCCACCAATGAATTACATAAGTATCTCTATCTTTATCTTTATGTTTTATTCATCATTCATAACCATTTGAGTTTGCCTGACTAAGATTTACAAGGTGACCATAGCTTGCTTCATACCAACAATCTCTGTGGGATCGACCCTTACTCGCGTAAGGTTTATTACTTGGACGACCCAGTACACTTGCTGGTTAGTTGTGCGAAGTTGTGTTTATGCCATGGTATTGAACACCAAGTTTTTGGGTTCATCACCGGGGATTAATTGAAGTTGTGAAAAGTATTGATCACAATTTCGTGCACCAATTTCTAAGTTTTCTAGGGTTTTCTAGGATTTTCTTGGGTTTTCTAAGATTTTCTAGGGATTTCTAAGGGTTTTCTAGGTTTTTTAGGAGTTTTCTAGTGTTTTCTAAGATTATCTATGGTTTTCTATGATTTTCTAGGATTTTCTAGGTTTTTTCTAGGGTTTTCTATGGATTTATAGGGTTTTCCTTAACTTTTTTAGGATTTTCTAGAGTTTTCGAGAGTTTTTTAGGGTTTTCTATGGTTTTCGAGGATTTTTCTAAAATTTTCTCAGATTTTCTAGGGTTTTTTAGGGTTTTCTTTGGTTTTCTAAGATTTTCAAGGGTTTTCGAGGATTTTCTTGGGTTTTCTATGGTTTTCGAGGGTTTTTCTAGGATTTTCTTGGGTTTTATAGGGTTTTCTAGAAAAATCTGAGGGTATTCTAGGATTTTCTAGGTTTTTCTAAGAGTTTTCTAGAGTTTTTTTGGGTTTTCTATGGTTTTCTACGATTTTCTATGATTTTCTAGTGTTATTCTAGGATTTTCTAGAGTTTTCTATGGATTTATAGGGTTTTCTTGGATTTTCTAGGGTTTTATAAGGATTTCTAGTGTTTTCTTGGGTTTTCGAGAGTTTTTTAGGGTTTTCTATGGTTTTCGAGGGTTTTTATAGGATTTTCTAGGATTTTCTAGGAGTTTTCTTGTGTTTGCTTGGGTTTTCTTAGGTTTTCTAGGGATTTCTAAGGGATTTCTAGGGTTTTCTAGGATTTTCTAGGGATTTCTGAGGGCTTTCTATGGTTTTCTAGGTTTTTCTAGGAGTTTTCTAGGATTTTCTAGGATTTTCTATAGTTTTCTACGATTTTCTAGGATTTTCTAAGTTTTTTCTAGGGTTTTCTAGGGTTTTCTATGGATTTATAGGGTTTTCTTTGACTTTTTAAGGATTTTCTAGAGTTTTCGAAAGTTTTTTAGGGTTTTCTATGGTTTTCGAGGATTTTTCTAAAATTTTCTCAGATTTTCTAGGGTTTTCTTTGGTTTTCTAGGATTTTCAAGAGTTTTCGAGGATTTTCTTGGGTTTTCTATGGTTTTCGAGGGTTTTTCTAGGATTTTCTAGGGTTTTCTAGGATTTTCTTGGGTTGTCTAGGATTTTCTAGAGATTTCTGAGTGTATTCTAGGATTTTCTAGGTTTTTGTAAGAGTTTTCTAGAGTTTTTTTGGGTTTTCTATAGTTTTCTACGATTTTCTAGGATTTTCTAGGGTTTTCTATGGGTTTTTAGGGTTTTCTATGATTTTCTTAGGGTTTTCTATGGTATTCGAGTGTTTTTATAGGATTTTCTAGGGTTTTCTAGGGTTTTCTGGTGTTTTTCTAGGATTTTCTAGGGTTTTCTTGGGTTTTCTAGGGTTTTCTAGTGATTTCTAAGGGTTTTCTAGGTTTTTCTATGGTTTTCTAGGGTTTTCTAGGATTTTCAAGGGTTTTTTAGGATTTTCTTGGGTTTTCTAGGGTTTTCTAGGGATTTCTGAGTGTTTTTATGGGTTTTCTAGGAGTTTTCTAGGATTTTCTAGGGTTTTCTAGATGTTTTTATGGTTGTCTATGGTTTTCTAGGATTTTCTAGGGTTTTCTAGGGATTTATAGGGTTTTCTATGGTTTTCTTAGAGTTACTAGGATTTTCGAGGGTTTTTTAGGATTCTCTATGGTTTTTAAGGGTTTTTCTAGGATTTTCTAGGGTTTTATAGTGTTTTCTGGTAATTTTCTAGGATATTCTAGGGTTTTCTAGGATTTTCTAGGAATTTCTAAGGGTTTTCTAGGGTTTTCTAAGTTTTTCTAAGGTTTTCCTTGGATTTTTTAGGGTTTTTCAGGATTTTTCTAGTGTTTTCAAGGGTTTTAGGGTTTTCTAAGTTCTTCTAGGATTTTCTAGGGTTTTCGAGGGTTTTTTAGACTTTTCTATGGTTTTCGAGGGATTTTTCTTGGATTTTTTAGGGTTTTCTAGAGATTTCTGAGGGTATTCTAGGGTTTTCTAGGTTTTTCTAAGAGTATTCTAGGGTTTTTTTGGGTTTTCTATGGTTTTCAATGATTTTCTAGGATTTTCAAGGATTCTCTAGGGTTTCTATGGATTTATAGGATTTTCTATGGTTTTCTTAGGGTTTTCTATGGTTTTCGAGTGTTTTTACAGGATTTTCTAGGATTTTCTAGGATTTTTTGGGGTTTTTCTAGGATTTTCTAGGGTTTTCTAGGGTTTTCTAGGGATTTCTAAGGATTTTCTAGGAATTTCTAGGGTTTTTCTAGGGTTTTCTAGGATTTTCAAGGGTTTTTTAGGATTTTCTTGGGTTTTCTAGATTTTTCTAGGGATTTTTAAGGGTTTTTATGATTTTTGTAGGAGTTTTCTAGGGTTTTCTAGGGTTTTATAGGGTTTTTTATGGTTTTCTATGATTTTCTAGGATTTTCTAGGGGTTTTTCTTGGGTTTTCTACGGATTTATAGGGTTTTCTATGGTTTTCTTAGAGTTTTCTAGGATTTTCGAGGATTTTTTTATGGTTTTCAAGGGTTTTTCTTGGATTTTCTAGGGTTTTATAAGGTTTTTTTGGATTTTTCTAGGATATTTTAGGGTTTTTTAGAATTTTTTTGGGTTTTCTACGGTTTTCTAGCGATTTCTAAGGGTTTTCTAAGATTTTATAGGTTTTTCTATGGATTTCAAGGGATTTTCTGGAGTTTTTTAGGGTTTTCTAAGATTTTCTATGATTTTCTAAAGATTTTCTAGGATTTTCTAGGGTTTTCTAGGGATTTCTAGGGGTTTCTATGATTTTCTTAAGGTTTTCTTGGGTTTTCGAGAGTTTTTTAGGGTTTTCTATGATTTTCGAGAGTTTTTATAGGATTTTCTAGGGTTTTCTAGTGTTTTCTAGGGTTTTGTAGGGTTTTCTTAGGTTTTCTAGGGTTTTCTAGGGATTTCTAAGGGATTTCTAGGGTTTTCTAGGATTTTCTAGGGATTTCTGAGGGTTTTCTAGGGTTTTCTACGTTTTTCTAGGAGTTTTCTACAATTTTTTAGGATTTTCTATGGTTTTCTACGATTTTCTAGGATTTTCTAGGTTTTTTCTAGGGTTTTCTAAGGTTTTCTATGGATTTAAAGGGTTTTCTTTGACTTTTTTAGGATTTTCTAAAGTTTTCGAGAGTTTTTTAGGGTTTTTCTATGGTTTTTGAGGATTTTTCTTAAATTTTCTTTGATTTTCTAGGATTTTTCTAGGGTTTTATTTGGTTTTCTAGGATTTTCAAGGGTTTTCAAGAATTTTCTTGGGTTTTCTATGGTTTTTGAGGATTTTCTAGGATTTTCTAGGGTTTTCTAGGATTTTCTTGGGTTGTCTAAGGTTTTCTAGAGATTTCTGAGGGTATTCTAGGGTTTTCTAGGTTTTTCTAAGAGTTTTCTAGAGTTTTTTTGGGTTTTCTATGGTTTTCTACAATTTTGTAGAATTTTCTAGTGTTTTTCTAGGATTTTCTATGGATTTTTTGGGTTTTTTATGATTTTCTTAGAGTTTTCTATGGTATTCGAGTGTTTTTATAGGATTTTCTAGGGTTTTCTAGGGTTTTCTGGTGTTTTTCTAGGATTTTCTAGGATTTCTAGGGTTTTCTTGGGTTTTCTAGAGTTTTCTAGTGATTTCTAAGGGTTTTCTAGGGATTTCTAGGGTTTTCTAGGATTTTCAAGGGTTTTTAGGATTTTCTTGGGTTTTCTAGGGATTTCTGAGGGTTTTTATGGTTTTTCTAGGAGTTTTCTAGGGTTTTTTTATGGTTTTCTACGATTTTCTAGGATTTTCTAGGGTTTTTCTAGGATTTTCTATGATTTTCTAGGATTTTTCTAGGGTTTTCTAGGTTTTTCTAAGAGTTTTCTAGAGTTTTTTTGGTTTTCTATGGTTTTCTACGATTTTCTAGGATTTTCTAGTGTTTTTCTAGGATTTTCTATGGATTTTTAGGGTTTTCTATGATTTTCTTAGGGTTTTCTATGGTATTCGAGTGTTTTTATAGGATTTTCTAGGGTTTTCTAAGGTTTTCTGGTGTTTTTCTAGGATTTTCTAGGGTTTTCTAGTGATTTTTCATGGGTTTTCTAGGAATTTCTAGGGTTTTTCTAGGGTTTTCTAGGTTTTTCTAGGATTTTCAAGGGTTTTCTAGGATTTTCTTGGGTTTTCTAGGGTTTTTATGATTTTTCTAGGAGTTTTCTAGGATTTTCTAAGGTTTTTTATGGTTTTCTACGGTTTTCTAGGATTTTCTAGGGTTTTTCTAGGATTTTCTAGGGTTTTTCTAGGGTTTTCTATGGATTTCTACGGTTTTTAAGGGTTTTTCTAGGATTTTTTTAGGGTTTTATAGGGTTTTCTTAGATTTTTCTAGGATATTCTAGGGTTTTTTAGGGTTTTCTTGGGTTTTCTACGATTTTCTAGTGATTTCTAAGGGTTTTCTAGGATTTTCTAAGTGTTTCTAGGGATTTCAAGGGATTTTCTGGAGTTTTCTAGGGTTTGCTAAGATTTTCTAGGATTTTCTATGGATTTTCTTGGATTTTCTAGGGTTTTCTAGGGATTTCTAGGGTTTTCTAAGATTTTTTTAGGGTTTTCTTGGGTTTTTGAGAGTTTTTTAGAGTTTTATATGGTTTTCGAGGGTTTTTATAGGATTTTCTAGTGTTTTCTAGGAGTTTTCTTGTGTTTTCTAGGGTTTTCTAAGTTTTTCTAGGGTTTTTCTAGGGTTTTCTAGAGTTTTCTTGGGTTTTCTAGGATTTTTTAGGGATTTTTAGAGTTTTCTAGGATTTTCTAGGTTTTTCTAGGAGTTTTCTAGGGTTTTCTAAGATTTTTTATGGTTTTCTATGATTTTCTAGGATTTTGTAGGTTTTTTCTAGGGTTTTCTATGGATTTATAGGGTTTTCTTTGACTTTCTTAGGATTTTCTAGAGTTTTCGAGAGTTTTTTAGGGTTTTCTATGGTTCTCAAGGATTTTTCTAAAATTTTCTCAGATTTTCTACGGTTTTCGGGGATTTTCTAGGATTTTCTTGGGTTTTCTAGGATTTTCTTGGGTTTTTTGGGTTTTCTATGGTTTTCTACGATTTTCTCAGATTTTCTAGTGTTTTTCTAGGATTTTCTAGGATTTTCTAGGGTTTTCTATGGATTTATAGGGTTTTCTATGATTTTCTTAGGGTTTTCTATGGTTTTCGAGTATTTTTATAGGATTTTCTAGGGTTTTCTAAGAATTTCTAAGGGTTTTCTAGGATTTTCTAAGTTTTTCTAGGGTTTTCCTAGAATGTTTTAGGGTCTTCTAGGATTTTTCTGGGGTTTTCGAGGGTTTTTTAGGATTTTTCCAGTATTTTCTACGATTTTCTAGGGTTTATCTAGGGTTTTCGAGTATTTTTTAGGGTTTTCTATGGTTTTCGAGGGTTTTTCTTGGATTTTCTAGGGTTTTCTAGGATTTTCTTGAGTTTTCTAGGGTTTTCTAGAGATTTCTGAGGGTATTCTAGGGTTTTCTAAGAGTATTCTAAGATTTTTTGGGTTTTCTATGATTTTTTACGATTCTCTAGGATTTTCTAGTGTTTTACTAGGATTTTCTAGGGTTTTCTATGGATTTATAGAGTTTTTTATGGTTTTCTTAGGGTTTTCTATGATTTTCGAGTGTTTTTATAGGATTTTCTAAGATTTTCTAGGGTTTTCTGGGGTTTTTCTAGGATTTTCTAGGGTTTTCTAGGGTTTTCTTGTGTTTTTTTAGGGATTTCTAAGGATTTTATAGGAATTTCTAGGGTTTTTCTAGGGTTTTCTAAGATTTTCAAGGGTTTTCTAGGATTTTCTTGGGTTTTCTAGGGTTTTCTAGGGATTTTTAAGGGTTTTTATGGTTTTTCTAGGATTTTCTTGGGTTTTCTAGGGTTTTCTAGGGATTTTTAAGGGTTTTTATGGTTTTTCTAGGGTTTTCTAGGGTTTTCTAGGGTTTTTTATGGTTTTCTATGATTTTCTAGGGTTTTCTACGATTTTCTAGGATTTTCTAGGGTTTTTCTTGGGTTTTCTACGGATTTATAGGGTTTTCTATGGTTTTCTTAGAGTTTTCTAGGATTTTCGAGGATTTTTTATGGTTTTCTACGGTTTTCAAGGGTTTTTCTAGGAATTTCTAGGGTTTTATATGGTTTTCTGGGAATTTTCTAGGATATTCTAGTGTTTTTTAGAATTTTCTTGAGTTTTCTACGGTTTTCTAGGGTTTTCTAAGAATTTTCTAGGATCTTCTAGGTTTTTCTATGGATTTCAAGGGATTTTTTAGAGTTTTCTAGGGTTTTCTAAGAATTTCTAGGATTTTCTAGGGATTTTCTAGGATTTTATAGGATTTTCTAGGGATTTCTAGGGTTTTCTAAGATTTTCTTAGGATTTTCTTGGGTTTTCGAGAGTTTTTTAGGGTTTTCTATGGTTTTCGAGGGTTTTTATAGGATTTTCTAGGGTTTTCTAGGAGTTTTTTTGTGTTTTCTAGGGTTTTCTAGGGATTTCTAAGGGATTTCTAGAGTTTTCTAGGATTTTCTAGGGATTTCTGAGGGTTTTCTAGGTTTTTCTAGGAGTTTTTTAGGATTTTTTATGGTTTTTTACGATTTTCTAGGATTTTCTAAGTTTTTTTTAGGGTTTTCTAGGGTTTTCTATGGATTTATAGGGTTTTCTTTGACTTTTTTAAGATTTTCTAGAGTTTTTGAGAGTTTTTTAGGGTTTTCTAAGGTTTTCGAGGATTTTTCTAAAATTTTCTCAGATTTTCTAGGGTTTTCTTTGGTTTTCTAGGATATTCAAGGGTTTTCGAAGATTTTCTTGGGTTTTCTATGGTTTTCGAGGGTTTTTCTACGGTTTTCTAGTACTTTCTTGGGTTGTCTAGTGTTTTCTAGAGATTTCTGAGTGTATTCTAGGGTTTTCTAGGTTTTTCTAACAATTTTCTAGAGTTTTTTTGGGTTTTCTATAGTTTTCTACGATTTTATAGGATTTTCTAGTGTTTTTCTAGGATTTTCTAGGATTTTCTATGGATTTTTAGGGTTTTCTATGATTTTCTTAGGGTTTTCTATGGTATTCGAGTGTTTTTATAGGATTTTCTCGGGTTTTTTGGTGTTTTTCTAGGATTTTCTACGGTTTTCTAGGGTTTTCTAGGGTTTTCTAGGGTTTTCTAGTGATTTCTAAGGGTTTTCTAGGGTTTTTCTAGGGTTTTCTAGGGTTTTTTAGGACTTTCAAGGGTTTTCTAGGAGTTTTCTAGGATTTTCTAGGGTTTTCTAGGGTTTTTTTATGGTTTTCTGCGATTTTCTAGGATTCTCTAGGGTTTTTCTAGGGTTTTCTAGGGATTAATAAGGTTTTCTATGGTTTTCTTAGAGTTTTCTAGGATTCTCGAGTGTTTTTTAGGGTTTTCTACAGTTTTTAAGGGTTTTTTTAAGAATTTTCTAGGATTTTATAGGATTTTCTGGCATTTTTCTAGGAAATTCTAGTGTTTTTTAGGGTTTTCTTGGGTTTTCTACAATTATCTAGGGATATTTAAGGGTTTTCTAGGATTTTCTAGGTTTTTCTAGGGATTTCAAGGGATTTTCTGGATTTTTCTAGGGTTTTCTAAGATTTTCTAGGATTATTTAGGGATTTTCTAGGATTTTCTAGGGTTTTCTAGGGATTTCTAGGGTTTTCTAAGATTTTCTTAGGGTTTTCTTGGGTTTTCGAGAGTTTTTTAGAGTTTTATATGGTTTTCGAGGGTTTTTATAGGATTTTCTAGGGTTTTCTAGGAGTTTTCTTGTGTTTTCTAGGGTTTTCTAGGGTTTTCTTCGATTCTCTAGGATTTTCTATGGATTTCTAAGGGATTTCGAAGGTTTTCTAAGTTTTTCTATGGTTTTTCTAGGTTTTCTAGGGTTTTTTATGGTTTTCTTGGGTTTTTTAGGATTTTCTAGGGATTTCTGAGGGTTTTCTAGGGTTTTCTAGGTTTCTCTAGGAATTTTCTAGGGTTTTCTAGGATTTTCTATGGTTTTCTATGATTTTCTAGGATTTTCTAGGATTTTTCTAGGGTTTCCTATGGATTTATAGGGTTTTCTTTGACTTTTTTAGCATTTTGTAGAGCTTTCGAGAGTTTTTAGGGTTTTCTATGGTTTTCGAGGATTTTTCTAAAATTTTCTCAGTTTTTCTAGGGTTTTTCTAGGGTTTTCTTTGGTTTTCTAGGATTTTTAAGGGTTTTCGAGGATTTTCTTGGGTTTTCTATAGTTTTCGAGGGTTTTTCTAGGATTTTCTAGGGTTTTCTAGGATTTTCTTGGGTTTTTTAGGGTTTTCTAGAAATTTCTGAGGGTATTCTAGGGTTTTCTAGGTTTTTCTAAGAGTTTTCTAGAGTTTTTTTGGGTTTTCTATGGTTTTCTACGCTTTTCTAGGATCTTCTAATGTTTTTCTAGGGTTTTCTATTGATTTATAGGGTTTTCTATGGTTTTCGAGTGTTTTTATAGAATTTTCTATTGTTTTCTAGGGTTTTCTAGGAATTTCTAAGGATTTTCTAGGGTTTTCTAAGTTTTTCTAGGGTTTTCCTAGGATTTTTTAGGGTTTTCTAGGATTTTTCTAGTGTTTTTGAGGGTTTTAGAGTTTTCTAGTATTTTCTAGGATTTTCTAGGGTTTATCTAGGGTTTTCGAGGGTTTTTTAGGCTTTTCTATGGTTTTCGAGGGTTTTTCTTGCATTTTCTAGGGTTTTCTAGGATTTTTTTGGATTTTCTAGAGATTTCTGAGGGTATTCTTGGGTTTTCTAGGTTTTTCTAAGAGTATTCTAGGGTTTTTTTTTGTTTTCTATGGTTTTTAATGATTTTCTAGGATTTCTAGTATTTTTCTAGGATTTTCTAGGATTTTCTAGGATTTCTATGGTTTTCTTAGTGTTTTCTATGGTTTTCGAGTGTTTTTATAAAATTTTCTAAGATTTTCTAGGGTTTTCTGGGTTTTTCTAGGATTTTCTTGGGTTTTCTTGGGTTTTCTAGGGTTTTCTAGAGATTTCTAAGGATTTTCTAGGAATTTCTAGGGTTTTTTAGACTTTTCAATGGTTTTCTAGGATTTCCTTGGGTTTTCTAGGGTTTTCTAGGGATTTTTAAGGGTTTTTATGGTTTTTCTAGGAGTTTTCTAGGGTTTTCTAGGGTTTTATAGGTTTTTTATGGTTTTCTATGATTTTCTAGGATTTTCTAGGGTTTTTCTTGAGTTTTCAACGGATTTATAGGGTTTTCTATGGTTTTCTTAAAGTTTTCTAGGATTTTCGAGGGTTTTTTAGGGTTTTCTACGGTTTTCAAGGGTTTTTCTAGGATTTTTTAGGGTTTTATAAGGATTTTTTTGGATTTTTCTAGGATATTCTAGGGTTTTTAGAATTTTCTTGGGTTTTCTACGGTTTTCTAGGGATTTCTAAGGGTTTTCTAGGATTCTCTAGGTTTTTCTATGGATTTCAAGGGATTTTCTGGATTTTTCTAGGGTTTTCTAAGATTTTCTAGGATTTTCTAGGTTTTTTCTAGGGTTTTCTAGGGTTTTCTAGGGTTTTCTATGGATTTATAGGGTTTTCTTTGACTTTTTTAGCATTTTGTAAAGTTTTTGAGAGTTTTTAGGGTTTTCTATGGTTTTCGAGGATTTTTCTAAAATTTTTTCAGTTTTTCTAGGGTTTTCTTTGGTTTTCTAGGATTTTTAAGGGTTTTCGAGGATTTTCTTGGGTTTTTTTATGGTTTTCGAGGGTTTTTCTAGGATTTTCTAGGGTTTTCTAGGATTTTCTTGGGTTTTTTAGAAACTTCTGAGGGTATTCTACGATTTTCTAGGTTTTTCTAAGAGTTTTTTTGGGTTTTCTATGGTTTTCTACGATTTTCTAGGATTTTCTAATGTTTTTCTAGGATTTTCTAGGATTTTCTAGGGTTTTCTATGGATTTATAGGGTTTTCTATGGTTTTCGAGTGTTTTTATAGAATTTTCTAGTGTTTTCTAGGGTTTTCTAGGAATTTCTATGGGTTTTCTAGGGTTTTCTAAGTTTTTCTAGGGTTTTCCTAGGATTTTCTAGGATTTTCTAGGGTTTTCTAGGATTTTCTAGGGTTTTCTTGGGTTTTCGAGAGTTTTTTAGAGTTTTATATGGATTTCGAGGGTTTTTATAGGATTTTCTTGGGTTTTCTAGGAGTTTTCTTGTGTTTTCTAGGGTTTTCTAGGGTTTTCTTCGATTTTCTAGGATTTTCTATGGATTTCTAAGGGATTTCTAAGGTTTTCTAAGTTTTTCTATGGTTTTTCTAGGTTTTCTAGGGTTTTTTATGGTTTTCTTGGGTTTTTTAGGATTTTCTAGGGATTTCTGAGGGTTTTCTAGGGTTTTCTAGGTTTCTCTAGGAATTTTCTAGGGGTTTCTAGGATTTTCTATGGTTTTCTATGATTTTCTAGGATTTTCTAGGATTTTTCTAGGGTTTCCTATGGATTTATAGGGTTTTCTTTGACTTTTTTAGCATTTTGTAGAGCTTTCGAGAGTTTTTAGGGTTTTGTATGGTTTTCGAGGATTTTTCTAAAATTTTCTCAGTTTTTCTAGGATTTTTCTAGGGTTTTCTTTGGTTTTCTAGGATTTTTAAGGGTTTTCGAGGATTTTCTTGGGTTTTCTATAGTTTTCGAGGGTTTTTCTAGGATTTTCTAGGGTTTTCTAGGATTTTCTTGGGTTTTCTAGGGTTTTCTAGAAATTTCTGAGGGTATTTTAGGGTTTTCTAGGTTTTTCTAAGAGTTTTCTAGAGTTTTTTTGGGTTTTCTATGGTTTTCTACGCTTTTCTAGGATTTTTTAATGTTTTTCTAGGGTTTTCTATGGATTTATAGGGTTTTCTATGGTTTTCGAGTGTTTTTATAGAATTTTCTAGTGTTTTCTAGGGTTTTCTAGGAATTTCTAAGGATTTTCTAGGGTTTTCTAAGTTTTTCTAGGGTTTTCCTAGGATTTTTTAGGGTTTTCTAGGATTTTTCTAGTGTTTTCGAGGGTTTTAGAGTTTTCTAGTATTTTCTAGGATTTTCTAGGGTTTATCTAGGATTTTCGAGGGTTTTTTAGGCTTTTCTATGGTTTTCGAGGGTTTTTCTTGCATTTTCTAGGGTTTTCTAGGATTTTTTTGGATTTTCTAGAGATTTCTGAGGGTATTCTTGGGTTTTCTAGGTTTTTCTAAGAGTATTCTAGGGTTTTTTTTTGGTTTTCTATGGTTTTTAATGATTTTCTAGGATTTCTAGTATTTTTCTAGGATTTTCTAGGATTTTCTAGGGTTTCTATGGTTTTCTTAGTGTTTTCTATGGTTTTCGAGTGTTTTTATAGAATTTTCTAAGATTTTCTAGGGTTTTCTGGGTTTTTCTAAGATTTTCTTGGGTTTTCTTGGGTTTTCTAGGGTTTTCTAGGGATTTCTAAGGATTTTCTAGGTTTTTCTAGGGTTTTTTAGACTTTTCAATGGTTTTCTAGGATTTCCTTGGGTTTTCTAGGGTTTTCTAGGGATTTTTAAGGGTTTTTATGGTTTTTCTAGGAGTTTTCTAGGGTTTTCTAGGGTTTTATAGGTTTTTTATGGTTTTCTATGATTTTCTAGGATTTTCTAGGGTTTTTCTTGGGTTTTCAACGGATTTATAAGGTTTTCTATGGTTTTCTTAAAGTTTTCTAGGATTTTCGAGGGTTTTTTAGGGTTTTCTACGGTTTTCAAGGGTTTTTCTAGGATTTTTTAGGGTTTTATAAGGTTTTTTTTGGATTTTTCTAGGATATTCTAGGGTTTTTTAGAATTTTCTTGGGTTTTCTACGGTTTTCTAGGGATTTCTAAGGGTTTTCTAGGATTCTCTAGGTTTTTCTATGGATTTCAAGGGATTTTCTGGATTTTTCTAGGGTTTTCTAAGATTTTCTAGGATTTTCTAGGTTTTTTCTAGGGTTTTCTAGGGTTTTCTATGGATTTATAGGGTTTTCGTTGACTTTTTTAGCATTTTGTAAAGTTTTTGAGAGTTTTTAGGGTTTTCTATGGTTTTCGAGGATTTTTCTAAAATTTTTTCAGTTTTTCTAGGGTTTTCTTTGGTTTTCTAGGATTTTTAAGGGTTTTCGAGGATTTTCTTGGGGTTTTTTTATGGTTTTCGAGGGTTTTTCTAGGATTTTCTAGGGTTTTCTAGGATTTTCTTGGGTTTTTTAGAAACTTCTGAGGGTATTCTACGGTTTTCTAGGTTTTTCTAAGAGTTTTTTTGGGTTTTCTATGGTTTTCTACGATTTTCTAGGATTTTCTAATGTTTTTCTAGGATTTTCTAGGATTTTCTAGGGTTTTCTATGGATTTATAGGGCTTTCTATGGTTTTCGAGTGTTTTTATAGAATTTTCTAGTGTTTTCTAGGGTTTTCTAGGAATTTCTAAGGGTTTTCTAGGGTTTTCTAAGTTTTTCTAGGGTTTTCCTAGGATTTTCTAGGATTTTCTAGGGTTTTCTAGGGATTTCTAGGGTTTTCTAAGATTTTCTTAGGGTTTTCTTGGGTTTTCGAGAGTTTTTTAGAGTTTTATATGGATTTCGAGGGTTTTTATAGGATTTTCTAGGGTTTTCTAGGAGTTTTCTTGTGTTTTCTAGGGTTTTCTAGGATTTTCTTCGATTTTCTAGGATTTTCTATGGATTTCTAAGGGATTTCTAAGGTTTTCTAAGTTTTTCTATGGTTTTTCTAGGTTTTCTAGGGTTTTTATGGTTTTCTTGGGTTTTCTAGGATTTTCTAGGGATTTCTGAGGGTTTTTTAGGGTTTTCTAGGTTTCTCTAGGAATTTTCTAGGGTTTTCTAGGATGTTCTATGGTTTTCTATGATTTTCTAGGATTTTCTAGGATTTATCTAGGGTTTCCTATGGATTTATAGGGTTTTCTTTGACTTTTTTAGCATTTTGTAGAGCTTTCGAGAGTTTTTAGGGTTTTCTATGGTTTTCGAGGATTTTTCTAAAATTTTCTCAGTTTTTCTAGGGTTTTTCTAGGGTTTTCTTTGGTTTTCTAGGATTTTTAAGGGTTTTCGAGGATTTTCTTGGGTTTTCTATAGTTTTCGAGGGTTTTTCTAGAATTTTCTAGGGTTTTCTAGGATTTTCTTGGGTTTTCTAGGGTTTTCTAGAAATTTCTGAGGGTATTCTAGGGTTTTCTAGGTTTTTCTAAGAGTTTTCTAGAGTTTTTTTGGGTTTTTTATGGATTTCTACGCTTTTCTAGGATTTTCTAATGTTTTTCTAGGGTTTTCTATGGATTTATAGGGTTTTCTATGGTTTTCGAGTGTTTTTATAGAATTTTCTAGTGTTTTCTAGGGTTTTCTAGGAATTTCTAAGGATTTTCTAGGGTTTTCTAAGTTTTTCTAGGGTTTTCCTAGGATTTTTTAGGGTTTTCTAGGATTTTTCTAGTGTTTTTGAGGGTTTTAGAGTTTTCTAATATTTTCTAGGATTTTCTAGGGTTTATCTAGGGTTTTCGAGGGTTTTTTAGGCTTTTCTATGGTTTTCGAGGGTTTTTCTTGGATTTTCTAGGGTTTTCTAGGATTTTTTTGGATTTTCTAGAGATTTCTGAGGGTATTCTTGGGTTTTCTAGGTTTTTCTAAGAGTATTCTAGGATTTTTTTTGGTTTTCTATGGTTTTTAATGATTTTCTAGGATTTCTAGTGTTTTTCTAGGATTTTCTAGGATTTTCTAGGGTTTCTATGGTTTTCTTGGTGTTTTCTATGGTTTTCGAGTGTTTTTATAGAATTTTCTAAGGTTTTCTAGGGTTTTCTGGGTTTTTCTAGGATTTTCTAGGGTTTTCTTGGATTTTCTTGGGTTTTCTAGGGTTTTCTAGGGATTTCTAGGGATTTTCTAGGAATTTCTAGGATTTTTCTAGGGTTTTTTAGACTTTTCAATGGTTTTCTAGGATTTTCTTGGGTTTTCTAGGGTTTTCTAGGGATTTTTAAGGGGTTTTTATGGTTTTTCTAGGAGTTTTGTAGGGTTTTCTAGAGTTTTATAGGTTTTTTATGATTTTCTATGATTTTCTAGGATTTTCTAGGGTTTTTCTTGGGTTTTCAACGGATTTATAGGGTTTTCTATGGTTTTCTTAAAGTTTTCTAGGATTTTCGAGGGTTTTTTAGGGTTTTCTACGGTTTTCAAGGGTTTTTCTAGGATTTTTTAGGGTTTTATAAGGTTTTTTTTGGATTTTTCTAGGATATTCTAGGGTTTTTTAGAATTTTCTTGGGTTTTCTACGGTTTTCTAGGAATTTCTAAGGGTTTTCTTGGATTCTCTAGGTTTTTCTATGGATTTCAAGGGATTTTCTGGATTTTTCTAGGGTTTTCTAAGATTTTCTAGGATTTTCTAGGTTTTTTCTAGGGTTTTCTATGGATTTATAGGGTTTTCTTTGACTTTTTTAGCATTTTGTAAAGTTTTTGAGAGTTTTTAGGGTTTTCTATGGTTTTCGAGGATTTTTCTAAAATTTTTTCAGATTTTCTAGGGTTTTCTTTGGTTTTCTAGGATTTTTAAGGGTTTTCGAGGATTTTCTTGTGTTTTCTATGGTTTTCGAGGGTTTTTCTAGGATTTTCTAGGGTTTTCTAGGATTTTCTTGGGTTTTTTAGAAACTTCTGAGGGTATTCTACGGTTTTCTAGGTTTTTCTAAGAGTTTTTTTGGGTTTTCTATGGTTTTCTACGATTTTCTAGGATTTTCTAATGTTTTTTTAGGATTTTCTAGGATTTTCTAGGGTTTTCTATGGATTTATAGGGTTTTCTATGGTTTTCGAGTGTTTTTATAGAATTTTCTAGTGTTTTCTAGGGTTTTCTAGGAATTTCTAAGGGTTTTCTAGGGTTTTCTAAGTTTTTCTAGGGTTTTCCTAGGATTTTTTAGGGTTTTCTAGGATTTTTCTAGTGTTTTCGAGGGTTTTAGGGTTTTTCTAGTATTTTCTAAGATTTTCTAGGGTTTATCTAGTGTTTTCGAGGGTTTTTTAGGCTTTTCTATGGTTTTCGATGGTTTTTCTTGGATTTTCTAGAGATTTCTGAGGGTATTCTAGGGTTTTCTAGATTTTTCTAAGAGTATTCTAGGATTTTTTTGGGTTTTCTATGGTTTTCAATGATTTTCTAGGATTTTCTAGTGTTTTTCTAGAATTTTCTATGATTTTCTAGGGTTTCTATGGATTTATAGGGTTTTCTATGGTTTTCTTAGGGTTTTCTATGGTTTTCGAGTATTTTTATAGAATTTTCTAAGGTTTTCTAAAGTTTTCTGGGGTTTTTCTAGGATTTTCTAGGGTTTTCTTGGGTTTTCTTGGGTTTTCTAGGGTTTTCTAGGGATTTCTAAGGATTTTCTAGGAATTTCTAGGGTTTTTCTAGGGTTTTTTAGGCTTTTCAAGGGTTTTCTAGGATTTTCTTGGATTTTCTAGGATTTTCTAGGGATTTTTAAGGGTTTTTATGGTTTTTCTAGGAGTTTTCTAGGGTTTTCTAGGGTTTTATAGGGTTTTTTATAGTTTTCTATGATTTTCTAGGATTTTCTAGGGTTTTTCTTGGGTTTTCAACGGATTTATAGGGTTTTCTATGGTTTTCTTAAAGTTTTCTAGGATTTTCGAGGATTTTTTAGGGTTTTCAAGGGTTTTTCTAGGGTTTTTTAGGGTTTTATAAGGTTTTTTTGGATTTTTCTAGGATATTCTAGGGGTTTTTTGAATTTTCTTGGGTTTTCTATTGTTTTCTAGGGATTTCTAAGGGTTTTCTAGGATTCTCTAGGTTTTTCTATGGATTTCAAGGGATTTTTTGGAGTTTTCTAGGGTTTTCTAAGATTTTCTAGAATTTTCTATAGATTTTCTAGGATTTTCTAGGGATTTCTAGGGTTTTCTAAGATTTTCTTAGGGTTTTCTTGGGTTTTCGAGAGTTTTTTAGGGCTTTCTATAGTTTTTGAGGGTTTTTATAGGATTTTCTAGGGTTTTCTAGGAGTTTTCTTGTGTTTTCTAGAGTTTTCTAGGGTTTTCTTAGGTTTTCTAGGGATTTTTAAGGGATTTTTAGGGTTTTCTAAGATTTTCTAGGGATTTCTGAGGGTTTTCTAGGAATTTTCTAGGATTTTCTAGCATTTTCTATGGTTTTCTACGATTTTCTAGAATTTTCTAGGATTTTCTATGGATTTATAGGGTTTTCTTTGACTTTTTTAGGATTTTCTAGAGTTTTCAAGAGTTTTTTAGGGTTTTCAATGGTTTTTAAGGATTTTTCTTAAATTTTCTCAGATTTTCTAGGGTTTTTCTAGGGTTTTCTTTGGTTTTCTAGGATTTTCATGGGTTTTCGAGGATTTTCTTGTGTTTTCTATGGTTTTCGAGGGTTTTTCTAGGATTTTCTAGGGTTTTCTAGGATTTTCTTGGGTTGTCTAGGGTTTTCTAGAGATTTCTGAGAGTATTCTAGGGTTTTCTAGGTTTTTCTAAGAGTTTTCTAGAGTTTTTTTGGTTTTCTATGGTTTTCTACGATTTTCTAGGATTTCCTATTGTTTTTCTAGGACTTACTAGGATTTTTTAGAATTTTCTATGGATTTTTAGGATTTTCTATGATTTTCTTAGGGTTTTCTATGGTATTCGAGTGTTTTTATAGGATTTTCTAGGGTTTTCTAGGGTTTTCTGGTGTTTTTCTAGGACTTTCTAGGGTTTTCTAGGGTTTTCTTGGGTTTTCTAGGGTTTTCTAGTGATTTCTAAGGGTTTTCTAGGGATTTCTAGGGTTTTTCTAGGATTTTCTAGGGTTTTCTAGGATTTTCAAGGGTTTTCTAGGATTCTCTTGAGTTTTCTAGGGTTTTCTAGGGATTTCTGAGGGTTTTTATGGTTTTTCTAGGAGTTTTCTTGGATTTTCTAGGGTTTTCTAGGGTTTTTTTATAGTTTTCTACGGTTTTCTAGGATTTCCTAGGGTTTTTCTAGGGTTTTCTAGGAATTTATAGGGTTTTCCATGGTTTTCTTAGAGTTTTCTAGGATTTTCGAGGGTTTTTTAGGGTTTTCTACGGTTTTTAAGGGTTTTCTAGGATTCTCTAGGGTTTTATAGAGTTTTCTAGGATTTTTCTAAGATATTCTAGGGTTTTTTAGGGTTTTCTTGGGTTTTCTACGATTTTCTAGGGATTTGTAAGGGTTTTTTAGGATTTTCTAGGCTTTTCTAGGGATTTCAAGAGATTTTCAGGAGTTTTCTACGGTTTTCTAAGATTCTCTAGGAATTTCTAGGATTTTCTAGGGTTTTCTAGGGATTTCTAGGATTTTCTAAGATTTTCTTAGGATTTTCTTGGGTTTTCGAGAGTTTTTTAGAGTTTTATATGGTTTTCGAGGATTTTTATAGGATTTTCTAGGGTTTTCTTGGAATTTTCTTATGCTTTCTAGGGTTTTCTAGGTTTTTCTTGGGTTTTATAGGGTTTTCTAGGGATTTCTAAGGGATTTCTAGGGTTTTCTAAGTTTTTCTAGGGTTTTCTTGGGTTTTCTACGATTTTCTAGGGATTTCTGAGGATTTTATAGGGTTTTTTAGGAGTTTTCTAGGGTTTTGTAGGATTTTCTATGGTTTTCTATGATTTTCTAGTATTTTTTAGGTTTTTTCTAGAGTTTTCTAGGGTTTTCTATGGATTTATTGGGTTTTCTTTGACTTTTTTAGGATTTTCTAGAGTTTTCGAGAGTTTTTTAGGGTTTTCTATGGTTTTCGAGGATTTTTCTAAAATTTTCTCAAATTTTCTAGGATTTTTCTAGGGTTTTCTTTGGTTTTCTAGGATTCTCAAGGGTTTTCGAGGATTTTCTTGGGTTTTCTATAGTTTTCGAGGGTTTTTGTAGGATTTTCTAGGGTTTTCTAGGATTTTCTTAGATTTTCTAGGGTTTTATAGAAATTTCTGAGGGTATTCTAGGGTTTTCTAGGTTTTTCTAAGAGTTTTTTAGAGTTTTTTTGGGTTTTCTATGGTTTTTTACGATTTTCTACGATTTTCTAGTGTTTTTCTAGGATTTTCTAGGGTTTTCTATGATTTTCTTAGGATTTTCTATGGTTTTCGAGTGTTTTTATAGAATTTTCTAGTATTTTCTAGGGTTTTCTAGAAATTTCTAAGGATTTTCTAGGGTTTTCTAAGTTTTTCTAGGGTTTTTCTAGGTTTTTTAGGGTTTTATAGGATTTTTCTAGGGTTTTCGAGGGTTTTTTAGGGTTTTTCTAGTATTTTCTAGGATTTTCAAGGGTTTATCTAGGGTTTTCGAGGGTTTTTTAGGCTTTTCTATGGTTTTTGAGGGTTTTTCTTGGATTTTCTAGGGTTTTCTAGGATTTTCTTGGGTTTTCTAGGGTTTTCTAGAGATTTTTGAGGGTATTCTAGGGGTTTCTAGGTTTTTCTAAGAGTATTCTAGGTTTTTTTGGGTTTTCTAGAATTTTCTTTAGTTTTTTACGATTTTCTAGGGATTTCTAAGGGTTTTCTAGGATTTTCTAGGTTTTTCTATGGATTTCAAGGGATTTTCTGGAGTTTTCTAGGGTTTTCTAAGATTTTCTAGGATTTTCTAGGAATTTTCTAGGATTTTCTAGGGTTTTCTAAGATTTTCTTAGTGTTTTCTTGGGTTTTCGAGAGTTTTTTAGGGTTTTCTATGGTTTTCGAAGGTTTTTATAGGATTTTCTAGGGTTTTCTAGGAGTTTTCTTGTGTTTTCTAGGGTTTTCTTAGGTTTTCTAGAGTTTTTTTGGGTTTTCTATGATTTTCTACGATTATCTAGGATTTTCTAGCGTTTTTCCAGGATTTTTTAGGGTTTTTTATGGATTTTTAGAGTTTTCTATGATTTTCTTCGGGTTTTCTATGGTATTCGAGTGTTTTATAGGTTTTTCTAGGGTTTTTTAGGGTTTTCTGGGGTTTTTCTAGGATTTTCTAGGGTTTTCTAGGATTTTCTTGGGTTTTCTAGGGTTTTCTAGTGATTTCTAAGGTTTTTTAGGGATTTCTAGGGTTTTTCTAGGATTTTCTAGGGTTTTCTAGGATTTTCAAGATTTTCTAAGATTTTCTTAGGGTTTTCTTTATTTTTCGAGAGTTTTTTAGGGTTTTCTATAGTTTTCGAGGGTTTTTATAGGATTTTCTAGGGTTTTCTAGGAGTTTTCTTGTGTTTTCTAGGGTTTTCTAGGGTTTTCTTAGGTTTTCTAGAGTTTTTTTGGGTTTTCTATGGTTTTCTATAATTTTGTAGGATTTTCTAGTGTTTTTCTAGGATTTTCTAGAGTTTTCTATGGATTTTTAGGGTTTTCTATGATTTTCATATGGTTTTCTATGGTATTCGAGTGTTTTTATAGGATTTTCTAGGGTTTTCTAGGGTTTTCTGGTGTTTTTCTAGGATTTTCTAAGGTTTTCTAGGATTTTCTTGGGGTTTTCTAGGGTTTTCTGAGGGTTTTTATGATTTTTCTAGGAGTTTTCTAGGATTTTCTAGGGTTTTCTAGGGTTTTTTATGGTTTTCTATGGATTTATAGGGTTTTTTATGGTTTTCTTAGAGTTTTCTAGGATTTTCAAGGGTTTTTTAGGGATTTCTATTATTTTTAATGGTTTTTCTAGGGTTTTATAGGGTTTTCTGGGATTTTTCTAGGATGTTCTAGGGTTTTTTAGGGGTTTCTTGGGTTTTCTACGATTTTCTAGGGATTTCTTATGGTTTTCAAGGATTTTCTAGGTTTTTTTAGGGATTTCAGGGGATTTTCTGGAGTTTTCTAGGGTTTTCTAAGATTTTCTGGGATTTTCTGTGGATTTTCTAGTATTTTCTAGGGTTTTCTAGCGATTTCTAGGGTTTTCTAAGATTTTTTTAGGGTTTTCTTTGGTTTTCGAGAGTTTTTTAGAGTTTTATATGGTTTTCGACGGTTTTATAAGATTTTCTAGGGTTTTCTAGGAGTTTTCTTGTGTTTTCTAGGGTTTTCTAGGGATTTCTTGAAATTTCTAGGGTTTTCTAGGGATTTCTAAGGGATTTCTAGGGTTTTCTAAGTTTTTCTAGGGTTTTTCTAGGGTTTTCTAGGATTTTCTAGAATTTCTAAGGATTTCTGAGGGTTTTCTAGGATTTTCTAGGTTTTTCTAGGAGTTTTCTAGGGTTTTCTAGTATTTTCTATGGTTTTCTAGGATTTTCTAGGTTTTTTCTAGGGTTTTCTATTGATTTATAGTGTTTTCTTTGACTTTTTTAGGATTTTCTAGAGTTTTTGAGAGTTTTTTAGGATTTTCTATGATTTTCGAGTATTTTTCTAAAATTTTCTCAAATTTTCAAGGGTTTTTCTAGGGTTTTCTTTGGTTTTCTAGGATTTTCAAGGGTTTTCGAGGATTTTCTTGGGTTTTCTATGGTTTTCGAATGTTTTTCTAGGATTTTCTAGGTTTTTCTAAGAGTTTTCTAGGATTTTTTGGGTTTTCTATGGTTTTCTACGATTTTTTAGGACTTTCTAGTGTTTTTCTAGGATTTTCTAGGATTTTTTAGGATTTTCTATGGCTTTATAGGGTTTTCTATGATTTTCTTAAGGTTTTCTATGGTTTTCGAGTGTTTTTATAGGATTTTCTAGGGTTTTCTAGGAATTTCTAAGGGTTTTCTAAGTTTTTCTAGGGTTTTCCTAGGATTTTTTAGGGTTTTCTAGGATTTTTCTGGGGTTTTCGTGGGTTTTTAGGGTTTTTCTAGTATTTTCTAGGATTTTCTAGGGTTTATCTAGGGTTTTTGAGGGTTTTTTAGGGTTTTTTATGGTTTTCGAGGGTTTTTCTTGGATTTTCTAGGGTTTTCTAGGATTTTCTTGGATTTTCTAAGATTTTCTAGAGATTTTTGAGGGTATTCTAGGGTTTTCTAGGTTTTTCTAAGAGTATTCTAGGATTTTTTTTGGGTTTTCTATGATTTTCTACAATTTTCTAAGGTTTTCTAGTGTTTTTATTGGATTTTCTAGGATTTTCTAGAATTTGCTAGGGTTTTCTGGGTTTTTTCTAGGATTTTCTAGCGTTTTCTAGGGTTTTCTTGGGTTTTCTAGGGTTTTCTAGGGATTTCTAAGGACTTTCTAGGAATTTCTAGGGTTTTTCTAGGGTTTTCTAGGATTTTCAAGGGTTTTCTAGGATTCTCTTGGGTTTTCTAGGAATTTTTAAGGGTTTTTATAGTTTTTATAAGAGTTTTCTAGGGTTTTCTAGGGTTTTATAGGGTTTTTTATGGTTTTCTATAGTTCTCTAGGATTTTCTAGGGTTTTTCTTGGGTTTTCTATGGATTTATAGGGTTTTCTATGGTTTTCTTAGAGTTTTCTAGGATTTTCGAGGGTTTTTTATGGTTTTCTACGGTTTTAAAGGTTTTTGTAGGATTTTCTAGGGTTTTATAGGGTTTTCTGGGATTTTTCTAGGATATTCTAGGGTTTTTTAGAATTTTCTTGGGTTTTCTACGGTTTTCTAGGGATTTCTAAGAGTTTTCTTGGATTTTCTTTGGTTTTCTACGGATTTCAAGGGATTTTCTGGAGTTTTTTAGGGTTTTATCAAATTTTCTAGGATTTTCTAGGGATTTTCTAGGATTTTCTAGGGTTTTCAAGGGATTTCTAGGGTTTTTTAGGATTTTCTAGTATTTTTCTAGGATTTTCTAGGATTTTCTAGGGTTTTCTATGGATTTATAGGGTTTTCTATGGTTTTCTTAGGGTTCTCTATGATTTTTGAGTGTTTTTATAGGATTTTCTAGGGTTTTCTAGGGTTTTTCTAGAATTTTCTATGGTTTTCTTGGGTTTTCTAGGGATTTCTAGGGATTTCTAAGGATTTTCTAGAGATTTCTAGGGTTTTTCTAGGGTTTTCTAGGTTTTCCTAGGGGTTTCTAAGATTTTCTATAGTTTTCTATGATTTTCTAGGATTTTCTAGGTTTTTTCTAGGTTTTTTCTAAGAGTTTTCTAGGATTTTCTAGGATTTTCTAGGATTTTCTGGAGTTTTCTAGGATTTTCTAAGATTTTCTAGGGTTTTCTAGGGATTTCTAGGATTTTCTAGGATTTTCTTGGGTTTTCTATGGATTTATAGGGTTTTCTATGATTTTCTTAGGATTTTCTATGGTTTTCGAGTGTTTTTATAGGATTTTCTACAGTTTTCTAGGGTTTTCTAGGAATTTCTAAGGGTTTTCTAGGGTTTCCTAAGTTTTTCTAGAGTTTTCTAGGATTTTTTAGGGTTTTCTAGGATTTTTCTGGGGTTTTCGAGGGTTTTTTAGGGTTTTTCTAGTATTTTCTAGGATTTTCTAGGGTTTATCTAGGGTTTTCGAGGGTTTTTTAGGGTTTTCTATAGTTTTCGAGGGTTTTTCTTGGATTTTCTAGGATTTTCTAGGATTTTCTTGGGTTTTCTAGGGTTTTCTAGAGATTTCTAAGGGTATTCTAGGGTTTTCTAGGTTTTTCTAAGAGTATTCTAAGATTTTTTTGAGTTTTCTATGGTTTTCTAGGATTTTTTAGGGTATTCTATGGATTTATAGGATTTTTTATGGTTTTCTTAGGGTTTTCTATGGTTTTCGAGTGTTTTTATAGGATTTTCTAGGGGTTTCTGGGATTTTTCTAGGATTTTTTAGGGTTTTCTCGGGTTTTCTTGGGTTTTCTAGGGTTTTCTAGGGATTTCTAAGGATTTTGTAGGAATTTCTAATTTTTTTCTAGGATTTTCTAGGATTTTCAAGGGTTTTCTAGGATTTTCTTGGATTTTCTAGGGATTTTTAAGGGTTTTTATGGTTTTTCTAAGAGTTTTCTAGGGTTTTGTACGGTTTTATAGGTTTTTTATGGTTTTCTACGATTTTCTAGGATTTTTTACGGTTTTTCTTGGGTTTTCTACGGATTTATAGGGCTTTCTATAGTTTTCTAGGATTTTCGAGGGTTTTTTATGGTTTTCTATGGTATTCAACGGTTTTTCTAGGATTTTCTAGAGTTTTATAGGTTTTTCTGGGATTTTTCTAGGATATTCTAGGGTTTTTTAGAATTTTCTTGGGTTTTCTACGGTTTTCTAGGGATTTCTAAGGGTTTTCTAGGATTTTCTAGGTTTTTCTATGGATTTCAAGGGATTTTTTTGGAATTTTCTAGGGTTTTCTAAGATTTTCTAGGATTTTCTAGGGATTTTCTAGGGTTTTCTAGGGATTTCTAGGGTTTTCTAAGATTTTCTTGGGTTTTCGAGAGTTTTTTAGGGTTTTTTATAGTTTTCGAGGGTTTTTATAGGATTTTATAGGGTTTTCTAGGAGTTTTCTTGTGTTTTCTAGGGTTTTCTAGGATTTTCTTAGGTTTTCTAATGTTTTCTAGGTATTTCTAAGGGATTTCTAGGGTTTTCTAGGATTTTCTAGAGATTTCTGAGGATTTTCTAAGGTTTTCTAGGTTTTTCTAGGAATTTTGTAGGATTTTCTACGATTTTATATGGTTTTCTACAATTTTCTAGGATATTCTAGGTTTTTTCTAGTTTTCGAGGGTTTTTGTAGGATTTTCTAGGGTTTTCTAGGATTTTCTTAGGTTTTCTAGGATTTTCTAGAAATTTCTGAGGGTATTCTATGGTTTTCTAGGTTTTTCTAAGAGTTTTTTAGAGTTTTTTTGGGTTTTCTATGGTTTTCTACGATTTTCTAGGATTTTCTAGTGTTTTTCTAGGATTTTCTAGGGTTTTCTATGATTTTCTTAGGGTTTTCTATGGTTTTCGAGTGTTTTTATAGAATTTTCTAGTGTTTTCTAGGGTTTTCTAGAAATTTCTAAGGATTTTCTAGGGTTTTTTAAGTTTTTCTAGGATTTTCCTAGGTTTTTTAGGGTTTTATAGGATTTTTCTAGGTTTTTTTAGGGTTTTTCTAGTATTTTCTAGGATTTTCAAGGGTTTATCTAGGTTTTTCGAGGGTTTTTTAGCCTTTTCTATGGTTTTTGAGGGTTTTTCTTAGATTTTCTAGGGTTTTCTAAGATTTTCTTGGGTTTTCTAGGGTTTTCTAGAGATTTCTGAGGGTATTCTAGGGTTTTCTAGGTTTTTCTAAGAGTATTCTAGGTTTTTTTGGGTTTTCTAGAATTTGCTTTGGTTTTTTACGGTTTTTTAGGGATTTCTAAGGGTTTTCTAGGATTATCTAGGTTTTTCTATGGATTTCAAGGGATTTTCTGGAGTTTTCTAGGGTTTTCTAAGATTTTCTAGGGATTTTCTAGGATTTTCTAAGATTTTCTTAGGGTTTTCTTGGGTTTTCGAGAGTTTTTTAGGGTTTTCTATGGTTTTCGAGGGTTTTTATAGGATTTTCTAGGATTTTCTAGGAGTTTTCTTGTGTTTTCTAGGGTTTTCTTAGGTTTTCTAGAGTTTTTTTGGGTTTTCTATGGTTTTCTACGATTATCTAGGATTTTCTAGTGTATTTCTAGAATTTTTTAGGGTTTTCTATGGATTTTTAGAGTTTTCTATGATTTTCTTCGGGTTTTCTATGGTATTCGAGTGTTTTTATAGGGTTTTCTAGGGTTTTTTAGGGTTTTCTAGGGTCTGTCTAGGATTTTCTAGGGTTTTCTAGGATTTTCTTGGGTTTTCTAGGGTCTTCTAGTGATTTCTAAGGTTTTCTAGGGATTTCTAGGGTTTTTCTAGGGTTTTCTAGGGTTTTCTAGGATTTTCATGGATTTTCTAAGATTTTCTTAGGGTTTTCTTTGGTTTTTGAGAGTTTTTTAGGGTTTTTTTTATAGTTTTCGAGGGTTTTTATAGGATTTTCTAGGGTTTTCTAGGAGTTTTCTTGTGTTTTCTAGGGTTTTCTTAGGTTTTCTAGAGTTTTTTTGGGTTTTCTATGGTTTTCTATGATTTTCTAGGATTTTCTAGTATTTTTCTAGGATTTTCTAGAGTTTTCTATGGATTTTTAGGGTTTTCTATGATTTTCATATGGTTTTCTATGGCATTCGAGTGTTTTTATAGGATTTTCTAGGGTTTTCTAGGGTTTTCTGGGGTTTTTCTAGGATTTTCTAGGGTTTTCTAGGATTTTCTCGGGGTTTTCTAGGGTTTTCTAAGGGTTTTTATGATTTTTATAGGAGTTTTCTAGGATTTTCTAGGGTTTTCTAGGGTTTTTTATGGTTTTCTATGGATTTATAGGGTTTTCTATGGTTTTCTTAGAGTTTTCTAGGATTTTCGAGGGTTTTTTAGGTATTTCTATGGTTTTTAATAGTTTTTCTAGGGTTTTATAGGGTTTTCTGGGATTTTTCTAGGATGTTCTAGGGTTTTTTAGGGTTTTCTTGGGTTTTCTACGATTTTCTAGGGATTTCTTAGGGTTTTCTAGGATTTTCTAGGTTTTTTTAGGGATTTCAAGGGATTTTCTGGAGTTTTCTAGGGTTTTCTAAGATTTTCTGGGATTTTCTGTGGATTTTCTAGGATTTTCTAGGGTTTTCTAGCGATTTCTAGGGTTTTCTAAGATTTTTTAGGGTTTTCTTGGGTTTTCGAGAGTTTTTTAGAGTTTTATATGGTTTTCGACGGTTTTATTGGATTTTCTAGGGTTTTCTAGGAGTTTTCTTGTGTTTTCTAGGGTTTTCTAGGGATTTCTTGGGATTTCTAGGGTTTTCTAGGGATTTCTAAGGGTTTTTTACGTTTTTCTAGGGTTTTTCTAGGGTTTTCTAGGGTTTTCTAGGATTTTCTATGGTTTTCTATGATTTTCTAGGATTTTCTAGGTTTTTTCTAGGGTTTTCTATTGATTTATAGTGTTTTCTTTGAATTTTTTAGGATTTTCTAGAGTTTTTGAGAGTTTTTTAGGGTTTTCTATGATTTTCGAGTATTTTTCTAAAATTTTCTCAAATTTTCTAGGGTTGTTCTCGGGTTTTCTTTGGTTTTCTAGGATTTTCAAGGGTTTTCGAGGATTTTCTTGGGTTTTCTATGGTTTTCGAATGTTTTTCTAGGATTTTCAAGGTTTTTCAAAGAGTTTTCTAGGATTTTTTTGGGTTTTCTATGGTTTTCTACGATTTTCTAGGACTTTCTAGTGTTTTTCTAGGATTTTCTAGGATTTTTTAGGATTTTCTATGGATTTATAGGGTTTTCTATGATTTTCTTAAGGTTTTCTATGGTTTTTGAGTGTTTTTATAGGATTTTCTAGGGTTTTCTAGGAATTTCTAAGGGTTTTCTAAGTTTTTCTAGGGTTTTCCTAGGATTTTTTAGGGTTTTCTAGGATTTTCTTGAGGTTTTCGAGGGTTTTTTAGGGTTTTTCTAGTATTTTCTAGGATTTTCTAGGGTTTTTCTAGGGTTTTTGAGGGTTTTTTAGGGTTTTTTATGGTTTTCGAGGGTTTTTCTTGGATTATCTAAGGTTTTCTAGGATTTTCTTGGATTTTCTAAGGTTTTCTAGAGATTTTTGAGGGTATTCTAGGGTTTTCTAAGAGTATTCTAGGATTTTTTTTTGGGTTTTCTTTGATTTTCTACAATTTTCTAAGGTTTTCTAGTGTTTTTTTTTGATTTTCTAGGATTTTCTAGGGTTTTCTGGGTTTTTTCTAGGATTTTCTAGCGTTTTCTAGGGTTTTCTTGGGTTTTCTAGGATTTTCTAGGGATTTCTAAGGACTTTCTAGGAATTTCTTGGGTTTTTCTAGGATTTTCAAGGGTTTTCTAGGATTCTCTGCGGTTTTCTAGGAATTTTTAAGGGTTTTTATAGTTTTTATAAGAGTTTTCTAGGGTTTTCTAGGGTATTATAGGGTTTTTTATGGTTTTCTATAGTTTTCGAGGATTTTCTAGGGTTTTTCTTGGGTTTTCTATGGATTTATAGGGTTTTCTATGGTTTTCTTAGAATTTTCTAGGATTTTCGAGGATTTTTTATGGTTTTCTACGGTTTTAAAGGTTTTTGTAGGATTTTCTAGGGTTTTATAGGGTTTTCTGGGATTTTTCTAGGATATTCTAGGGTTTTTTAGAATTTTCTTGGGTTTTCTACGGTTTTCTAGGGATTTCTAAGAGTTTTCTTGGATTTTCTTTGGTTTTCTACGGATTTCAAGGGATTTTCTGGAGTTTTTCTAGGGTTTTTCTAGGATTTTTTAGGGTTTTCTAGGATTTTCCTGAGGTTTTCGAGGGTTTTTTAGGGTTTTTCTAGTATTTTCTATGATTTTCTAGGGTTTTTCTAGGGTTTTTGAGGGTTTTTTAGGGTTTTCTATGGTTTTCGAGGGTTTTTCTTGGATTTTCTAGGGTTTTCTAGGATTTTCTTGGATTTTCTAAGGTTTTCTTGAGATTTTTGAGGGTATTCTAGGGTTTTCTAGGGTTTTCTAAGAGTATTCTAGGATTTTTTTGGGTTTTCTATGGTTTTCTACGATTCTCTAAGGTTTCCTAGTGTTTTTATAGGATTTTCTAGGATTTTCTAGGGTTTTCTGGGTTTTTTCTAGGATTTTCTAGGGTTTTCTAGGGTTTTCTAGGGTTTTCTAGGGATTTCTAAGGATTTTCTAGGAATTTCTAGGGTTTTTCTAGGGTTTTCTAGGATTTTCAAGGGTTTTCTAGGATTCACTTGGGTTTTCTAGGGTTTTCTAGGAATTTTTAAGGGTTTTTATAGTTTTTATAAGAGTTTTCTAGGGTTTTCTAAGGTTTTATAGGATTTTTTATGGTTTTCTATAGTTTTCTAGGATTTTCTAGGGTTTTTCTTGGGTTTTCTATGGATTTATAGGGTTTTCTATGGTTTTCTTAGAGTTTTCTAGGATTTTCAAGGGTTTTTTATGGTTTTCTACGTTTTTCAAGGGTTTTTGTAGGATTTTCTAGGGTTTTATAGGGTTTTCTGGGATTTTTCTAGGATAGTATAGGGTTTTTTAGAATTTTCTTGGGTTTTCTACGGTTTTCTAGGGATTTCTAAGAGTTTTCTTGGATTTTCTTTGGTTTTCTACGGATTTCAAGGGATTTTCTGGAGTTTTCTAGGGTTTTATCAGATTTTCTAGGATTTTCTAGGGTTTTCAAGGGATTTCTAGGGTTTTCTAAGATTTTCTTAGGGTTTTCTTGGGTTTTCGAGAGTTTTTTAGGGTTTCTATGGTTTTCGAGAGTTTTTATAGGATTTTCTAGGGTTTTTTAGGGATTTCTAGAGTTTTCTAGGGTTTTCTTAGGTTTTCTAGGGATTTCTAAGGGATTTCTAGGGTTTTCTAGGGTTTTCTTAGGTTTTCTAGGAATTTCTAGGGTTTTCTAGGTTTTTCTAGGAGTTTTCTAGGATTTTCTATGGTTTTCTACGATTTTCTAGGATTTTCTAGGTTTTTTCTAGGGTTTTCTAGGGTTTTCTATGGATTTATAGGGTTTTCTTTGACTTTTTTAGGATTTTCTAGAGTTTTCGAGAGTTTTTTAGGGTTTTCTCTCGTTTTCAAGGATTTTTCTAAAATTTTCTAGGATTTTCAAGGGTTTTCAAGAATTTTCTTGGGTTTTCTATGGTTTTCGAGGGTTTTTCCAGGAATTTCTTGGGTTGTCTAGGGTTTTCTAGAGATTTTTGAGTGTATTCTAGGGTTTTCTAGGTTTTTCTAAGAGTTTTCTAGGATTTTCTTGGGTTTTCTATGGTTTTCTAGAGATTTTCTAGGATTTTCTAGTGTTTTTCTAGAATTTTCTAGGATTTTCTAGGGTTTTCTATGGATTTTTAGGGTTTTCTATAATTTTCTTAGGGTTTTCTATGGTATTCGAGTGTTTTTATAAGATTTTCTAAGATTTTCTAGGGTTTTCTGGTGTTTTTTTGGGATTTTCTAGGGTTTTCTAGGGTTTTCTTGGGTTTTTTAAGGTTTTCTGGTGATTTCTAAGGGTTTTCTGGTGTTTTTCTAGGATTTACAAGGGTTTTCTAGGATTTTCTTGGGTTTTCTAGGGATTTCTGAGAGTTTTTATGGTTTTTCTAGGAGTTTTCTAAGATTTTCTAGGGTTTTCTAGGGTTTTTATGGTTTTCTACGGTTTTTTAGGATTTACTAGGGTTTTTCTTGGGTTTTCTACGGATTTATAGGGTTTTCTATAGTTTTCTTAGAGTTTTCTAGGATTTTCGGGGGTTGTTTAGGGTTTTCTACGGTTTTTAAGGATTTTTCTAGGATTTTCTAGAGTTTTATAGGGTTTTTTGGGATTTTTCTAGTATATTCTAGGGTTTTTTAGAATTTTCTTGGGTTTTCTACAGTTTTCTAGGGATTTCTAAGGGTTTTCTAGGATTTTCTACGTTTTTCTATGGATTTCAAGGGATTTTCTGGAGTTTTCTTGGGTTTTCTAAGATTTTCTAGGATTTTCTAGGGATTTTCTAGGATTTTCTAGGGTTTTCTAGGGATTTCTAGGGTTTTCTAAGATTTTCTTAGGGTTTTCTTGGGTTTTCGAGAGTTTTTTAGGGTTTTCTATGGTTTTTGAGGGTTTTAATAGGATTTTCTAGGGTTTTCTAGGAGTTTTCTTGTATTTTCTAGGGTTTTCTAGGAGTTTTCTTGTGTTTTCTAGGAGTTTTCTTGAGTTTTCTAGGATTTTCTAGGCTTTTTTAGTGTTTTTATGGTTTTCTACGGTTTTCTAGGATTCTCTAGGGTTTTTCTAGGGTTTTCTAGGGATTTATAGGGTTTTCTATGGTTTTCTTAGAGTTTTCTAGGATTTTCGAGGTTTTTTAGGGTTTTCTACGAGTTTTAAGGGTTTTTCTAGGATTTTTTAGGGTTTTATAGGGTTTTCTGAGATTTTTTTAGAATATTCTAGGATTTTTTAGGGTTTTCTTGGGTTTTCTACGATTTTCTAGGGATTTCTAAGGGTTTTCCTAGATTTTCTAGGCTTTTCTAGGGATTTCAAGAGATTTTCAGGAGTTTTCTACGGTTTTCTAAGATTTTCTAGGATTTTCTAGGGATTTTCTAAGGTTTTCTAGGGATTTCTAAGATTTTCTTAGGGTTTTCTTGGGTTTTTGAGAGTTTTTTAGAGTTTTATATGGTTTTCGAGGCTTTTTATAGGATTTTTTAGGGTTTTCTAAGAGTTTTCTTATGTTTTCTAGGGTTTTCTAAGTTTTTCTTGGGTTTTCTAGGGTTTTCTAGGGATTTCTAAGGGATTTCTAGAGTTTTCAAAGTTTTTCTAGGGTTTTACTAGGGTTTTTTTGGGTTTTCTTGGGATTTTTTAGGGTTTTCTAGTGATTTCTAAGGGTTTTCTAGGGATTTCTAGGGTTTTTCTAGGGTTTTTTTTGGGTTTTCTAGGATTTTAAAGGGTTTTCTAGGATTTTCTTGGGTTTTCTAGGATTTACTCGGGATTTCTAAGGGTTTTTCTAAGAGTTTTCTAGGATTTTCTAGGGTTTTCTAGGGTTTTTTATGGTTTTCTACAGTTTTCTAGGATTTTCTAGGGATTTATAGGGTTTTCTATGGTTTTCTTAGAGTTTTCTAGAATTTTCGAGGGTTTTTTAGGTTTTTCTACGGTTTTTAAGGGTTTTTCTAGAATTTTCTAGGGTTTTATAGGATTTTCTGGGATTTTTCTAAGATATTCTAGGGTTTTTAGGGTTTTATTGGGTTTTCTACGATTTCCTAGGGATTTCTAAGGGTTTTCTAGGATTTTCTAGGCTTTTCTTGGGATTTCAAAAGATTTTCTAGAGTTTTCTAGGGTTTTCTAGAGTTTTCTAGGGTTTTCCTAGGATTTTCTAGGATTTTCTAGGGTTTTCTAGGGATTTCTAGGGTTTTCTAAGATTTTCTTAGGGTTTTCTTGGGTTTTCGAGAGTTTTCAGAGTTTTATATGGTTTTCGAGGGTTTTTATAGGATTTTTTAGGGTTTTCTAGGAGTTTTCTTGTGTTTTCTAGGGTTTTCTAGGGTTTTCTAGGGATTTCTAAGGGATTTCTAGGGTTTTTTAAATTTTTCTAAGATTTTTCTAGGGTTTTCTAGGGTTTTCTTGGATTTTTTACGATTTCCTAGGGATTTCTGAGGATTTTCTAGGGTTTTTTAGGTTTTTCTAAGAGCTTTCTAGGGTTTTCTAGGAGTTTTTATGGTTTTCTATGATTTTCTAGGATTTTCTAGGTTTTTTCTAAAGTTTTCTAGGATTTTCTATGGATTTATAGGGTTTTCTTTGACTTTTTTAGGATTTTCTAGAGTTTTCGAGAGTTTTTTTTGGTTTTTTATGGTTTTCGAGGATTTTTCTAAAATTTTCTCAGATTTTCTAGGATTTTTCTATGGTTTTCTAGGATTATCAAGGGTTTTCGAGGATTTTCTTGGGTTTTCTATGGTTTTCGAGGGTTTTTCTATGATTTTCTAGGGTTTTCTAGGATTTTCTTAGGTTTTCTAGGGTTTTCTAGAAATTTCTGAGGGTATTCTAGGGTTTTCTAGGTATTTCTAAGAGTTTTTTAGAGTTTTTTTTGGTTTTCTATGGTTTTCTACGATTTTCTAGGATTTTCTAGTGTTTTTCTAGGATCTTTTAGGATTTTCTAGGGTTTTCTATGATTTTCTTAGGGTTTTCTATGGTTTTCGAGTGTTTTTATAGAATTTTCTAGTGTTTTCTAGGGTTTTCTAGGAATTTCTAAGGATTTTCTAGGGTTTTCTAATTTTTTCTAGGGTTTTCCTAAGATTTTTTAGGGTTCTATAGGATTTTTCTAGGGTTTTCGAGGGTATTTTAGGGTTTTTCTACTATTTTCTAGGATTTTCAAGGGTTTATCTAGTGTTTTCGAGGATTTTTTAGGCTTTTCTATGGTTTTTGAGGGTTTTTCTTGGATTTTCTAGTGTTTTCTAGCGTTTTCTTGGGTTTTCTAGGGTTTTCTAGAGATTTCTTAGGGCATTCTAGGGTTTTTTAGGTTTTTCTAAGAGTATTCTAGGTTTTTTTGGATTCTCTATGGTTTTCTACGATTTTTTAAGATTTTCTAGTATTTTTCTAGGATTTTCTAGGATTTTCTAGGGTTTTCTATGGATTTATAGGGTTTTCTACGGTTTTCTTAGGGTTCTCTATGATTTTTGAGTGTTTTTATAGGATTTTTTAGGGTTTTCTAGGGTTTTCTGGGGTTTTTCTAGAATTTTCTAGGGTTTTCTTGGGTTTTCTAGGGATTTCTAGGGATTTCTAAGGATTTTCTAGAGATTTCTAGGGTTTTTCTAGGGTTTTTTAGGTTTTTCTAGGGGTTTCTAAGATTTTCTGTGGTTTTCTATGATTTTCTAGGATTTTCTAGGTTTTTTCTAGGTTTTTTCTAAGAGTTTTCTAGGATTTTCTAGGTTTTTCTATGGATTTCAAGGGATTTTCTGGAGTTTTCTAGGATTTTCTAAAATTTTCTAGGGTTTTCTAGGGATTTCTAGGATTTTCTAGGATTTTCTTGGGTTTTCTATGGATTTATAGGGTTTTCTATGATTTTCTTAGGGTTTTCTATGGTTTTCGAGTGTTTTTATAGGATTTTCTACGGTTTTCTAGGGTTTTCTAGGAATTTCTAAGGGTTTTCTAGGGTTTCCTAAGTTTTTCTAGAGTTTTTCTAGGATTTTTCTGGTGTTTTCGAGGGTTTTTTAGGGTTTTTCTAGTATTTTTTAGGATTTTCTATGGTTTATCTAGGATTTTCGAGGGTTTTTTAGGGTTTTCTATAGTTTTCGAGGGTTTTTCTTGGATTTTCTAGGGTTTTCTAGGATTTTCTTAGGTTTTCTAGAGATTTCTGAGGGTATTCTAGGGTTTTCTAGGTTTTTCTAAGAGTATCCTAGGATTTTTTTGGGTTTTCTATGGTTTTCTAGGATTTTTTAGGGTATTCTATGGATTTATAGGGTTTTTTATGGTTTTCTTAGGGTTTTCTATGGTTTTCGAGTGTTTTTATAGGATTTTCTAGGATTTTCTAGGGTTTTCTGGGATTTTTCTAGGATTTTCTAGGGTTTTCTAGGGTTTTCTAGGATTTTCTAGGGATTTCTAAGGATTTTGTAGGAATTTCTAAGGTTTTTCTAGGGTTTTCTTAGGGTTTTCAAGGGTTTTCTAGGATTTTCTTGGGTTTTCAAGGGTTTATAGGGATTTTTAAGGGTTTTTATGGTTTTTCTAAGAGTTTTTTAGGGTTTTCTACGGTTTTATAGGTTTTTTATGGTTTTCTACGGTTTTCTAGAATTTTTTACGCTTTTTCTTGGGTTTTCTACGGATTTATAGGGTTTTCTATAGTTTTCTAGGATTTTCGAGGGTTTTTTATGGTTTTCTACGGTATTCAACGGTTTTTCTAGGATTTTCTAGA